>NC_139981.1:2836770-2976770 GCF_963993115.1 Abramis brama | reverse complement strand
AATCAAACTTCTTCTGCCGAGTAATATAGTTCAGTAGCCTATAGGCTTTCTACAGTTTTAGGACTTTACACCAGCTCAGAAACCGGTCTCATTCAGTCAGGCTTTAGAGAACTCTTGGTTTAATACTCATGTTGACTTCCATTCAGATTGAAAAGGCTTCAGAAAAACTTCACCGCAAGCATATAGTGTCACACAAACAGGGCAGCGCTCGGCTAGATGTCTACAGTTAACGATGAACATTTATGCTCATGCTATTATGCTTTTTTGCATGTTCATCTTTCTTTAGTGTGTGATGTTGCTGTTTGAGCATGACAAAGGTTTCCTCCAGCAATAGTTCTTCTCTATATCAGTGTCAGTGTTTCTGAACTCTCTAAACTTTCTTCCGGGAACGAACACGTCACAATATTCCTCATTTAAATAATTCATACGCAGAATAAAGGGGCGGGGCCTGGTTGAGTTAGTTAGTAGTGTATTAAACTGGCGGTTATGGTAAGGGGCGGGACATTTCCCAAAAACACTCGAAGCGCTCGTCCAATCACAACACACTGATCCAGCTGACCAATCAGAGCACAGTGTGCCTTTCAGAAGGAGGGGCTTCATAGAGACAGGAAGTAAACAGGGGTGCGTTTCCTGCAACGACATAACATAATCACGACTGTTCCCGAAACTGTATAGTCGCAAATTTGTAGTTCAACCACATTGGTTAATGATGTTTTAATGAATTCGTTTGATGCTAGATTTTTTGCTATAAATTACAGACATGGCATCTGAGGACTAATTCTTATTTTTCTTAGTTATTTTGCTTTATTTCCAGATTCAATCATAGATCGTACTAGAGCACGTTCGCACATTCGCACTCTTCAAAAACGCCACTTTAAATCTCTTAACAAATTAAGACGTAAATGACATTTGTATGTATTCTAAATAAAAGAACCTTCTAACCGCAGGTCGAGAGCTGTCGTTCCAAACACACAACTTTGTGAAGCTGTTTGCGAATGTTCGTTAGAACGATGGTTTCGGGAAACACCAACTCGTTGAACTGCTGATAACAACAGAATTTACGAGCGTAGTTGGCTAACGATGCTTTCGGCAAACACACCCCAGAGCGTCACTGACAGACTGGGAAGAGAGGAGCTGCAACAATCTCACATATGTGAAAACATAATGTGTTTTTTGCAGTGAGTTCTGGGCAATGCCACCGTAGAATTTGGCCAAAAGAAAGTAACTAAGGCAGTGTAATTATGCATCAGGATAATAAGCTTCACAAAGCACTTTCTCTATAAGAGCAAATTAGAATTTGACTGAAGTAATTCCAGGACTATTTATTGAGAAGAGATACCATATTATCTGTAAATTGGATTGGTTAATCCAGCTTTCACAACTTTCTGTGGAAGTTTATAGCCGTACAGACTTGAACTAAGACAGATATCAATTCAAGTCAACGGGAAAACAAAGCGTGCTAATGATTTTCCCACATCCCTGACTGGAGCACAATAAATAAACCAGTAACAGGCACAGGTTCAGAACTGATAACAGGAACATCTGAACTCAAAGCAAAGCCAAGCTCTTTCATCGCTCTTGAAGTATCAACTCTGTCTCAGATATTTCTCATATGTGACCCTGGATCACAAAAGCAGTCTCGAGTCGCACGGGTTTATTTGTGGCAATAGCCAACAATATATTGTATGGGTCAAAATTATAGATTTTTTTTTTATGCCCAAAATCATTAGGATATTAAAATAAAGATCATGTTCCATGAAGATATTTTGTAAATTATATATATAGGCTACCGTAAATATATAAAACTTGTATTTTTGTGAGTGAATGCTGCACAATCACGAACATAAATGAACAACTTTAAAGGAGAATTTCTCAATGTTTCGATTTTTTTGCACCCTCAGATTCCAGATTTTCTAATAGTTGTATCTCGGCCAAATATTGTCCTATCCTAACAAACCATACATCAATGGAAAGCTTATTTATTCAGCTTTCATGTGATGTATAAATCTCAATTTCCAAAAAATTACCCATGTGACTGGTTTTGTGGTCCAGGGTTACATATGAGAAATAAAAATGTGTTCACATATTAATACAGAACAATACAATCTGACTGACCTTTCAAATCCAATCAATTCAATGGATACTAATTAAATCTCAGCCATCATTTCTCATTGAATGTCTTGATTCAAACATTTACAACACATTAATTGCAAATGGCATTTCACATTAATTTTGGATATAGTGGACTGATTTTAACAAAAGAAAATGTACTGAAAAATAAAATGACCTCAGCCAGATGGAACATTTTGTACTTTGCATCAAACTCTTTCACTCTGTGAATCTCAGTGACCCATAAAATATAAAAATATAAAGGTCCGTGATTTAGAAAGAGACAACAGATTCATTTCCATCAGGGATTGGCCTCTTGAAACATGCACAACTAATACACAAACAAGTGTGGAAATTAAAATGAAGTCTGGGATTTCTAAAGAATTGGTCTGCTATTCTTTGGTGTATTTCTCATCTATGAATAATTAAGCCATAAAGACTTGTTTTGAGATTGCAAAACATCAACTCTGGTCGCAGAACACCACTGCTGAGAGCATGAACAAATCAAATCATTGTGCTAAAGTGCTTTATGCAGGAGTGTGCATCGAGTTAAATGTTGTAGTTAATTCTTTGTGAAGGCAGAATGTTGGAAGCTCAGATTAAAGCATTAAAGTTTTAAAATCCTTTTTCACTGCGGTTGTTTCATTAATGAAAAATTATTAAAGAACATAAGCACTTTAAAAGGTGTGCATGAAAAGGTTTTAATAGGACATATTCACACAAACACACACACACACACACACACACACACATTGTGTTTTCATGTTTTATGTGGACTTATGATTTTTATATTGTAAACACTGTATATTCTACTTCTAATTCCACTAACCCTTGACCTACACATATATATATATATAAATGAAATAAATCTTTATATATTTATCTATTTATATTTATATATTATCACCCAAAATGGTGCAAAATAATTACAAATTACATATTTATACAGTATATTAAGTTATGTATATAATTTAATATTATATTGTATTATTTTAACCATGAGAAATATAAAATAAATATGAAATAAATCTCTATATATATTTTTTAATCATCCAAGATGGCGTAAACAATGAGGAATTATGTATATATTTTATATATTAAATTATGTATATAATTTAATATTATATTGTATTAATTTAACCATGAGAAATATAAAATATAATATGAAATAAATCTCTCTATATATTTTTTAATCATCCAAGATGGCGTAAACAATGAGGAATTATGCATATATTTATATATTAAATTATGTATATAATTTAATATTATATTGTATTAATTTAACCATGAGGACAACATACTTTCATATTTATTGTGGTCCAAGATCGTTTAAAATGTATACATAATATCTCAAATGTATTTATTTTTTATACAAGATGGTGTAATAAATAATTGCATAAATAAATAAATAAATAAATAAACTGTTTAACCTATATATATATAATTTAATATTATATTGTATTGTATTATTTTAACCATGTGGACAACATTCTTTCATATTTAGTGTAGTATAAGATGTGTAAAAATTATAAATATCTAAAATGTATTATTTAATACCATCCAAGATGGTGTAATAAATAAATTAAAACAAATAATATATATTAAAAAAAAGTTAAACTATATATTTATGTTTTAAATTATGTATATAATTAAATATTATAATGTATTAATTTAACCACGAGGACAACATTCTTTCATATTTACTGTGGTCCACAATGGCATAAAATTTACATATAATATCTAAAATGTAGGCTATTTATTTATTATTTACATACCATCCAAGAAAATGTAATAAATAAATCAAAATATTTTTTTTACCTATATATTTATACATTAAAATACATCATATTATATTGTATTATTAAACCATGAGGACAACATTCATTCTACCTACAGCAATCCTCTGATTTTATTGGGTTATTGGCAGGCCTGAAGCATCTGATTACACACTCCCTCATTTACGTCATTTACATAATGAGTTCATTTGAAGAATTATTCATCACTTTAGGAGGTAAAAGACCAGCTTACACATAAAAAACTCACTGAGTGACGCAAATTGATCTCAGTTTATTGAGCTTCACCATTTTCTATTGACCAGATTCATTAACAAAAGTGTTCGATCTCTTCTAACCTCAACTGTGGTCTGTGGAAACGTCTCTCGACATGCATTACGAGTTCATGTTGAATACATTTGACTCATTCTGTGACTGTGTCAATAAGAAATAACTGAAGATGAGCACTCCGGCGCCAGCGGAGGATTATCATAAAAGAAAGTGCTATGATAATCCAGCAATATCTGCAGGGATTACTGAAGTGAAAGTGCAAACTATGAGAGAACCGTGTTGAGAGAACACGATCAGCATAAGTCAGGGCTGCGTTCATCTTAATGGCTGTACAAGTGTTGAATTTCAGTCAATACAAGCTGTGCTTAGAAATGAAGTGCTATCCGTTACAATGCGTCATGTTAACAATTAAGTGCTTCAAAGCAAATTGGCGATTAATTATGTTTTATAACGTCACAGTGAGGTGTTTGTGATGTTGTCTTTCCCACTACAGTGTCACAAACACGTTTAATGCAACGCATTGATCTAAAGGTGAAGTCACTCGGTCACTGATTGTCGATAACACACGACACAAACAGCACAATTTAATAATGCCGGCTTTTACAAAACATGTTTGATGGACAATCCTAAGTGAAATACCACCAGGTTTGTCAATAATTATTGGCAATGAATCATACTGACAAACTTTTAATAGGCAACACTTCCATGAAGACCCAAACAAGCGCGAGTAACACTAAAGCTCATAATGAAATATTAGTGCACTTCTTACTGCACAATTCGGAGATCGAATATATATCTGCCTATATATATATATATATATATATATATCTATAATAGTATGTGAAACGGAATGCAATTTCATGCATTTCATGATAAATGTTTCAAATGTGCAACTGTTTCAGAGAGTAACATTCGAGTTTGTGTAAAAACTTCTCATAGTAGGCTATTGTGTTGTGAAGATGCTAATTCTTCATTCATCACAATGGAAATGGAAATTTGCATTGAATTATGGGAAATTTGCATTGAATTATGGGATACAGAATGTCACGCTTTCTGCATTATACTGCACAGTATGGCAAATGTAGTACAGGTGTTCAATGCATTATTAAAATTTGCATCTTATTTGCATATATGCATACATATACTAGTACAGGTGTTCAATGATCATAATATTATATTGTATTATTAAACCATGAGGACAACATTCATTCTACCTACAGCAATCCTCTGATTTTATTGGGTTATTGGCAGGCCTGAAGCATCTGATTACACACTCCCTCATTTACGTCATTTACATAATGAGTTCATTTGAAGAATTATTCATCACTTTAGGTATGAATATATGCATACATATACTAGTACAGGTGTTCAATGCATTATTAAAATTTGCATCTTATTTGCATATATGCATACATATACTATGCACAATCCTACAGAAATACTATTATACACATGCAATTTGATATGCATTTTTAAATATATACATTATAATTTTTTTTTTGAGTGATAGCAATAGTGCTTACCTATAGCAAACACCACTAATTAACCCACCAAATAAGATAAAAAATATATGTTCTCCATACCAGAACTCACTGTTTGCTGATCCAGCTTGTGTTCCTGGAAAACATGGAGCCAGCCGTCGGTCCAATTCCTCAAAGGAGATGAATATTTCTGCAGCTGCACCCTTGAATACATAATTATAAGTATATTTCAAAGTTAAACCTTTGTGGATGCTTCTCTTGGACAGTCTCATTGATCTTCTACATATAGGAAGAACAGAACAAGACACGATCTCAGAGGACAAAAATTAGAGCAAATCCCAGTGAATTAAAAGCCTCTGAGATATTCTGAATACTTCTGAAGATTTTTTTATGTTAAATAAATTAATACTTTTATTCAGGAAGGGTGCATGAAATTGATCAAAAATGACAGTAAAGACATTTATAATGTATAAATATAATATCAAATCATCATATTAGAGTGATTTCTGAAGGATCATGTGACACTGAAGACTGGAGTAATGATGCTGAAAATACAGCTTTGATCACAGGAATAAATTACATTATATAATATATTCAAATAGAAAACAGTTATTTTAAATTGTAATAATATTTCAAAATTTTGCTGTATTTTTGATCGAATAAATGCAGCCTTGGTGAACAGAAGAGACTTCTTTCAAAAACATTAAAAAACTTACCGTAAATCTCACTTTTACATGGTATTGTAAAAGGGCTTATGGACAGAATAAGTGTTTAGGAGGGAGAACCTCATGAATAATGCATTCAGGATTCCCGATCTAAACATGATGACAATGCTGATGTCTGCAGTGCAGGATAACAGGGAATGAGGAGCATCAATCACTAACCCTGTACTATCACAAGAAAGCTCTTTTTACCCTGTGTAGATCTTTCAGTCTCTGCTGGTTTCACTGGAACAGACGAACGACACACACACTCACTCACTCACTCACTCACTCACTCACTCACTCACTCACTCACTCACTCACTCACACTCACACACACACACACACACACTCACTCACTCACTCACTCACACACACACACACACACACACACACACACACACACACACACACTCACACTCACACTCACTCACTCACTCACTCACTCACTCACACACTCACTCACTCACTCACACACTCACACACACTCACACACACTCACACACACACACACACACACACACACACAACACATAAATCTCAACACACTTGAGCTGGCATCTGCTTTAAGAAAGTCAATCACATCCAGTCGTCCACATCACTTACAGTTTCATATTCAGGAGACGATAAATTCAATCACTCGACTCTCAGATTGATCTTTAAATGTTTAAATATGAGGATGAGAGTAGAGATTTTATAGAGTGTGAAAACAGGAATAGATATGTGATAATATTTTTTGATATGTGATAATAAAGAATAAGACAAACTAGCATGAAGAATATCAGAATTCAGGTTCAGTACAAGTTAAGCTTCATGACCATCTATCTATCTATCTATCTATCTATCTATCTATCTATCTATCTATCTATCTATCTATCTATCTATCTATCTATCTATCTATCTATCTATCTATCTATCTATCTATCTATCTATCCATCTACTGTATCTAATATCCATCTACTGTATCTAACTATCTATCTATCTATCCTTTCACAAACTGTACTCATCTAGTTTAATTTAACTAGATGTACTAAAGAAGCTAAAACTGAAGTAAAAATTAATGAAAACTATATATATATATATATTTATTTATTTTTTAAATGTCAAAAACACAAAACAAAATTACTAAAACTTTAACTTTAAAAATGAAACTTAAAAATTTTTCTGTGAACAATTCATCCATGCATGCGTTTCATTTTTTTAAAATATTAATCAAAATATCATAATTTGATCTGAAACAACAATAGTTACAATAGTTATTTTAAATAATAATACAATAGTTATTTTACAAAACGCCTATTTTACATCAATAATTATTAATCACTGTTATTAGTAAAGCAGCTTTTCTAAACCCATGCCAGTTAATAAAGTATATAAATGCTGCATAAGCATCCATCCATTCAAGAGAAGAATGGAGAAGAATATATTAGACATCAGCGAGAAACCTGCCAACTCTCATGATTCCTGTCTTGTGTTCCCCTTGTCTTGTGTTCCCCTTGTCTTGTGTTCCCCTTGTCTTGTCTGGTGTTGTCCTATGGATGTCATGTGTGCTATGGGTGGGAATTGGCAAAAATGTGAGGATTTTTCTATAATTAGAAATATATATACATAATAAGGGTTCGATTCTGCGATATATTGCGATTCATGTCCCCCATATTATTCAAAGGCTTCACAAAAAAATGAGGAATATAAGACTGCTCAACTCACTTCAAATGTCACATTTAATTCTGTGAACATTATCTTCTACACATTAACTGAAGTGCAAAAACTTTCAGGACACAGGACCTTATTACAGGACAGGACGTAACTATTCTCTGAATAGGAGACCTCTCACATGAATGGTGAGCTCCCAGCACATAACTAAAAATTATTTAAATATAATAGAGTAACATAAACCTGAGAATAATCACACATAAGAGTAACTTAGAGCTTCAATCTGTTGTAAAGTTTTCTTTCACCGACGCAAGACCAGGAGACAGTTGGGATCGCGTTCAACAGAAGTTATTCTTTATTGAGAACTCCGCTGTACGTTGCTACAGTACTTCCAACATTATCTAAACTCAAGACAGTTGCCTTGCAAATTTATAGACATTTAGGGGGAGGGATTTACACTGAGGTTGAACAAAGCATGCAAGTTAAGTATACAGGTTAAGGAACCCCCCCGACTCCAGCGGGTTACCAGTCTCAATCCAATCAGCATAACCATTCAAAAGCATATGTGCTAATCCAATCAGCCTAACGATTCATCGTCTAGGGCTGGGGCTCGAGCCATTAAAGACAAAAGGCGCGTCTGGGGCTACGGGCTCGAGCCATTAAAGACAAAAGGTGCGTCTGGGGCTACGGGCTCGAGCCATTAAAGACAAAAGGTGCGTCTGGGGCTACGGGCTCGAGCCATTAAAGACAAAAGGTGACTTACAATAGAGAAAAACAGGACTGGCAGAAACTGTTGTTACTATTATCCTAACCTAACCTTAAAATGCTAACTTCAATGTACTCAACTTTTACTGTTGCAAACTAAATTAAACATTTAATACATTTGTAATCCAACAAATCAAATTGAGAAAAATCAACAAAAATGAGTAGGCTACTGCTAGAGTCCAGTCCTGTTCGCTGCAAGGTCATCAACCAAAATTCAATTGTGAATATTGGCATTTTTGTTTAGAGAAAGGAGTTGGTCAACATCTTCTTGA
Source organism: Abramis brama (assembly GCF_963993115.1). NCBI lineage: Eukaryota > Metazoa > Chordata > Actinopteri > Cypriniformes > Leuciscidae > Abramis > Abramis brama. The sequence goes on along the minus strand of NC_139981.1, from coordinate 2,967,726 downwards.
AAGAAGACGGAGTGTCGTGTACAACCGGTTGTGATGGTGAAGCCATTTTCATTTGAATTTGCAGTTTAATGTAAGTAAAACAGATAATTTTATAACTAAATATTGCAATACTTTGCGCTACTGTATTGATATAATTGCGTGCGCAACATATCATTTTTTCCCCCACCACTGTGTGCGCGCTTGTTATAAGTTTTGTTTGCCTTCCTTGCCCTGTGTCTGCATTTATCAGTTTTACCCGGATTTACTTTTATTATGTTTGTTTGAATAAAGGTCTGCTGCATCTGGATCCCACTCTCGTTCCTCTGAAACAGCCAGTGTTACACCAACAAACAATGTCCTGTTAGTTTGCATGTGCTAATTTACGCTAGCTCTGGCTAATTAGATGCTTCTGGTGGCACATGCGGCTGCTGTACATGCAGAGCATCTCAGTTCTCAGAATAAATCAAACTATAATAACCTCTGCTGTATCCCGCAGCGCTGGAGCTGCATCAGCCCCACTGGAACATAAAGATGATTCAGCGACTTTATAGACAAGTGAAGCACCACTACACCTCAAAGTACAGAGACATCATCAAAGCCGCAGAGCTCGGCTGGAGATTTCACTGCATTTTCTGTCCTTCTGTTCCTCTCATTTCCTCCTGTGGATAAAAAGGCAAGGCTACAGCTGTTCGGGTGATCTGAACAAAGCCCTAAAACTATGCATTAGATGCAACTTGTCCTAAACTATTTGTGCTTCTGCCATAGAGACAGAAATGATTCCTCAAATAGTCAGTGATCAAACAGAGGTCTGCTGTTACTTTACCAAGTGATGAATAAATGAGAGGAAAAAAGCATATTTACAATGCAGGAACATGAGAATATTATAGGCCGCATTTCAATGAATGACAGATTTTTGCACAGATCAGATCTTTTTGCAAGCAAACAGCAAAAACATTTACAGGGGTAAGTCGGTGATTTTAGTGCCGTCCGAATCCATAACATCAGTGTTTTTTCTCACCCAACCCGCGTAAAAATCCCTGGCCAAATTAGTACCTATTGTTTTTTGACAAACAGGTCGTGTGGTAATTTAATTGCCGTCTGAATCCACATCTCTGAGTTTACAAAGAAGAGATTCAAAATTCACTGTTTAAATCCTTTTTGATCACTGCCGAGCACCGTACGTAAGATGTACACTTTTATTACTGAAATGCTGGAAAGTATTTACAAGAACAATATTTCATCGCAGCTCCACCTCAGCGAACAAAAATGGGAAAGAGAAGAAAGCACGTAAAAATTTGAAATGGTTATTATGGCAGCAATATATGATACAATTTTAAAATATGTAGGCTAGGCTATTATAGGCTATTATAGTTTGGATAATTTTTTTATAATATCCCATGAGTCCTAATAAATGCAATTTCAACTATTTCTAAAGTGCTTCTTTTATAAAGAACACCGCTTTCTCACATAATGCAGTGAAACAGCGCCTGGACAAGAGAATAATTGATTCTCGAGCCATCGATATCAGCAGATTCAGCACCATCGCCACGGACAGCGTCGGGTAACGTCACACGTAAGAAAGAACATGAGAATATTATAGGCCGCATTTCAATGAATGACAGATTTTTGCACAGATCAGATCTTTTTGCAAGCAAACAGCAAAACTCAGGTTCTCTTCTCATTTCACAATTTTTCTGCATTAATACCCACTGTAACATGCATTAAAAAAAATGTATGCTAAATAAATGACAAAAACCCATACGGCCCAGATGAGATGTTTACTCACACTCTTTATGACCAAATCCAGTGGGTCTCCAGGCAAAACGTCTCCAACTGCTTGAAAACGAATTGGAATTCATTTGATTTTAAATGTCCAACAAACTGAGAAAAGAAACAATGGACACTAATGGCATTTTTCCAAATATAAATCACACAAAATCACAAGAATATCAGTCTTGCAACACAATTCCACAAAATAGACCTGCTTGAAGCACATAAAAATTAATCTTACAGGACAAAATAAATCTTATACTACCTTAACACATACTATGACTTCTCAAAAAATCATTAAAAATGTGATATATGGTTTACTAGTGGTTAAGGATTTTAATTCAAACCCCATGAAATGGATCCTCTTTCAATACTGTGCCATTGAATAAGGCACTTAACCCCAGGTTGCATCATGGGAACTCCTTTATAAATCTATGGTTTATGGATTTTATAACGTGTTTTATCATATGGCAGGTGGAAAAATTGCAAACAATTGCTCCTCAACAAGCCATTTGATTTAAGGAATCATTCATGTCCGAAGTAGCGGGATGAGTTGCATGCCGAAGTTTAATACTTAAGGTTAGTGGTTTGTTTACATCACAAACCTTGAGTATGAGCTACTAACATGTTTATAAATGTATAAAACAAAACACAAAAAAATAAAATCTGCTGAATATCTACACAACTGTCTCCTGTCCTACACTCTTGGAGAAAAGAGTTGAACGTGGTTCTACATCCATCTTATAATGTGCATGTGCAAGACTTCTGATTCATACAGGGAAATAACTTGAAGAGTAACAAAGTCCAGTAAATAGTAAAACAGTTTGCACTACAAACCAGTGTGTTTATAATTAAGACAGCACATTAAAATAATATGGTAAGAAACACCAGTTTGCAATATCAAGCGGCTTAACAAGCTGAAAAAAGCTGGAAGCGAATGACAACGGAAGTCATGAAAAATAAGGTGGATAGAACTCAATTTTGTTTAATGACTCAATTTTAAAGAACGCTTTTTGCCAAAAGAGGTTCTATAATGAGAAATGTCTTTAATGACGGCATAATACTTTCATGTTTAATGGGGGGCTTTTCATGTTTTTTTAGTATATTCATATTTTTCTAGTGATAAAGTATGCTTACAAGCTTTTTAATTCATAAAATGTAATCAAAATAAAAAATTAATTACAACAAAATTAATTTATTAAAACTAAATCCATAAAATCATCCCATAATGGAACCCAAAGTATGTTTACGTTCTGCCTAACTCATAAAAATTAATTAAAATTAAAAATGAATTAAAATTATTTAATAAATTAATTAAAACTAAATCCATGGAATGATCTCATGATGGAACCCCTTAAAGGTTCTATATGGAACCTTTTCTTCTGAGTGTATGAGGAGTATGTTACATCACTGACCTCTTCTCTTAATTAGGACACATATTATTCCGTGCCTGCCATTTTTATGAGTATTGAGACAGATTGTGCACTTCAGGCTGAAGGATAAATGGTATGGATAACTCTTGAGGGAAGGTGTAAGAGCAAAGCGCAGGTTAACCCCGATGATTACCGCAGTGATAACCGTATAATCCACAACGCCTACAGGGAGTCATTTACCACATCAAGTGGCTATGATGTGAGTCCTAGAGTGTGTGTGTGTGTGTCTGCATTAAACATGCCGATGGAGAGAAGGACAGTCGGATGAATCCCTGATGAGCACGTCATCCATTCTGTTACGGTTTTAACTGGGGTTGAGATTAAAGGTGAATTGCATCATGTTTCGATAATGTGCTGACAAATCTGCAAAACAAATCTGACTGACATTAAAGGAGGGACTTTAAGCTATTACATGCTTTATCTTTAATAACCTAAAAAGAAATTAGCCTATGATATAAATTTCAAGCCCTACATTAACAAATGCCTTGTATAACACTTAGTCTAACTTTCATTAATTCAACACTCTGAAGAAAGTTAAACATTGCTAGTGTTTGTCTGTTTTTACTCTACTGCACTTTTCTTTTTCACTATGCAAATGTGGAAAATATAAAAATCAAATTTCTCACATGCACAAATCCAATGTTTTTGCTGCACAGAAATGTAATAATAATTACAATTTTATCATCTAAAACAATAAGATAAAGACCAAAAACTACTTTAGCATCTGATTAAGATTCCTGCAAAATAAATTGCTTTCTGAAGAAAGTTGCTAGCGTTGATTCTGCTTTGAAATCACTTTTTTTTCACAATGCAAATTTTAAAATAATGCATCTTTGCCAAAAAAAACCCGTTTTAGTCCAAATCTTTATTCAGCCTGCAGATAGCATTGTTTGTTTTTTGTTAACAAAGGAAAGGTTGCAATGTTAATCACAAACCGGGGTGACCCAGAAACCCGAGTAATCGAGATAACAGTCTCGGCTGCCCTTGAACAAAGCTCTTAACCTCAGCGTGCTCCAAGAGGTCTGTCCCTCAAATTAGCATACTACAAGTCACCTCGGATGAAAGCGCATGATAAATATCAACTATAAAGCAAATCTCATAAAAGCAAACCCGTGATCTATGAACTATCTGAATTCAATGAATTCAACTGAAGGTCAGAGTGATGCTGGAGCAGGTAAAAGAGGTGCTGATTCATAATTACTTTCTTTCTGCTGAGAAGTATTAATGCTCAGATTTGCTCTCGGTCCCCCGTCCTTTCAGTCTGTCTCTCTTTGAAATGTCTTCCCAGCATGCAGTGGGCTGTGCGCTACGGGAAATGTTTACACTTCAGACAGTGAGATGATGAAGCTATCTGAGACATGCACATTCACGCTTGGTAAACCCTGAAATTCTGAACACTTAATTATAATTAATTACGGAGACTTTAAGATAAGCTCCTCAAACATGAGTTTACTCATTCATTCATCTGTTCCCGAACCTGTAGGAGTTATGTGAACGACCTAAACGAGATGTTTAGCAGAATCTTTAGATCGTTTCAAATCTTTACAGAAATAAACAAGAAAATAACAATATTAATGTCCCAACGTTCTTCAGTTATGAAGCGAATACAATCACAGCTGTAAAAAGACAATAATGTCAATTTAGTTCAATGTTGATTCAGTGTGAATGTTGCAAAGTTAATTAGTTATGAAGTGAAATCAGTTAGACGATAAAGCAGCTCTACAGAAGATAATAGAGTCATTATTAAGCTGAAGTTAGTTCAGTGTTGAAAAAGGACAGAAATGTGCCAAAAAAAAGTATGATAAGAGTACCAAAAGAGACAAAAGTATACGACCATATGCACTATATTCCAGGTCTTCTGAAATCATGTGTGTAAATTCAAGCTGGCCTCTTCAGGACACTTTGTGCCACATTACCCCACAAAACTTGAAGGGGTGGTATAATACCCTTTTCATAAGATGTAAAATAAGTCTCTGATGTCCCCAGAGTGTGTATGTGAAGTTTTAGCTCAAAATACCCCACAGATATTTTTATATAGCATGTTAAAGTTGTCACTTTTTGTGGGTGAGCAAAAACACACCATTTTGTGTCTGTTCCTTTAAATGCAAATGAGCTGCTGCTCCCAGCACAGGGGGCGGAGCTTCAACAGCTTGTGTCCTTTTACCTCACACAGACATGCACTGAAAATTTCTAAAACTTTTTTTTTTTCTCTGTATATAAAGCCAAAACAATCTCTGTTACCATAAATTATACGTTTATCTCTGTAAAGCTGCTTTGAAACAATCTACATTGTTAAAAGCGCTATATAAATGAGGATGACTTGACTTGACTAACCCGGGAGGAATGTCGAGTCTCTACCAGCTGTTTGTTGTAGTCCTTAAAAAACGATTTCTTTAAAAGCAAATATCTCCCTTTGCTTTGAACTTTGAGCGTCGTAACTTTGCAGATGTTGTTTATGCTCAAACAGCAACATTACACACTAACTAAAGTTAGAAAAGTCAAATCATAATCAACCACCCCTTCAAAGTCATTATGCCTTTTCGAATTTTTCCTTTCGAAAGTGTGTAATAGAGCTGTTTTTGAATGTAAAAGGTCTACAAAGTATTAAAGATGCACAATAAAAAGTTATTCTCTCCTAAAAGAGAGAATCAATTCTGAACTGCTGAAATGAGTCGTCAGCAATTCCAGTCTCACTTCCTGTTACAAACCTATGTAACAGATTTGCATAATGCCAGCCTATGGTCTTCCCGCAAACAATGTCTACTTTTCCCTGCCCTCAAACACTGCAGTTGTAGCTGAGACAGGAAAAAATGATGCCATCGTTACTGTTCGTATCACTGTTTATCAAGTGCTGAGGAAGAGCTGAAATTCAGATATGGTAATAGGGGTTTTGTTTCTGATGCGCTCTGTAAGCGGTCGACCAATCACAACAGACTGGGCCGTCTGACCAATCAGAGCAGAGGAGGCTCTCAGTAAGGAGGGGTTTAGAGAGACTGAATCTTCAAACAAACCGGTTTCAGACTCTTTGAGAAATGAAGTGTATATTATTACTGTATATTATTTGAAAATTAAAGTGTTTTTTTTTTTTTTTTACCTTGGATGCAAGTAAACCTATAGGAGACTCTAAAACTAAATTAGGAACCTTTAAAATAGAATCATTGGGGCACTTTAATATTGAGTAATATTATCAATTTGACTGCACTGACACTAATGGAAGAGAACAATCCCTGAACTAAATGAAGCGGAATAATGAAACTTGTGTTGTGTAGAGCTGCTTACAGCTGAATTAAAGGGATAGTTCACCCAAAAAAATATTCTGTCATTAATTACTCACCATCATGTCGTTCCAAACCTGTAAGACTTTCATTCATCTTTGCAACACAAACGAAGAACTTTTGAATGAAATCTGAGAGCTTTCTGTCCCTCCATTGACCTAACTACCACTTTAAAGCCCCAGAAAGGTATAAAGACATCATTAAAGTAACTAATTTGACAGTATATAAATAAATGTGACTGGGAATAGGATCTGAGTTCCTGAGATAACCACAATACTCCGTTATGACTGAGACTTGGAGTTAAGTATTAACTACAGTTTGCTCCATAATTATATTCTCTGTAATTAATGACTGGAAGTCATTCTAGCTGAAACATCTGCCAAAAGCCTGAGAAGTAAACTCTCTCTCACTCACACACACACACACACACACACACACACACATCCGTGGCCAGACAGACGCTGTGTGTCATTGTGACTGCTACGGGGAAACCTATTAAACAAACAGCAATTAAGCTTCAATGATGCCAAACAAATCCATTTGAGAGAGGAGAGTATTATAAAGCAAGGTCAAATTAAAACCTCCCTCATAACTGTAATAATTATTATTACTGTTGGCAGGGTATAAAGATAACACAACATCATCACTGAGAGTCGAGGTACAGCGGTGTACGATTAAATAATAAAAACATGCAAATCTCAACATACATATAATGACATAATGCTGAGCAGGGTAACACGTGTTATTTTAGGATTATTTACACACTATTATAATATTTTGCTTTTAATCTTATATTTTCAGATTTTAATTTTAGTTTTAGTAATTTTATGTGCTTTTGTCATTCTTTTAGCTTTATTTTTTAGGTCAGTTTTGGTTTTTATTAATTTTAGTTAATTTTAACTATTAATTTTAGTTGCCAAGGCTAACTTTTTTGAGTTTAAGTTTTTTTTTACTAACATTTATATTTTATTTCAGCTTTAATTCAATAAACAAAAACATATTCTTAATAGTTTAAGTTAATAATAACACTGAAACAGATGCTGTGTGTTCACTTGTGTTCAGTGTTTTTTAAATCATACGCAGCAAATGGCTTGAAAACTGTCTGAGCCAAAGAAAGTGTTAACTTATCTTTATTTATATGCCGTGTCAATCATCTATATCTGGCCTATTTTCCATGTTTTTGAAAGCATGATTTCGATTTTTTAAATAATATGGAGCCATTATGTCCAATTAATTAGCTATTTATGTCTCAATAATAATTGTTTACATTGAATATTTGTCTCTGGGGATCATGTAGCATTTAGGCTTAGACAGACAGACAGATAGACAGACAGACAGACAGACAGACAGACGGATAGACAGAAAGACAGACAGACCGATAGACAGACCGATAGAAAGACAGACAGACAGACAGACAGACAGACAGACAGACAGGCAGGCAGGCAGGCAGACAGACAGACAGACGGATAGACAGACAGATAGACAGACAGACAGACAGACAGACAGACGGATATACAGACAGACAGACAGACAGACAGACAGACAGACAGACAGACAGACAGACAGGCAGGCAGGCAGACAGACAGACGGATAGACAGATAGACAGACAGGCGGCAGACAGACAGACAGATATACAGACAGACAGACAGACAGACAGACAGATAGATAGACAGACAGACAGACAGACAGACAGACAGACTGATAGACAGACCGACAGACAGGCAGACAGGCAGACAGACAGACGGATAGACAGACAGATAGACAGACAGGCAGACAGACAGACAGATAGACAGACAGGCGGCAGACAGACAGACAGACAGACAGACAGACTGATAGACAGGCAGACAGGCAGGCAGACAGGCAGGCAGGCAGACAGACAGACGGATAGACAGACAGATAGACAGACAGGCAGACAGACAGACAGATAGACAGACAGGCAGACAGACAGACAGATAGACAGACAGGCGGCAGACAGACAGACAGACAGATAGACAAACGGATAGACAGACAGATAGACAGACAGACAGACAGACAGACAGACAGATAGATAGATAGATAGATAGATAGATAGATAGATAGATAGATAGATAGATAGATAGATAGATAGATAGATAGATAGATAGATAGATAGATAGATAGATAGACAAAGAATAATGCAATCTTTAATATCTAAGCAGAAACATGATGCAGAAGGCTGCGATTCAGTGCTGATTCAGGCTATAAATTATGACTCATCACGGCTTGTGTTATTTTTACCTGTTATAAAGCTTATGGGAGTTTTCATATCCATGTGCCAAAGAGCTCTTTGGACTTTTGTTATTGGACGAGCTTTTCTTGCAAACGCTAATTACTTAACTGGATCAATTATTAATTTGCCAAATGGAACATTATGGGTTTGGTGCTAAAAGGTGCTGTATGGATGTTTTCTGTTTGAAAGTGTCACGGTTAAATAAAGACACTCTATTAGATGAGACACAACAATCATTCAATGCATCATGACAGATAAACACCTTAGACTCTAAGAATAGGGAGAATAGGGAGACGACTTAATGAGAGAGTCAACAGAGATTATCCTGACCACACATATCACAGCGTGTAGCTGAGAAAGCACAGCTTGCTATACCAAGTTATTTAGACTGTGCTATTATACTTCAGTCTGTCAGATTTAATAATCAGTATTACTGAACACACCGAAAGTGACGAAGACGAAACCTACACCTCTTCCTCCCACAGAAACACAACAGAACAGGAGTCTTACACACACCTCAGACAGTATAAAAACACCACTGATCATATTTATTGCATAAGGAGACCCAATAATGCCTGTATTTTAGGAGATTTAGGCTATTTAATCACAATTACCATGACTCCAAACTCATGGACTTACAGGATGCTTTTAGTAGGATGGGGATATCAAAATCATGACCGACCGTCACCTATCCTATCCAAAACACATGCATTTATTTATTTATTTTTTATTATTTATTTTTCACAGCTTCTAATCCATCCTGATGATTCTGTATTGCATATGCCATTCGTATCCATGCAGTATATCTATCAATATGATTAGGTCCAAGTCTGAGAACACTGAAAGATGCTTCTATTTTCTATTTCTAAATATGCAATATGAAAGATGCATATTTTGCATTATGTCTCATTTTAAAGCCTATGTTTTCACATTATAAATGACCAGAGTTAGTAGGAGAACACATGATCGGTTGGGCTTACATCTGATTAGTCATGTTGCAGAATTTTGTTTTACAAATTATGGATGAAAATGCAAGAAGAGATATTTCCAAGCATTTGCTGTGTGAGCGTGTAAATTTGATGTTGGTTGTTAAGTGGGCCAACACTGCACTCTGCTGACGTAACAGGACAACTGCTATAGTCCATGTCCATCATATCACTTTCAAACGAATATGCTGTCTTCTCTCATATTTAACATCAAATAAATAAATACATACGCAGACCTCAGAGTCCCCTCATGTCAAACTTCTCAAAATAAACGTTCAACTCTTTATATTTTTGATTCAATGTATAATAAAGTTTTTCATCCTGACAGCGTGGAGAAACAGCACATTAAACTGGTCGTGATGGTCATGATGGATTAAATCACAGTTCTATTGTGATTCCAAGACAAGGATTAAAAAAAATATATGGGGGGGGGGGGGGGGGGGGGGTCATTTGTATCATAGGATTGCATGACAATAATAGTCATTACTTTTAATAGACAATAAGAGTCATATTTTTGATTTTGTACATAGAGTTACACATTATTTTTATTCATAATTATTATACAATTTAGGCATAAACTTAATCTTTACATCGTTACGGATGTGACAGTAAAAATATTGTAAAAATACAATTTTACATAAATAAGGACATAAAAGTATAAATACTAATTTATTTATTTTATTTTATTTTTACATTTCTTTGTATATTTATTTATGTTTTTTTTTGTGTGTTTTTTTTGGGCAGCTTTGGAACTCCAAACATAAGAACTTAACACGCTACTCTGTCTTTTCCCCATTATTTTACATTTATATTTATCATATGTATAACTTATTTTTGTGTCCTATTAGGACTGGCTCTCAAAGAACGCATTGACGGCCAAATACGTAGTTTACCGAGAAAAGCAATGGCAAAGCAGCGCACGCGCATCTAAAAGAGAATCTAACACATTCTAATAGAACGCATTACACATACACGCGTTCTAAATGAAAATAAACGCATGTGTCATATCAGCCACGTGGGTGGCGTGAAAGGATACACAGTGGTTCCTATAGGTCCAAATTCTCGCGGCGTCACGTGACTCGCTCCTCCTCTTCCCTTTCCGTGCGCGAGCAGCGGCATTTTCCCGCGAACTCTCAGCTCCACAAATAACTCAGCTGAGCAGAACAGCCCTGGGTCTGTTGGAATGGAATATAGATGAATTATTTTCTTGGAATAATTTAACATCATATTGCACAACACTCTTTGGGAGACATGGCAAAGCAAAGTTCCCTTTTTAATTTCTTCACAAAGTCGCCTCCTCTCGCGGCGAAGGCCAAATCCAAGCCTTCTCCAGCGGAGGCAGATGCAGTGAGCAGATCCAACACCTCGCCTAAAGAACAAGCCCAAGTCAACGGCAGGAAAACACCAGCAAAACCTGCAAAAGCTCAAGTTAAAGCTGGACACGCGAAACTGTTCGGAGAGAAAGCAGACACTGCAAAGGAGAGGTACAGTAACTGCAACTCTATGTGCAATACTGCATAATGCAATGCAAAGATAATGTACAGGTTACCATGGTGACACCACGTCGTGGTCCTCATGTGATGGCAATGTCATGCTACATTGATATGCACATGATACAATTCTATTTACAAAATGTACCAGTGTTATTTGGACATGTACCATGGTTTTATCATCGTATTCTTGAAAGTACCTTAGTGTACCATAGTACTACTACAGTACTGTTTTGTCATGTGCCATGTTTACATTTTGCAAGGATTAGTTTGGTTATTCTAAGTGTGTAGTTTATCAGCACTGTCTGCGGTGTCATACTGAAAACTCACCGGAGGATTATGCCTTATATGAGTCCACGACACGTGCTACTTTTGCCTGTGTTTGATACTTTCTTTTTTTTTTTGGCGGGAGACTGTGTGGAGGGGGCGGGTCAAATTTCCTTCGCCTTTAGGGATTTTTTTTTGTCTGTCCAATAGGAGGGTCCGTTACAAAAATTCTCCACTGCAAATTTTTAATCTTATTTTATTTAATTTTATTACAACATAATTGTAGTAATTTTGCAGTGGAGAATTTTTGACAGAAAAAGAAAAGTCTAAAATAATAATACATTTTAGATCAATATATACAATAGATGATATTTATATATATATATATATATATATATATATATATATATATATATATATATATATATATATATATAAAAGCCAAAAAATAGATATAAAGCATGTTGTTTGTTAATTTTTATGACAGTGGTGGTGGCTAATACCAAGTTAATTTTATTTTATTGTACAAAAACTGTAGTATTGGGGCATAAACTGTTACCAATTGCTTTTTTTATAAAGCATATGGATTGTTCTGTATTCTTTAAAATGTTATTTTTAATGCTTTACTGTCTGCGAATGAGTTTCAGCAGTGATATGTACTTCATCTAAAACTATTTTAAACAACATTGTACAATACTTGATAGTTTTATGAGTTCCTATTATTGAACTACATGAAATATTTGTATGAATACTTGGCTATATAAACTATTGTGTACATGTTAAACTATTCAAATACTTAACGTTGCCATCAAAAAGTATTAAAGTATTTGGACCTGTAGGTCAAAATACAAGTACTTCATTTTCACCTTATGTAATTAGTATCTGTAATTTTGCACTTACTTTATTTAAATGAATGCATCACAAAAGATCATTGTTTCTCTCCAGAGAGCAGTCATGCATGTTTAGTGCTGGCACTCTGGTATGGGCTAAGATGGAAGGACATCCCTGGTGGCCCTGTATGGTTGTTCCTCAACCTCTCACCGGACAGCAGATGAGGGGCCGTGGCCGAGACCAAAGGCTTCACGTTCACTTTTTCGATGAACCACCAACCCGAGGCTGGGTTAACACAAAATACATAAGAGAGTACCAAGGTGAGAGCAAGGCTTTGTTTACACTTGAACATAGTCTTCAAACATTGTAGGTAAAACATCAAATATTATTCAAATGTGTGTAATACTTTATTCTGACCTTACATAATTTCTTGTTATTCTTTTAAGGCTCTGATAGCGCAGATGCCAAATCCGGAGGCGTGTTCTTCAGCGGTAAGCCTGTGATACGTAAAGCAATGGAGCTGGCAGATGCCGCAATGAAGCAGAGTCCTGAGCAGAGACTGAAGATGTCCGTGTGCATGGATCCCTCAGATGAAGAAGAGGAGGAGGAGGAGGAGGATATGGATGTGAGCAAACACTAGACCAAAGAAAGTTAATATTCACATAAAAGATGCATTTAGTTTTAATGGGATATTTCAGCCAGACATTTAATTTCTCTCATAATTTGCTTGTCTTAAGTCTTTCCAAATCTGTATGACTTTCTTTCTTCCATGATTTTGAAGAATGTTACCATGCAGCATATAGTGTCTACAAGTCAAGTCACCATGAAAGTAGTTCATATGACTTAATGTGCTATATTCCCTAAATCTTCTGAAGTCATTCATTCGCTTTGAGTGAGGAACAGACTGGAATTAAAGTCATTATTTACTGAGAAGATGTAAGCGTGCAAACAGACTGGTCTTTTTTGGTCACTAATATTTTCATCATCTGAAAAAAGCTTTAAATACACCAATATTGTGTCGTCTTAGCGGCCCCTAATTTAATATCAAATTATCGTTGCGACAGAAGCGAATCAATCAAAACTAACTTTAGCTGGAAAATAACTTTATTAAAGAACCGCTATAAAGCCAAAACAATCTCTGTTACCTTAAATTATACGTTTATCTCTGTAAAGCTGCTTTGAAACAATCTACATTGTTAAAAGTGCTATATAAATGAAGATGACTTGACTTGACAATAATTTGCCCCAGGACTTGTCCTGAGATCGTTTGATTTTGGTTAATTCACACTGCCAGGGATGTTCCGGAATCGTTCGCGCGCATTCACACACATCTCGTAAAGACACGTGACATCGATGTGCCATGTAATGTCTCCACAGCGTCTTAAGTTTGCTCATGGTCTGTGATTTCTCTCTCGAGAAACCACGCTTGTGCATTTTATTTTTATTTTTTCTGATTCGGTCATAAACTAGCGCATGGCGTACTGTTCCACTAAGCTGGTGTACGATCTCAGCTTCAGCGTCATCACTACAACACACCCCTAATGACATTGATTACGGCTTTTGTTCACACAGGGCGCATTCTGGAACTGATCCCGGCAATGTTACTAGGTCCCCATTCCGGGATTGATCCCGTAATCAATCCCGTGACATGTTTGCATGCACACAGAAAGCATTCTGCCAATTTTATGGCAATTTTCCGGGATCAACTAGCTGTGTGAAAGGGGCTTAAAATTTCTCCTTTTAAATTTCTAAGAAATTAATTTCATGTAATATTTTATTATAGGTTGAGAAATCAACTCTATCAGATGTGGAAATGTCTGAGGAAGAGGCTGAAGAAAAGGTGAAGCCCAGCCGACGTTCATCTCGTGCCGCGGCTGAAACGGGTCAGAAGTCGAAGCGTCGGCGCATTGTGGTGGCATCTGACAGCGATGACTCCGGTGAAGAGTTCAACCCTGAGAAAGCAAAAGTAAGCAGTGACGAGGAAGACGACGATGAGGAGGAGGTGGTGAGTAGCGAGGCTGAGGAAGAAGAAAGCGAGCAGGAGCCCGAACCAGAAAGCCCTGTGAAACCGGTCAAGCGCAAACGTCCTTTAGAGAAGCCTGCTAAATCACAGAGCAAACCAGATACCCCAAAACGAGCACCTGCGACTTTACCATCCGTGACCTCCAACACCAAATCTCGACTCTCTGCTTTCTCTGCCCCAGACAACTTCGAAAGCCAGAGTACCAGTGCAAACGGGACGGAGGGAGGATCTACTGTGTGGGACCATGAGAAACTCGAATGGCTGCTGGACGGCAAGAGAAAGGATGCGCAGCGTAAACGACAATCTGATGAAAACTACGACCCCACGACTCTATACGTTCCCGATGATTTCCTTAACAGGACAACGCCTGGAATGCGCCGTTGGTGGCAGCTGAAGTCTGAGATGTTCGATACCGTTCTGTTCTACAAAGTCGGGAAGTTCTACGAGCTCTACCATATGGACGCAGTGATTGGCGTCAACGAACTCGGCCTCACCTTCATGAAGGGCGCTTGGGCCCATTCAGGCTTCCCCGAGATTGGCTTCGGACGCTTCTCAGACGTACTCGTGCAAAAGGGCTACAAAGTGGCTCGCGTGGAACAGACCGAGACCCCTGATATGATGGAAGCACGATGCAAGAAAATGGCGCGTCCCACCAAATTTGACCGTGTCGTCAAGCGAGAGGTTTGCCGAATCATCACGCGAGGGACTCAGACGTACAGCGTGCTTGATGGCGCCCCTTCTGAAACTCAGAGTAAATATCTGTTGAGCATTAAAGAGAAGAGCGAGGAGGACAGCGCAGGCCATTGCCACATCTACGGGGTTTGTTTCATTGACACCTCGATGGGGCGCTTCCATGTCGGTCAATTTCAGGATGACCGCCATTGCTCCCGTTTGCGTACTCTGGTTGCACACTATTCTCCTGCACAGGTTATTTTCGAGAAGGGCAACCCGTCAGCCGAGACAATGAAAATCTTCAAGGCCATTTTGTCTTCCACTTTACAAGAAGGCCTCAATGCTGGTTCGCAGTTTTGGGATGCCCAGAAGACCTTAAAGGTCCTTGCTGAGGAAGACTACTTTAAAGAAAGCAAAGCGTCAGTTGATGATGAAAAGGCATCAGTGCTTCCTCCAACTCTCAAAGCTATGACGTCCGAATGTGACGCTCTAAGTCTCACTCCAAAGACGGGTTATGAACTCGCTCTTTCTGCCCTTGGCGGCTGCATGTTTTACCTCAAGAAATGCCTAGTGGACCAGGAGCTTTTTTCCATGGGCAACTTTGAGGAGTATGTTCCTGTCGATGTGGAGATGGAGCAGGCTGGGGGAGCATCTTGTTTTTTTGCCCAGACCCGTCAAAAAATGGTTTTGGATGGAGTGACCCTTGCTAACCTTGAGATCCTTCAGAATAGCTCGACTGGCGGTCCTGAGGGAACCCTACTTGAACGATTGGACACGTGTTGCACTCCCTTCGGCAAACGGTTGTTGAAGCAATGGCTCTGCGCCCCTCTTTGTAATCCATCCTCCATTGGTGATCGCTTGGATGCTCTGGAGGACCTGATGGGCGCTCCATCCCAAATGACCGAAGTCACCGACCTACTAAAGAAGCTTCCGGATCTCGAAAGGCTACTTAGCAAGATCCACAGCATGGGTACTCCTGTAAAAGGACAAGACCACCCGGACTCCCGAGCCGTTCTGTACGAGGAGGTCGTCTACAGCAAACGTAAGATCGCTGACTTTCTTGCGGCACTTGAGGGTTTTAAAGTGATGAAAGAAATCGTGTCGATCATGGAGCCCGTCGCTGAAGGCTTCCGATCGAAACTAATGCGCCAAGTGGTGCTCCTCAAGACAGAAAATGAAGATGGGCTTTTCCCCGACCTTTCGCCAGAGCTCAAACGTTGGGACAAAGCTTTCGACCATCAGAAAGCTCGAACCACAGGTGTCATAACTCCAAAAGCTGGCTTTGATCCGGAGTACGACCAAGCCCTAGACGGAATTAAAGACACTGAGAAAGGCCTGCAGGAATACCTGGACCGACAGAAGAAGAGATTGGGATGCAAGAATCTATCATACTGGGGAACGGGAAGGAACCGCTACCAGCTGGAAGTCCCTGACAGTGTTTCCGAGAGGAGCGTGCCAGAGGAGTACGAGGTGAGGTCCACTAAGAAGGGCTGGAAGCGTTACTCTACCAAAGAGATCGAGCGGCTGTTTTCAGAGATACAGAGCTGGGAAGACAAGAGAGACGCAGCGCTTAAGGATTGCATGAGAAGACTCTTCTACAATTTCGACAAGAATTACAAAGACTGGCAGACAGCCGTTGAGTGCATGGCTGTACTTGGTAAGAAAAAAAATTAACTATTCCCTGGTTTCACAGACCAATCTTAAGCCTAGTCCCAGATTTAAATGCATGTTTGAACTGTTTCAATTTAAAGTGACATCTTAAAATATGTCAGTGCCATTGTTTTGCCTCAAGATGCACACCTGTAATGTTTTTTTCGAAGGCACATTTCTTATAGCTACTTAAATGTCCTAACTGAACTAAGGCTAATCCTGGCTTAATCTAACTCTAAGCCCTGTCTGTGAAACCAGGCCTATATTTATTTTGTTTAAACTTTCAAAATGTTGGTATTCATAAGACTTGTTTTTACCCTTTCATTAAAAATTATTTCATACAGAATATCATGTATACCGTACTTTACATCAATAATGGCAACATGCTCTATTCATTCATATTTTTTCAACTTCTAGCTGAAAATAAGCTGTTTTTCATATTTGACTGTAGTTTATACAGCTATTCTTTATGGATAGGTTGTCAAAGGATTAATTTGAGCTAGTTTGTAGTTACAAGTGCACTTAAATGCATTACAAAATCCTGATTGAAGAAAAACGTCTTACTGAAAACCTGTTTTAAAGGTTTACATGTAAATCAGTTGGCTAAAAAACATTTAAGGATATTTTCCTCAAAATAGCTACAAACAGAATGGTTGTATGCGCAATTACAACAAGCCATGGAAGCCATTTTGTTTAATTTCTGTTACTTTTTTCAGAATTTTAACTTTTTTGAGAATCGTGGAATGTTTTGGACCACAAAAAAAGTAGAACATTTTCCCCAAAAATGCCTTGCTTGCTTAAATAAGTTTAAACCAAGTACTTGAGACATTGGTACTAGAATGATGTTTGGTAAAATGATATGTTTTCTGTTGTTGTCACCACCAGATGTGCTGTTGAGCATGTCCCGGTACAGTCAGAGCGGCGACGGGCCCATGGCGAGACCGGAGATGGTTCTTCCGAATGACGGGTCTCAGTCGCACCCCTTCCTGGATCTGAGAGCGTCCCGTCACCCTTGTGTCACCAAGACCTTCTTCGGTGATGACTTCATTCCCAATGACATCTTCATCGCTTGCCCTAGCGGTGAAGAAGAAGAGGGTCAAGATAATGATAAAGCACTTGCCCCATGTGTGTTAGTCACCGGGCCAAACATGGGAGGCAAGTCCACCTTAATGAGACAGGTGAGTGTTGGAAATCAACATTCAAGATGACAAAATTAAATAAAATAAAAATGTTAATTAAATAAAAAATCCACTAAATGCAGATTCACAGTGTATTTTGATGTGACATTGTGTCACAAAGGCAGTAGATGAAATGTTATGAAACATTTATGTTTGAAAATAATTCTGAACCGGCCCAAAATAACTGATTTGAACTGAATCATGGCCAAATTTCATTGTGCATGTAGTAAAGAATTGTAATCGAATCATTGTCAGAGCAAATATTTTCACCCATACAACCCTAATCATTTAATAATGACTGAATGTAGTCTAGGTAAACTTGATGTGTTCAGCAGCTGTTCAGGCAGGAAGAAGGATGTGGTTTGAGCTCCTATTTCTGGAAATGCAGGTTTCTATATCATGTTTTCAGAATGTTTAGTTGTTTAGGGCTGGAAATTCTGTCATACATAATATTAATAAAATCATGAAAAAGTCTTTGCCATTTTTACATTGTATATTTTTTTTATTATTATTTTAAAGGCATGGAAAACTCAAAAGGAGATTTGTAAAATGTTGTATTCAGTTTATTGTATATCTACACATACTGGATTTATGACGTATTCATTGAGAGAATATATGGAATATTTGTACTTTTAAGAATTAATTTCTCTCACTGCAGGACTATTGAAGTAACCTAAAGTGGTAAAGAGGACCTATTAAGTCTTGATTTTGATTAGGTTTTCATGCTTGAATTTTCAAAAAAACATTCTCCATTGCTCCAAGCCCCGCCTTCTGAAAGCACGCTGTGCTCTGATTGGTCGGCTGGATCAGTGTGTTGTGATTGGTCGAGCGTTTCGAGTGTGTTTGGGAAATGTCCCGCCCCTAACTCAACCAGGCCCCGCCCCTTTATTTTGCATATTAATTATTTAAATGAGGAAGAAGAAGCTCAAGACTACAATGGAGGTGTTTCAGGGAGTTCAGAAACGGTGACACTGATATAGAGAAGAAATCCCACTGGAGGAAACCTTTTTCAACATTACACACTAAAGAAAGATGAACATGCAAAATAACATAATAGGACCTTTATTGACTTTTTGTCAACTGCCTGTTATGTAGAAATAAAGTAATATGCAGATTTTCTTATATGTCCATGTGTTTCAGTGTGGTCTGGTGGTGATCTTGGCCCAGCTGGGCTGTTACGTTCCTGCTGAGAGTTTGCGTCTCACTCCTGTGGACCGAGTGTTCACTCGTCTCGGCGCCTCTGATCGTATAATGTCAGGTAAGTTGCCGTTTGCTTCTTCCCCGTTCAGTGTTCATGTGTGAGCTTTACTCTCAATACTTAATCTATCATGTTTTCTAGGTGAAAGTACGTTCTTCGTGGAGCTCAGCGAGACTGCTAGCATACTTTTGCACGCCACCAACCACTCCCTCGTCCTGCTCGATGAACTGGGTAAATGATCTGTTCATCTCACATTAAACTTCACACTAAATGTAAAACAGCAGTTATTAGAGAATATCTGGGTGTAAATCCTCAATAAACTCGTCTCCATACCGGCGTGATGACTCCGATCTTCAACCAGACAGAACTGGATATTATTCTGAATGTTCTGATCCAATCTGACTTCTGACCTGTAATGCTGCCTAATCATAATACACACTTTTCGTTCGATGGCCAGAGGAGAACTGAGCGACTGGTTTCTCCCAAGATTTTTTCTCTCCATTCTGTCACTGATGGAGTTTTGGTTCCTTGCCACTATCGCCTTTGTTGCCATTGGCTTTTGGCTTGATTAGTTGGGACATTTTACTTAAAGGGATATTTCAACGCTGGAAAGCTGAATGTGTATGTAAATTGGGTCATTTATGTAGTAGAAATGTGAAATTATTTCAGAAGTTGGTGCCTTCTAGACTGAGAAAAGCCAGAAAATGTATTTTTGGCTCATGTGGATGAAAGACAACAACTCCCAGAATGCACTTGCTTCGCTGCCCTACGAGGCCACGCCCAAGCCACGCCTACCGGTTACAGAGGGCAGTATCTGAAGACATGATACAACTAGGCTACTAGTCGACTCGAAACTGAAAAGACGCCATTTTATCGTGAGATCCCCCTATGGGCGGGTTGAAGACATGCGGAACGAGCTTCTCCTACTTGCTGGAGTCTCTCGCCTCTGGACAAAAAAGCCTCTGATGACGATAAATGAAGATTTTTGCATCATCTGAGGTTTTTTCCAGACACACAATACAGAAATCTCTCGTCTCAGGGGGACATGAGGGAGGGAAGCACATCATTCGAAAATACTACTGGGTTTCTACTGATACAAAGCTTAATGCTAATCAGTGAAGTATCCCTTTAACCCCCTGAGGTCGGCTATCGCGCCGGCGCGATAGGCTCGTTTTTTTCCTTATCAGTGCAAAAAAAAATCTAAATACTAATATTAATTTTTATCTTATATGCTTGTGTTATACATCAATCGATCCTGTTTAGTGTGTATTTTTTTTGTGTATACTCATAATAAAAACAAAGTGTTGTGCTTTTCACCAAATAAAGAAAAATAAACATGATGCGAGTTCTGCCTACTCTCCGTTAAGTTTTAATGTGACTCCGCCCACGGAGACCGCGCTATACAAACGCAAATGTGAGGCGATCCATACAAACCTGTGAAACGCCCCACATCAGCTGGATAAGGCCGGTGACACACTGGATGCGTGGCGTAAGCGTCTCAGCTGCGTGGCGTGTCCGTTTTTATTTCAGCTCCCATGTTAACAGTTTAGAGTTTGCACACTGCCTGCGTGAGACGTGCGTCGTGCATGCTATAAATAGAACCGACGCCTATTTTTCACGCGACACGCAAGCGTCTTGGAAGCGTTTCCATGCAAAATTGAATAGGAAAATCTGTTTATATGTCATTTTGACACGAATACATATTAATAAATGTCATTTTGATGTTTAAAAGTGTCTAGGTTTTGACATAAATGCAAATATAAATGTAATTTTACAAAATATTATCGATTTTCAAATACTGCTGTATTGAATGAACAGCTTTTAGCAAACTCTATTGCTATACTGAGTATATTTTTAAGTTCAATAATTTCTATATATATATATTGCTCTTGCATTATTTCTTGTGGCTATAGGTGACACAACTGAATGAATGGCTCATTAAGTATGCAGGGGTATTGTCTCATCAGGTGTGAACTACTAAATATGCATGATGCTGTTGGAGCGTTTACGCCCCATCCGCATATTGGCTTTCCAAACTAAAAGTGTTTCACAAAACTTAAATCAATGTATCGTTTTATGTGAATGATTAGGCAGGATGATTTTCACATCATTTTGAAGAAAAAACTCAAGGCGACGACATCCATTAGTCAAAAGTCTTATTGACACATATTTAGTATGTGTTTTGTGGCCTTATTTCAGAAACTTTCATTTTTAGTTTTTTCAATAACTATGCATAAACATTATTCTCTCAAAAATGAAAACATGTACATACATGTTGCTCACATATTATGGTAGTCCTGTTTGTGCTAAATAGAGTGTAATTACACCTTTGCCATTGATATGTTTATAAGCAACTGAAAAAAGCACAAATGTCAGGGCATGTCAGAACATCTCAAGGACCCCAAAAACACCTCAGACCCCAGAGGGTTAATAATCAACAATATTATTGATCAGCCTGCATTGACACCATTATATGAGAACTGAACTGAGCTGGGCGATGACATCATGGATTTCTCCAGTGTGGCTATATATATAAATTAACTAAATTAAGAACTTTTTTTACAACAAAAATTAAACATCACTGAACTTAAGCTGGACTGTGATGCTATTTTCTTCTGGAAACAAACTTTGTTGCATTATTTTCTTGTTATCTATGTAAAGCTGCTTTGAAACAATCTATTGTAAAAAGCGCTATAGAAATAAAGTGAGTAAGTTCAGAGCTTTTGTTGTGCTTGAACTGCAGGCAGAGGTACGGCCACGTATGACGGCACGGCCATCGCGAGCGCAGTGGTAAAGGAGC
Organism: Abramis brama; assembly: GCF_963993115.1. NCBI lineage: Eukaryota > Metazoa > Chordata > Actinopteri > Cypriniformes > Leuciscidae > Abramis > Abramis brama. The sequence continues at coordinate 2,945,926 of NC_139981.1, read as the reverse complement.
TGTCCGAGAAGATCTGCTGCCGGACCCTGTTCTCCACTCATTACCACTCGCTGGTGGAGGAACACGTCCAGGACCCCGCCGTGAGGCTCGGACACATGGTCAGTTTCAGCGGCTTCATCAGAAACACAATTACACCACTGAATAAGAGACAAACATATGAAGACTTCAGATGCAAAAGCATCTAAGTGCCATCTGAAATTTTCTTCTAGAATGATCATTTTTATCAAGCTTGTATGTCTATGTTCAGTTATTTCACTTTAATGGCAATGAAAATGACCTATTAATTGTCATTAAAGTGAAATTACTGAACCTAAATATACGAGCTTGATAAAAATGCTCATTTTAGAAGAAAATGATGGCACTTAGAGGCTTCCAATTGTCTTTGTATGACTGCTGAACTTTTCTTGCCAGAAAATAAATCTCATCAGTCACACAGAGTGGCTTCAGAGTGTGACGGTGATCCTTCCTGCTTTATAGTCTTGACTCCCAGTGTGTGTGTGCTCTTTTACTGTCATATGTAGGCCTGTCACGATAACAAATTTTGCTGGACGATAAATTGTCCAAGAAATTATTGCGATAAACGATAATATTGTCGTTCGAGACCATTTTCATCTAATATAATGATAATGGCATAATAATGCAGGTACACCTTTTCAAAGATCTATAAACTTTTATTTCTTAAGAATATTAAACATTGAAAACGGAAATACATTTTAAATATCCACAAAAAATTAACAAAACAACCAAAAACAATAAAAGCAATGGACTCTCAGTGTCTGTTAACAAAAAAATTCACTTGAATAAATACCAAAAACAATAAATAAAATGGATGTAAACAAAATTGCACTTCAAAAAATATGAAACATTAGGCTCAGACATAAATAGTGATACATTCCATAACAGGCAAAACTGCCGGTTAGGACCTTTGTAAACAAAAACAAAAAGCCTCAACAGATTACCACAGCATTTTGCACTGTCCTCCTGTTATTTTGTCGACTAAACAAACGCTCGAGTGATTGTGTAATTTACTGTCGGGAAGACGGAGACGCACTTTATTACGTGTATATGCTACGCACTGAAAATACTTGGTTAGGATTAGGGGTGAGGAGTGCGTGTGTATTACACGCCATAAAGTGCGTATCATATGCACGCAAAAACTATTTTTGGCGTATAAATGGCACGAGAAATAACATTCTTGGTATAGATGCGCATTTTCATGAGATCGAGCTTGCTGTCGCGTTTGGCTTTGAAACCAATTCCATCTTTTTCTTTTTTTTCCGTCCAACTCACAACTAGCGTCTTTTCTCTCTCCCGGCTGTCGCCGCAAGCAGTCCCGCCGGCGCTTTCCCATACAAAGACCATGTGACTGACAAGCGCCGCGGCGCCGCCTCCCCACACAAAGACTATGCAACTGACAAGAGGGTTCACTCCTCCTATACGCTAAGGAACCGAGAGTGGTCATCCAGTCTATTTGGTAGAGAGAGAGAGAGAGAGAGAGACGAGGAAAACAAACTAGCATGCAAATGGAATTATCGCGGCCGGAAAAATGATCGAGCTCTTTTTTTTTTTTTTTATCGTGCGATTAATTGATTTATTGACTATCGCGACAGGCCTAGTCATATGATGGTCACACACATCTTAAAGATGCAATTTCTTCCACACCGCAAAGCACTGTGATTTAAGCAATTGTGTTTAGTGAAAGGATTTTCATTGTTTCCCTCTCAGGCCTGTATGGTGGAGAATGAATGCGAGGACCCCAGTCAGGAGACCATCACCTTCCTCTACAAGTTCATCTGTGGCGCGTGTCCCAAAAGTTACGGCTTCAACGCAGCGCGCTTGGCAAACATCCCGGAGGAAGTCATCCAGTCGGGCCACAAGAAGGCCCGTGAGTTTGAGAGGAGCACCGTGTCTCTCAGGATATTCAAGTAAGAACATTTATGAACCGTGTTCAGATTACAGACCTATTTTGCATTGTGACGTTTTCATGACAATTAAGTAGGGATGCACCGAAATGGAAATTCTGGGCCGAAACAGACATTTCTAGATGCACTCGTCTGAAAACCCAAACCAGAAGTTACTTTTCTTTGCTGTGCAAGAGTGAAACCTGAGCGCTGAACACTGAGGGACGGCTTGTCTTCGGCCTTTTTTCTCTTTCGGCCAAAATCCGGATAATTTCAGTGCATCCCTAGGCAAATTTTTCCTTAAAATGATCAATAACATGCTGCATCTGGGCATTTTTAGTGTTGTAGTTTTTGTCATTATTGTAATACAGTGCTATTGCTGTATTATGAAAATGTCACAAACCCTATTTTTAGAATCATTAGGAGTTTTGCAACACATATTTTTCATCTAATTTCTATAATGGTGAAATATGACCAAGACATGTTATTGGTGATATTCATCTTGACTGTTATGAAAGAAAAACATCTCCATTTCTGTCACAAAATAAGTACACTACCATTCAAACATTTGGAAACACTAAGACATTTTGTTTTTGAAAGAAACTGAAATTTTATTCACCCAAGATGCACTGTAAAGGCATTAATAATGTTGCAAATCACTCTGCTCATAACAGACTCATGTGCAGCATTCATATCTGTCAGTTTATGAAGGAATTCAGCTGAAGTTTCATATCATGCTTTCTGCAGCACATCCCACAAATTCTTGTTCTTTTGCCCATTTTACTTCTTTCTTATTCGTCAGATGTGTTCTTCATCTCAGTCTCTCGCTGTTTTTCAAACTAGAGACTGATGTACCCATCATCCACTTCTGTGTGTACACTCTTAAAAATAAAGGTTCTAAAAGTTTAAGAACCGTAAAAGAAACATTTCTGGTTCCCTAAAGAACCCTTCAGTGAGCAGCAGCTCTTAAAAGAACTAGGCTATGTTCTTATTGTGAAGGTCATTTTAAAAATCTAAAGAACCTTTAGTGGAATGGAAAGATTCCGTGGATGTTAAAGGTTCTAAATGGAACCATTGATGCCAATAAAGAACCTTTATTTTTAAGAGAGCTGTTTGCTTTCTTCTTTCAGGACAGTAACTGTTTCAGACTGATGTATTTCGCCAGTCTTAAAGGGGTGGTATAATGCCCTTTTCACAAGATGTAAAATAAGTCTCTGATGTCCCCTGATTGTATATGTGAAGTTTTAGCTCAAAATACCCCACAAATATTTTTATATAGCATGTTAAAATTGTCACTTTTTGAGGGTGAGCAAAAACGCACCGTTTTGTGTCTGTTCCTTTAAATGCAAATGAGCTGCTGCTCCCAGTACAGGGGGCGGAGCTTCAAGAGCTCCAGTGTCTGCAGAACCTCACACAAACATGCACTTAAAATTTCAAAAACTTTTTGCTTTTTATGTTCAAACCGGAGTCAGACAATGATTGAGAGACTCAAGAAGAGACATGTAGACAACATTTCTGAATGGATAGTTGATGAATTTATGTAGTTTATGTGTAGTTATCTTCTTGTCATTGATTAGCATATTCTGTCATGATAATCTATAAATCATGTTCCGGGGGCGGGGTTTATGTAAATTTTAGGGTTGGTGATGTCACTAACCCGGGAGGAATGTGGTGTAGTCTCTACCAGCCGTTTGTTGTAGTCCTTAAACTATTTCTTTAAAAGCAAATATCTCCCTTTGCTTTGAGCGTTGTAACTTTGCAGATGTTGTTTATGCTCAAACAGCAACATTACACAGTGAAATAATCAACCACCCCTTTAAAACCAAATGTGTACGTGACACTGCTGCAGTTGTTTTCAATTGTGATGATGATGATGATAAGGTTTTCTAAGTTGACCGTCATGGCTGCTTAAAACTTAATGCAAATAAACACTTACAAATAATTAATGTAATCTAAAAGCTAAATGAAGGTATTATGAATGCATTTTCCAAACCTTTGAATACTAGTATGCATTGGAGAATCTAATTGCGTTATTTGTTTTGCCAGGAAACTGTGCTCATTGGCTGAAGACTCCACAGCTGACCGTGAGCAGTTCTCCGCGCTGGTTCAGATGATCCGCAGCCTGTGATGGAAAACGATTAGTTTTTCTTTGTTTTGAGCACTTCTGTTCACTATTCCATGAGTTATTTTTCACCACATATAAAGCAAGCAAGCATCTCACTACTGAAATGATCTAATAAAGTTTATTTTTAAAAATGTAACACGTTCCTCTGACTAGGAAATTAAACTTTTGATTAATTACTACCAGCTACATAATGGTTATTGAGTACTTCACAATATATTAAGTCTAGATGTCATGGAACATGCATACAATTCAGGCTGTATGAGAACCCACAGTCACCAAATACAGTTGGATGGAGGGGGAAAAGCACAAAAAAAAACTGTACAGATATTCATCAGAGCTTCAAATAAGCAAGAAGCCTCTTAAAAATCTCCAGCAACGTCACTTCGGCTCGCAGCATTCAGGGTGAAATGGCGCAGGAATGCGACGCTTTCGCAAGTCTGGCGCCTTGCGTTTATTTTTTTAATCTTTCCTGATGTCGTCCAATCAGGATAAAGGGGCGGGGATATTATTTAAAACACTTGGGCCAAATCGTTACCACCATCCTGGTGAAAAACCTTTATATCACTTGGACACTTTCCCTTTCAAACTCAAAACATTGCTGGAGAATACTTAGTGTTTCTTTCTCTTTTCTTTCTTTTTTTTTTTTTTTTTTCCTCAAATCTCTTTCACAGAAAGAACATATATCCTGCGACATGAGAACAAATACAGCAATCTAAGGTATAAACAACCCCAAAATTAATATACTTAATAAAATAAAAAGACATTCAAGTACATTTAAGATTTTTGCTTGAAAATACAAAACTACATGAGAAAGCATTAAAATCAAACCTCAATAACTCAGTCTTTAAAAAAAAAAAAAAACTAAAAAAAAACTGAAGTGCTGGGTCATTTTTTTTCCCCGTACATATACAAGAGTGCGGTGATGGCTGCTTGGAGAACAGGTGCATCATGGGAAGCATTGTGAGTCTACGCTCTAGGTCCGTTTCTCTCGTATGTGGCTCAAACTGGGGATCCATGCGCTTCACCGTCCTCGTTTATCATCCGCCATCCCACAAATCCTGAGTCGCCACCTTCCCGAACGCCGGTGTGCGATCAACAGGATCGCAGAGTGACTGTGTGTTTGCATTTGTTAAATAGAAATGTTTTCTCTGTCCACGTTTACACAATGTTTGTTTTGTTTTTTTTAATAAAATTGAATTATTTCTAGCGTGTAATCTCATCTGCACTGGACTGAGCACTCGGAGTCTGTAGTTCAGTTGTGCTGCAGTGTGTTGGACTCTATAGGAGGAGCCGAATCGTACAGCGTGTCCGTGTCGTGAGTCGGCTCTCCGGCTAGTGTGCAAGGGTTTGACAACGTCCCTGCACCACAGTCACAGAAAAACCTGCGGAGACAAACACACTCAATCACTACACAACATATACATATATATATAAGTTTAGGGTCCAATTCTCACTATTAACTAGCTGCTTATTAGCATGCATATTACTACTTATAAAGCACATATTAATGCCTCATTCTGCATGACCATATTCTACATCCCATAAGTGTAAAATATGATCCAATTATTTATTTTTTTAATGAAATTTGGTTGCTAACTGACCTTGTTTTTGGCCAATTATCATAACTATCTTAGAGGTAAACTTAGTACAGATTGACTTGTATATTTATAAAATATACAAGTCAATCTGTTTATATAAAAATATTTATATGCATGTTTCAATGCATATATGCAATTGTATAAAATATAATAAAATAATTATAGGGCCATTGCATTTTTAGCTAGTAACAATTTCATTAAAAAAAAAAGTTTGAATCATATTTTACAGGTAAAAAAACAATCTCTAACAGTAATTTTTTTGACATAATATTGGATTTGGATTTATTTTTTATTTTTTATCAGCATAAATTATTGGCAGAGAGAAAGATACTATCATGATGTGTACTCGTACTTAGAAATGTATTTTTTTTCCCAACATTAATGCAATTTACAGAGGAAAACGTGCTTAAAAATAGGCTTTTTATTTTTTTGAGTGCAAAATGATATTTTAGTAATAAATGCAAAGATTGAGAGGGCATGACTGACCTATCATGTCTAATAAATTCTACGTCGTGCCCTTGATGACACTTCTTGATGCAGTTCACACAGATGGCGTTGCGGTCTGTCGTGTTACAGGTGTGACACCTGCACGGAAGAACAGAGCAGTGAGAAAGCAGCCGCTAAAGCCCCACGCAGACTTCAAATGGGTATTCCCGAGGAGCGTTACCTGTAAAAATCGTGCATTGGATAGCTGGTGTAACTGGAAATCTTGTACAGGCACTGACCTCTGCTCACCGCTTTCTCAATGGCATCCTGGTTGTTCATGATTTTGTTGTCTGTGAAGAAGATTAAAGGGGAACACGGTTCACTTCATGTTCACTGGATCGTTTAATAGGCAAGTTCAGAATGTGTTCAGTTTACCTTTCATTGTGACGTTGACGCCAGACGCGAGAAACAATCCACCGAAGCGATTGTTGAAAATCTGATTGCCTTCTAATGTTGCCGTTGCGTGATTTGTGATCTCAATACCTGAAACAGACAGAGGTGAGCAATTACTTGCATATAATAACTAATGAATATCTGTGCGATTCTATAAAAAAACATTTTCATTTCCGAAAAACTTTTCATGAAGGTTTTAACAGTTTATACAAAGTGTGGTTAAACTGCATTGAGTTTAGTCAAGCTAAATCAATAAATATCAATATATGCCCACACAAATCTGCAGAAAAAGACACTAAAAATGTTTACTATTAAAAAAAAATCTTAATAAAAGGGCTGATGATCCTAACAAAACATAAGCGAGATTTGTTTATCCATGTGCTTCCTGTTCACTTCCTGAAAGAATGATGTGATTGTCATCTCTTTTTTTTTTTTTTTTTTACATTTACAGAATAGTGCCATATTTTACACTCGTGCATAATCTGAGGAAACAACTTCAATAAAATTTTTTTTTTTTTTCTTCAAATCAGCATAAATTAATCGCAGTACGATAAATATGTATACTTCCAAATGCACTTAAGAACTTTTGTACTCATTGTTCTTAGAAAGGAGAAAATATGCTTCTAAAAATAAAATAAAATTTTATTTATTTATTTATATAAAATATATATCTTAATGGTACTACCAGAATCGCTTTATGCAAAACAATTAGTTGGCGTATACATATATATAAAAAAGAAAAAGATTTTCTGAAAAAAGAAAATGAAAAAAAAATGTGCCGAGAGCTTGTGTCAATTTTTCCCATTTTAAAATGTCCATATGCTAATACAAAAATGGGAAACAAATGAATGGGAGGACAGAGGGAAAAAACCTTTAAAAATAAAATCAAGTTCAATTGATGTTTAGAAAATATCTCATTAAACATGTCTAAAAACATCCTGGGTTACACTTTATTTTAAGGTGTCATTGTTACAGTGATTAATATTAATTAACATGTACTTGCTATAGAGTTAGGGTAGGATTGGGGTTTGGTTGAGGGTTAGTTGCATGTAGTTATGCCTAATTTACTGTTATTACTATAGTACATTTAATATATGTAACAAGGACACTGTAAAATAAAGTGTTCCCACTTCCTGTTCAAAAAATGACTTTACCAGCAGCAAATCCGTCGAATATCCTGTTCTTGCGCAGCACAGGGTGACTGTTAGTGCTGATGAGGACTCCCGCCTGGGCGTTCCTGAAGATATCGTTCTCTTCCAACAACCCTACAACATACAAACACAACATCATAATGCTGAAGTGCAGAGGAACAGCTCACACTGTCAGTCACAATACCATCATTAGTGTGTCTGACTGGAGTCTGATCTAAATGAGTGACTATCGCAACTGTTCAGTATGAAAGCGTGTGTGTCTGAACGAGGCATGTTACCCCTTGTCTACCAGAAGGGTTGGTGTTTTCTGGAGCCAAAGCCTGTTCTTGTCCAGGTCACAAACCGGCTGTGTTTCCACAGACTTAATAGTCTGGCTATCACCTGACCAAGCTCAATCTTTTAAAGGGGTGATGAACTGAGAAATCAAATTTTCCTTGAGCTTTTGACATATAAGAGGTCATCATACTATAAGAATATCCTGTAAGTTTCAGAACTGAAAACTTCCTTGTTAGTCCAATAAAAGCTGTTATTGACACCAGGCACAGCGAACGACAGGTTTTTCAAAGTGGGGATCTATGACGTCAAAGGGTATCAAACCCCGCCTCCGCAGAAGAAGATCAACGCCTACTTCAACACTGCCTGTTTAGCCCCGCCCACCGATTCACGCATTACATGAAACTCATTATAATATGCAAAACTGTTATCCAATCATAGCAGTGGGCGTTTACTTCCAAGTCTTCAATGCGGCACGCCCATAAAAACCGAGCGTTTCAGGAGCTAGGCTCAAAACCAGGGTAGAAAATAGCCTATTACTTATTCATTTTGATGTTTTGAATGTAAAAAAAAAAAAAAAAGCCAGTTCATGACCCCTTTAAGATTGAACATTGGTCTGGGGAGTCTGCTCTGTATTTTCTACTGCACAAGAGGCGTGATCAACGGGCAGAGTTCAAATGACTCTGTACGCAACTGGAGAGTCCTTCAACCAATCAGACCAACGATCCAGGTTACGTACTTTGCAGAGCGACGCGAAAACTCCAGGCGGTAACCAAACGTGTTGATCAGCGGTTTGCAGAAGCAGCAATGCAATCGAGCGATTTTTGCAGGTTATGCAAAAAAAACAAAAAAACATGAAAGTTAGTGGTATTTAAGTGGAATTGGATTGGATTAAACCCGCCAATAGTGTGCCAGGTGGATAAGCCAGTTTGTGATTGGTTCCCGCAAATTTGTAAAGGAAGCAGCAGAGATAAACGTACAGGTTTCATCAAATCAAATCGCCGGAAGATCAGGCTGGGTTTACCCAGTCTACAGACTTCATGCTGTGATGTGTCGTTTACCCGACTATAACAGTCTAAAACAAAATTGTGCATCCCAGTATTTGTGCAGGCAGAGTGGCATTTGTTTTGCTGATGACAGTATCGGGAGTGAATCTAGTGATCCGGCAGCTCGCATAAACACCCAGTCCTCTCAATCTGTCCTTTTCAGAGAGATAGTGAAACTGAAACTGTTGATTCACTCTCTCTCACATGCATAGTTTTATATTTAGATATAAAGAGCAATGTGGTGCAATGTTTGAGACCAGCAAGACTATAAGAGCGGGGGTTAAACCGATCTTTCCGGCCCAGAATCCCCTTTTCTGCCGTGGAAATGCAGAACGGACACAGGCTGGGAACGCGCACTGGAACAGTGATACTACATGAGCCATAATGGAGAATGAAGAAGAGCGTCACCTCGTCCTCCGTTGAATATACAGATTCCCCCGTCCCTGCCGTCGTGGATCTTGTTCCTGCGGAGCGTGGGGTTGCTGTCGGTCTTGATCCAAACCCCTGCCATGGCGTTATCAAAGATCTCGTTGTCTTCAATAAAGCCTAAACCTGAGAAGAGATTACGAGGACGCTTATTTCTCTGATTGAAATAGAAATATCAGCCTTTATATCAATCAAGACAGATCAAAAGGTTATGATGGAGAGATTACCTGAATTGTAAACAAGAATTCCTCCATTTTGTCCACCCCAGATCTTATTCCTCCTAATTTTGGGATTGCTGCCAGTTCTACAAAAAGAAATGCAAAAAACAAAAAAAAAACATTTTCGTCACTACTTAAAAAAATAAAATAAAAAAAAAGTAATTTTATAAACCCACAAGTCTGTGGAAGATGCATGATGATCGATTATGGCACAAATCAATCACGATTATTTAACTCATTTACTTTGGAAATGTCATGCATCTATTAAACTTCTAAAACAAACTTGTCTTTTTAACAGAAAGGACTTTGAAAATAAATGCAATAATAAAAATAGACAAAATAAATTATAAAAAAAATATTTTAAAAAAATTATTCATAAAAAAAATTCATTGCATAAAAATACATGCAAAAGTGTGGCAAAAAAACGGAATGTCGCACAATAATCATCTTGTCTCGATTATCATATTCGTTGAAAGCCAGAATCGTAACTGAAAATACAATTCATAACTGAAATAAAAATTGGCCACTGACCTGATCTGAACTCCAGAGTACATGTGGTTATAGATGTCATTGTCTTCTAGCACACCGTGGCCATTGTCATAGAAATAAACGCCCACCTGCGGACAACACCACATTTAATGCATCACTACAAGATCTGGGTGTTATCTTGAGAACTAGTCCGTCCCATGTGCTCACGCTTATGCCATGTTTGGTGTTTTGAATGGGAATGTTTGCATGAGAGCCTTTGGAAGCAGGATACACACACACACTGAGAGAATGGAGGAGTACACACCTGTTTTCCGCTGTGTATTCTGTTCCTGCGGAGCACAGGTGTGCTGCCTGTGGTCACCCACACGCCGGCCAGTGTGTTGCTGTACACCTCGTTCTCCTCGATCACACCCTGACCCTTCTCATGCTGACAAACCAGAGACAAATCAGGGACTGTGAGTCTCTACCGGTGGTTTAGTGAACATTAGGACTAGAACAGGGTTTCCCGAACGGGAGTTCGAGAGTCACCATGAAATCACAATTGACAATTCCTAGTTTTAATAGAATATTGCAGTATTTATTATAACTGATTTATCCGTGCACATCTTTTTTAAATTTTCAATCAAAATAATTCCCCCTCACTCTTGCAGCATCTCTTCTCTTCTCTTCTCTGATGATGGGTTTTTTTCCCGATATATTTTGTCTGACATTATATTATGTTTTTTTGGAATATAGTGGATATTAGTGAATTTTTTATATTTGTCTTTTTTTTATATTTTGATGTTATAGATTGCTGGTGTATTTGGACTGCACAGAGTTTGATTTAAATGTGTCTTGCATTTATAGATTCTCTTGATATTGTTAAAGTATTTAAAATTCCCCCTCAAGAAAACACTAATCCGGTATTCTGATAACATGTCATAACTAATTGACTGCAGTATAAAATGACTCTGAGTGTGTTATTTTACCACACCCTGATGAATGCGTATTAGTTGCAACGTGCTGGTGTGCAGATATATGTGTTTTTAAAATGTTATAGCCATGAATAAATAAAGGCTTTTCATATATATATATATATATATATATATATATATATATATATATATATATATATATATATATATATATATATATATATAGAGTACCAGTCAAAAGTTTGGAAATACTACTATTTTTAATGCTTTTGCAAGAAGTCTCTTATGCTCATCAAGCCTGCAGTTAAAAACAAACAAAAAAAACAGTAATATTATGAAATATTATTACAATTTAAAATAATGGTTCTCTTTTTTAATATACTTTAAAATGTAATTTATTTTTGTGATGCAAAGCTGAATTTTCATCAGCAAGTACTCCAGTCTTTGGTGTCTTATGATCCTTCAGAAATCATTCTAATATGCTGATTTGATGCTCAGTTATTATCAATGATGGAAACAGTTGTGCTGTTTAATATATTTTTTTGGAATACTTTTTTCAGGATTCATTGATGAGTAAAACGTTAACAGCATTTATTCATAAAAACAGCATTTATTCAAAATAAAAACATTTCTAACAATATAAATCGCTACCATCACCTTTTATCAATTTAACGCATTCTTGTTGAATTAAAGTACTAATTTCTTTAAAAAAAAATAGTTATTGTTCCCAAACTTTTGAACGGTAGTGTATATTGTTACAAAAGATTTCTATTCTAAATAAATACAGTTCTTTTTAACTTTTTATTCATAAAATAATCCTGAAAAAAGTATCTCAGGTTATAAAAAAATATTAAGCAGCACAACTGTTTCCAACATTGATCATAAATCAGCATATTAGAATGATTTCTGAAGGATCATAAGACACCAAAGACTGGAGTACTTGCTGATGAAAATTCAGCTTTGCATCACAAAAATAAATTACATTTTAAAGTATATTAAAAAAAGAGAACCATTATTTTAAATTGTAATAATATTTCATAATATTACTGTTTTTTTTGTTGTTTTTTGTTTTTAACTGCAGGCTTGATGAGCATAAGAGACTTCTTTCAAAAGCATTAAAAATAGTAGTGTTTCCAAACTTTTGACTGGTACTGTATATATATATATATATATATATATTTATTTATTTATTTATTTTTATTTATTTTTTAAGTGCCTAGGCCTCGTATGATTTTTGCAACTTGTATTATTTCCGTATCCAAAGATCACTGAGATACAGACTTTACAACCCAGTAGCACTTTTTGCATCTTGTGCTCTATTTACTAAAAAAAGATTAAATATTTTGTTTATTTTTGCATGTCATGTGACCAGCAACCAACATCAGAGAACCATGAACATGTGAATGTGTTGTTAAAAGATGAATTAGAACATGTCTGGTGGATGTTGTGGTCTGTTCACTCACCACATAGATGCCTCCATGCTGTCCGTCGTGGATCTTGTTGTGCCGGACGATCGGACAGCTGTTGGTCCGGATCTGGATTCCCGCTAAAGCGTTGCCATAGATGTCGTTCCCCTCGATGAGACCTCGGCCGTCGCCGAATATGTAAACACCACCCTGGTTGCCATTAAATATGGCGTTACCCCTGCGATTGATCAGAAGGGAGATTATCACTTTGCAGGAACAGTATTCCTGTATGTACTGATATGATTAGACTGCAGAAATCATATACTCCATGTCTATTATTGAGTCCCTCACCTGATCGTGGGGTCGCTGTTTGAGGTAATCCACACACCCGCAAAGTTGTTTGCATAGATCTTGTTCTCGATGAACTGGCCTCGGCCCTTCTCGTGCACGTAGATGCCGCCCGTCTGTCCGTGATGGATCTCGCAGCGCACTACTGTAGGGTTAGCATACGCCTTCACCTCGAAACCTGCTATCCGGTTCCTGTGGATGTTGCAGCTCTCGAAGTAGCCCTGCAGAGGGAGCCAGAGACACACACTTCAACTGAGCTGCACCCGTGTTAGCCATGTTCAGAATTACATGCTATTCTTGCTTGAAATGCATTATGTAATGTGAAAGTATGCAAGTTTTCTGTAAACTACAGAACTAGGATATTTTTACCAAAAAAAAAAAAAATGCAAAGATGCATGCCACAGTATACAACTTTTATAGTTGTACATACTATTTAAATAATAATAATAATAATAAACAGAATGTGGAATGAGGTATATACTTTAGCATGCAGTACATCAAAAAGTAGTATGCTACGATGACTGCAAGTAGCAGTTAGAAGTTATTTCACAAATTTAATCCATTTTTGTTTACAAATGGTGATCAAAAAATGTTTAATACAAGTATTAACCAAAAATCCTTATGTCTATTCTTCCTAGTTTATCTCACTGTATAGTAGAATACTTCACAATGTAGGATACGGTGTATAGTGTACATACTGAAAGAGTAGGAGTAGTATGATAATGATATTATGATCATTTTCCATTCCAGTGTTGCTATTAGCTAAACAATAACTACATACCCATAACAATAACAATAACTGTTAAAAATTATTGAAAATAAAGCTGAAATTAAAAAAAATAATAATATAATATTAGAACTTTACAAAAGTTGCCTTAGCAATTAACTGAAATAAAAGTACTAAAACAGAAGTAAGCTAAATAGAAATACTAAAAAACTAATAAAAATGACAAACACAAATAAAGTTTAACTCAAATTTAAATGAAAACTGAAAATATAAAAAATAAAAGCACATTCAAAATATGAATAAATTCTAAAATAGTATCTAAACGATCACAAAAATAACAAAAAAAATGATACATTTCATTAATTAAATAAAATATAAATATTAGATGATAAACTTTAACTTAAAAAACAAACAAAAAATAGAAGTGTTGACTTTTTAACTAACTGAAATAAATTAAGTTGAAGGTGAAGTACCAAAATTACCAAAACAGAAATAAAAAATTAATTAAAGCTAAATAGAAATATTAAAAAAACTAATAAAAATGACAAAGCACATAAACTACTAATAACAGCAGGTTAACTAGAAACTAAAATATATATTTAAAATAAATATAATAGTATATAAATAATACTAAAATGTTTGGTATTATAACCGTTTCACTCTGAATATCCCTCATGACTTTATATGTTTAATATCAGTTTGTGGATGATTAAGAGAGAGAAAACACAGACACAAACACATATCAGATCCTGTCATTGTGTTGTGCAGAGACACCAAGAGTTTTTACCATGCCGTGGTCAAACGTGAACACGCCGACATCTCTGCCGTGATGGATGTGGTTCCGTCGGATGATGGGATTGCCGTGGTTTTTCACCCAGATCCCTGCTAGAGCATTATTGGAGATCTCGTTGTCTTCGTAAATGCCCTGCAGAGCAAACGGAGAGAGCGGCGGCGTGATTCATCCGCTACAGAGGACCGATCTCACGGTGTATTCGGGACGGAGTTTCATATTACCTGCGCGTGGTCCGTGATATACAGCCCTACATTCTCACAGTCACTGATGTTACAGTGTTTGATCGTGGGTGAAGCTCCCTGGCCACTTACACACACTGCAGAGCCCACTGCACACAAATAACACACACAACAGAGCTCAACAGAAGGGCTTTTCAGAAATAATACACTTAATACACAAGATTTGAGCTCATGTGCATATATATGCATGTTTACTCACGAAAAGCAATTAATAAGCAGTGCTGTGGAACGCAAAAACGTGCTAATTTAAATACCCAACCAAAATTATTATGATGATGCTTGACTTCTGGACATTCACTATTGAGCACTACAACAAATATGCAATATATTAGTAGTAGAGCTGTATGATTAATCGTTAAAAGATCGGGATCTCGATTCAAACACCCAGCTAAACGACATCAATTTGTCTATGTATATAAAAACCTTTGACAAGTACGATCACAGTGAATGTTCAGATCTGTGTTGACGCTGACCGAGAGAGAGCAGCAGTCATAGGAATGAAACCGCTTCAAAAACAGTTTTTTCAACCACACAGTCTCGTTATTTCTGTCTGAGATATATTCATATTTTCATAAGTACTGGGATAAAAGTTTATACTTTGGATTTAAACACTGATGTCTATAGGAGTGATCAAAATAGAGTAAATTTACTTTTTGGAAGTAACTTCAAATAAAAATGTAATCAATTATATTGTTACACCAGTAGGTGGCGACAAGTGACTGTTAAAAATATTTTTTTTCATTGAATCATTCATTCAAGAGATGTTCAAAAACACTGATTCACGAGTGAATGTCCATACTTTCCATCCTATGTGTATGTGAGATTAGAATAAGTGAGTCCCAAAGCATAGGATGTTGAAGAGTATGTCAAAAGTCCCCGGATGGTCTACTATCTACACCGGTAGATTTTTCGGAGAGTGGATCCTTGCTCACTATAAAGGCTAATATTGCCCACAACCCATTGTGCTTTGGATGAGGGTTCGGTTCAGAACTACAAACATGAGTAAAACATGTTAAAAAAAAAACTACAAATGGCAGATATAAGCAACCAATGGTGAGAGGTTTAGATAAAGGTTTAAGTGACTAATAATCAAACTTTAGCCTGATAAAAAAAAAATATATATATATTTAATGTTATCCGTCTTATATTTCATCTGCAATAACAATGTGGATTTTTATAAAGATCCGTTTTGGCCATTAACTTCTAAATGCATCATTATGCATTAATATAAGGGGAGTTCTCCACATGAAAGTACTCTTTTTCTGAAGAAGTACATAATTTTGAGTGTGTAGCAAAAGAGTGCATACTTTTATGGCGTAGTATAAGTAGGCAAACTGGGACGCAGCATCAGAGTCTTTAAAAGTGAGTCATTGAATCATTCATTCAAACCGAGTTAAAAAAAAATAATTCAAATGAACAAAATATTTTTTAATAGACCACAGCAATTGACATTTTGTCAGAATCACTAGTAAATTACATATTTTGTTTAGTGTTCCATTCAGAAATTATACATTCATGTACATTGAGCACTATATACACTTTACGCAGATTTACTGTATTCTGCCTTTATGTGGTTTAAGTCTATTGCCTATGTAAAATTAACTGTTAACTTTCTGCATATTGTATGTTTTCCTGCTCTGCACGAAGATCCCAAGTAAGAGATTCATTGCACTTATGTACAGGGTGCAGAGTACTATGAGAATAGAAAAAATGTGATATAAATGGAGGGAAAACCAATTCATTTGTGGGGGGGTGGAGAAGAAAGAAGCAAGCTGTGGTCACCTGTGCAGGTACTGCGGATGATGCAGTGGTCAATGATGGGGCTGCAGTTGACAGTGATCTCCAGGCAGTGATGAGCGTTGTGATGCTGAGCTGATTTGTCATCAGGATTGAACTGCAACAGAGACCCATTATATGCACATCTAATAATGCACATCTGCCTAAAAACGGCACTGTTGCAATAATGCCTTTTTGTTTTGTTTTTCTGTGCATGAACATGCAGGTTTTGAAACGACATGAGGGTGAGTAAATTACATGATTGTCATATGTAGCTGTACTACTCCTTAACCTTCGTTTACTGAACTTTTAAACTCACCTTTATTGTCATATAACCTACATACGCGTCCTCTGACCCCTCCATGAACACAAACGTTGAATCTCTAGTGTTCTCGATGATGACTTTATCCGCTACTTTACCCGGAGCTGCAAAATAACATGTTCGATTAATATTTAGGTTATACAGAAGAAAAATCACACTACCATTCAAAAGTTTTGGGTCAATAATTTTTTAGGAAATTAATACTTTTATTCAGCAAGGATGCATTAAAATTGATCAAAACTGGCAGTAAAGACAATTATAATGTTACAAAATATTTCTTTCAAATCAATGCTGTTTTTTTAAACTTTCTATTTATGAAAGAATCCTGAAAAATCGGTTGCCACAAAAATATGATTTTTTTTTTACATTGAAAATAATCAGAAATATAGCTGCGAGCAGCGATTGCGGGCCCAAGCCGGTGGCACCGCCACCCTGGTGCTTGGGCCCTCCATCGCTGCTCGCAGCTATATTTTTATATATATATATATATATATATATATATATATATATATATATATATATATATATATATATATATATATATATATGTATGTATGTATATATGCCAGTTGGTGGCGCTATAACTTATATAACTTATAACTTATATAATCCCAATAGTTACATCCATCTGATCGGCCTCTTACCACGAACACACTGCTGAAGTTTCATCAAGATCAGTTAACGTATGCAGAAGTTATATTACTTCGTGTTTCTCTTTTCTCGCCATTGTTTCCTCACCACGGCCAAACCGTTCGAGATATCAAAAATCCGTCCGGAATTTATCATCCTCAATGTCTTGACTTCATGCTGACCGAGTTTTGAGGCGATTGGATGAATTCTCTAGGATGAGTACATCAAATTCCACAGCATGCGTTTTTCAAACAACCCATAATAGCCGACTTCCTGTTGGGCGGAGCTAATAACTTAGAGTGCGGAAGTTGTTCGGCCCGATGAGATCTATATGTGTACCGAGTTTCATATTAATTCATGCAAGCGTGTTTGATATATGGACCAAGTTTTTAGACTGTGTCCAAGGGGGCGCTGTTGAGCCCCCCTGCCACGCCCGGGTACCAGCTTCAGCCCGGCCCTGATGACCGTGGGTTCTGACCTGTGTGGAAAGTTTCAAGAGTTTTTGAGCACGTTAAGGGCCCCAAAAGCCCCTGAAACCTTGAAGAACAAAGATTAAATGCAATAGACAAATCCCCCCCCCCCCCACACACACACACACAGACACACAGAGAGAGAGAGAAAATTCTCCAGAAAATCCACATTCAAACCAAAATATCTGACTTCCTGTGGGTCTGAGGTAATGACTGTAAATTAGAAAGGTGTCCTGCTTGATGAGAACAATACACCTACCAAGTTTTGTGATTCTAGGAAAAACTAAGCCCCCATTTTTGACTAAAGGTGGCGCTACTGAGCCATTCCACCACGCCCATTTCTGAAACTTTGCACGTCTACTGTATAATAAATGTGATGTGTCTGTCGAGTTTCATGCATTTTCAAGCATGTGAAGAGTCTCAAAAGCATCCGAAAAGAATATTAAAGTTTGATGCGTTGCCACGGCAACAGTATCTAAGATATCAATAATCCTTTCACAGGTCTACATCTGCCGTGTGTCTACATTATACACAAAGTTTTAAGCAAATCGGGTAAAAATAAGAAAGTGATTTCAAAGCATTTTGAAAGTGACACACTTCCTGTTGCCAGTTGGTGGCGCTATAACTTTGACTCACAAAGGTCAGATCCATGTGATCGGCCTCTTACAACGAACACACTGCTGAAGTTTCAGCAAGATCAGTTAATGTATGCAGAAGTTATAACACACTTCCTGTGTCCCATTATTCGCCATAAATTTGTTTCCTCGCCACGGCCAAACCGTTCGAGATATCAAAAATCTGTTCGCAAGAATTCATCCTCAATGTCTTGACTTCATTCACACCGAGTTTGGCGGCGATCGGATGAATTCCCTAGGAGGAGTATTTCACATTCCATTGTATGCGTTTTCCAAACAACGTATAATAACCGACTTCCTGTTGGGCTTTTGTAAAACTTAGAGCACGAAAGTTGTGCGGCCCGATGAGATCTATATGTGTACTGAGTTTCATATTATTACATGCAAGCGTGTTTGATATATGGACCAAGATTTCGGACCCCATTCCAGGGGGCGCTGTCGAGCCCCCCTGCCACGCCCGGGTACCAGCTTCAGTCCGGCCCTGATGGCCGCGGGTTCTGACCTGTGTGCAAAGTTTCAAGAGTTTTTGAGCATGTTAAGGGCCCCAAAAGTGGCAAAAAGGCAAAAAAAAAAATAATGAAAAAAAAAAAAAAAAAAATCCTTACGAAAACTAAATATTTAATGAGCAGCATATTATAATTATTTCTGAAGGATCATGTGACACTGAAGACTGGAGAAATGATGCTGAAAATTAAGGAATAAATTACATTTTACAATATATTAAAATAGAAAAGAGGTTTTTTTTTTCAGAATATTGCCGTTTTTACTGTATTTTTGATTAAATTCAGCCTTGGTGAGCATAAGAGACTTCTTAAAAAAAAAAAAAAATTAAAATGAAGAAAACTTACTGACCCCAAACTTTTGAACAATAGTGTACATATCATTCACATATATTCTCATACCAGCGCCAATCATCGTGATGGGCGACTCGATGTAGATCCATTCATCTGTGTAGATCCCAGAGTGGACAAATATCAAACCGTCAAAGTGGGCTTCCTGAACCCCTCCCAGCGCGTCTTCAATGGTGTCGTAATACTGAGGAAAGATTACAAAACAAATCACACTCACTCGTAATTACAAAATAAAGACTGAGCCATATTTAAAGCGCATATTTGAACGAACTCCTAGCTTTACTTATTAAAGGGGCGAAATGTAGAATTCAGAAACCCCTGTGAGACTTCGATTTTGGAAAGATATTCAATGTCCTTCATTAAAAATGTGGATTGAATTTATGATTGAGAATATATCATATGAAAGAATGTTAGCTAAGGTGAACGGAAATCAAATAGATGTTGAGATGTGGGAGAACTTTACTCAGATGGTTGCTTCGAAGGATGACTGATACTGGACACATGCTTGAGTTGAGACTTGTCTACACTGTTGTGCATTGAAATGTAATTTCTATAATTAGTATTATTATTTAGTTTGTTTGTTTTGTATAAAGTTTTTTTTTGTTATTTATTTATTATTATTATTGTTTGTTTTGGTATGTTTTTTATAATAAAAAAAACCCATGTGAACTAACATGAACAAACAATGAACAATTCAAATTCAAAAGATTGATAAATGCTTTAAAAATATATATTGCTCATTGTTAATTCATGTTAGCTAATCCATTTCCTAATGTTAAAAAATGAGACCTTGAAAATGCATGATCTTTGTCTAATGGGTGGTAAAAATCAACAAAGTGCATCAATAAATGCATTAAAGGAGGGAATAAAATATATCTAGACATTGAAACATCATAAGGACTGGAAAATATTTTTTCTTATTTTTTATTCTTATACATGAATGTAATAATTTATTGAACGTTGTCATCATTTTTGTTGCCGTGATTTTACCACAGTTCGGGGGTGTTTACATGCATAACATAACATCATCCATATAATGAATAAACAAACCATATAATCCATCTACAGATGTCTAGAACGTACCAGCATGTTTTCTCGTCCCTTGTATCTGGCCGGGTTACTGTAGAAATGTTCTGCGAAGCCCGGCTTCACATGAGCACCTTTATACTGCAAACACAAAGATCAGGGATCCTTCAGTCTGTGTTTCTTCAGTAATATACTCTCATAAAGCTCACTCATGAATCTAATGATTACTGACACATCAAGATCTCCCTAATTATCGCATTACCGCACCATCTGTCCACTTCTGGATCCTGGGAGAAAAGCCTAAATCACTCATTCTCAGATTTGCATTGTTGTGCTCGCTTTTGAATACACAATATTTAATAGCTTCAGAGCAAGCACTTGCAGTCAAATGAGAATTGACAAAAATAGACCATTTAATTGTAAAAGGTCAGAGAGAAAGCGCATGGAAAATGGGATCTAAATACTAACTTATGATTTTTTTTATCCAAAACACATAACAAATGAATCAGGGGAACAGTACCAGTTGCTGAAAGCTCTCCTTCCAGGGGTTGGGCTGTTCATGCTCCTCTGGGTTGATCTGGAAGAACTTCCCAGACTCGGGGTGCATCATGGGACGCGTGTACTCGAAAACCTCCATGTAGAGTCTCTTCCTGCAAACCAGATGAGAAGAATCGAGATCAATGACCCTAACACCGTGTCCTAACCAGACGCGATCCGATAAGATTCCAGAGACAAATAATTTGTCTGTCCACACTAGACGCGACTGCAAGATGTGTCCAAAACCCCAGCCAATCAGAACAGCGTGTGGGTGGAGTCAGCCAATCAGAACAGCGTGTGGGCGGAGTCAGCCAATCAGAACAGCGTGTGGGCGGAGTCAGCCAATCAGAACAGCGTGTGGGCGGAGTCTCATGGCACCAGAGAGTAATCTTGACGGCACTCATAAGAAAATGGATAAGTAGCTACATGACCAAATTCACAAATATTACACCATTTAAACATTATTAAAAACGCATAGGCTGAGTTACTAAAACAATCTTTTTCAAAGAATACACTGTTTGTTCACAGTTTGAATGTTCTTGTTTCCATTTGTTTAATTTCAAGATCTGAGGTGAATTATCCATTGTTGCTTTTACAGCCACAAAGCTGGAGCACTAAATGATATTCAAAGTCACATTACACGCTTTTAACATTAAATAAAGCACATAAACAGCACCTGAGATTATCATCGCCACACTTTGTGTTTGTTGTTCCAGCGCGACGTCGCAGAAAAATAGAAACCGTTTCTAAAATAGAATCGTCGCGGTCACGGCTATTTAGGGCAAAATCTCTGATTAACATGGAAAAGAGGCATTTTATTGCGTGTCGCGTGTAGTTATGACACGGTGTTACGCTACACTCTCAGAAAAAAGGTTCAATGGGGTTCAAGAGCTGCTTAATTTGATTCATATCAATTAATCAGTTCAAAAGCGCTGATTCAATCAACTGGTTAAAAACTGTGATTCATTTATTTGAGTAATCACTCAAGAAATTGTTCATGTAGCTAATTATTGCTGTTTATGTATTGCATTGGTACATATCATTAAAAATGTTTCAATATTCTTTCTTGTGCTCGAGTGACAAAAGAAAATGTTTTTGATTTTATGAAATTTCATTACTTGCACCCAAATAATCTGTTTATAATTGGACTGATGGCTCAATCGGGAGTGAAAAGCCTTCATGTAAACACCTCAATCGATCTGACTGAGCTCAACCCGAATGAAATTTCGATCAGATTGAAAGGGATTGTGCAGACCTGAAATAATCTGATCAACAGGGGAAAGAAATTAAGCATGTAAAAGCTTGACTCCAACTAATTCTCAATCGTTTTTCCGTGATGCGCATATTTACATACATTAAGTTACTGGAATGTGCGTGTGTTTATGCATGTCTCGTGTCTTATGGACTGTGGCTTTCTTCGGTTCTGGACCGGATGCACTGTAAAGTTTTATTTGGAATACATTGTAATGCACATGTAAATAAATATGTGAATCGAACTGAATGTTTAGGGTTTATATAAACAGAACTTTCAGATTCAATCCGATTGATGAAAATTAGTGCATGTAAATGTGCATTTACTTAATGCACTAAACATTTTTAATCTTTTTGGCTAAAAAGGCTGTTTTGTTGATTGAGAAAACCAAAAAAAAAACATACAGTTTAGTCCAAATACCTAACTTACCAGAGGATGGGGTCGTTAGCTAGTTCACTAAATCGTTTACACACACAAGCCGCTCGACACAGGTCCTGCTCCAACAGGTAGGAGAAGATTTTTAGGACCACCTCGTCTGGAAGCTTCACCTGCAGGTACTGCTCCGCTGGGGTGACTGGGACAGAAGACAACCAGCGTTAATGAAAACACATCTAAAGCTGATATCACTCCATTTCAACTCTAGCCAACATAAAGTCTGATGTCCATTACCAGGCAAATCTTGTGATTTTCCCGACACTCTGGCACGTTTCGCCCGATGCCCAAAGTTTTCTGTTGTTGATGTGGAAGCACCCTTTGAATAAGAAGAGTTTTCACCTGTTAGTTACAGCGCGTAAAAACACATTCATGCTGTTTTTTATTTCATGCATGTAGGAACCTGTCATTTCAGCAATGCAGGAAACCCGAAGGGAATCGCAGAATCCAGTCTTAAAAAAGGAATTGACTGTATAATGTGGAATGTCATGGAATTTGGCGAATTTTGGATGAATTAATCAAAAGTAGGGCTGTACAATTAAATCATGATATGGACTAGTGCCTGTGAATATTAAAGCGTGAAAATAAAACATTCCAAATTGCCCTTTTCTTAAAAAAAAAAAAATCAATTAGTTAACATTTAAACCATTAAAACATAATCAGAAAAATTAAGACAGAAAACAAAGAATTTAAGAAAAATAAAACTGAATTTGAGAAAAAGATTTCAGGTCCCTAAAAATATATATTTTTTTTACTTTAAATAAATTGATGTTAAATTGTACACATTTTATTATTTCAATTAATTAGACATGCTTTTAAATTACTAAAATATTATATTAAAATATATAATAAAATGGGAATTTATTTTAAAAAAAAAAAGGGCCCTGTGCATTAAAACTGCTGTTGTGGTTTCAGCCTAAATTAATATTGCAGACAATCTTTATGCATACTACACTTCTAATCTAAAACGCTTCCTGAAATGATAATTTGATGCTGAGCAGCATTTACGCACCTCCATGTTGGTCTTTGTTGGACAAGCTGTTCTCTTCGGTAACAGAGATTTTCTTCGAAGTTGGTACGGACTATTTTGAGCGCCTTGACCAGATTCTTCTGCAACCATCTCAGCAGGATCTGCCTCATCTTGGAAGAAGAAAAAAAAAGTTAAATTACATTTAACACAAACACTGAAGGGTCACACTGGATAAAAAAAAAAAAAAAAAGAGTTCATCTCTAACTTGACAGTCATTTTTTTAGGAAAAACTGCTCAGATCTTAGATAGACAAAATAATATTTGCAAATTATACTATTATTTTTTATAACATTTCAGGACAGAAGCCCCAGCGGCATTTAATTCTAAACTATGCCTTCTATTTAGTATGCAAAATTAGGATAGACCATCCCATTAAAATAAAGCACTGAAGATTTAGTGGGAAAAATCAGAAAAATCAGAAAAAAATTAATTCTCCCACCAATAAATCTGTCAACGTACTTTTTGCACCTCTGTGATCCCATACAGCCAGGAAAATAAACCAATAAAATCCAAAAAGCTGTTCCACACATCAAGAAAAACCAGTTGTGTTCCTTCACTAGTATAATATTGTCATTAGGAACAGGGTTTCCACACCTTGGTTAACTTCAAATTTAAGTACCTTTCTAGGACTTTCCAGGTCCAATACCCTCAAATTCAAGGACTTAAAGTGGGGACACATTTCAAGTGAGAGCAAGGTTACATCGTGTTACCTTGTAAGATACATTGTTACATCCTATACTGTATTATAAAAGGATCTGATATTAACTTTTGCCTGGATATTATTGAAAAGAGCTTAGGCTCATGTAACCAGAAGTTTTAAGATATATGAACATGCTTTTAAGTTTTTCTTGCCTGATGGGTTGACATTATCTTAACAAGCAAAGCAAATCAACATTACATTAAATAAAATATTTGGGCAACAGATTATCACAAATGTTTTATGTTTATTGAACACAATATACAGTCATTGATTGAACATATTTGGGCAAACGTTGCAAACGTTGAGGTACCATCGTAGTAGTTTCGTGCGCGCAACATCATGGCAACGTAACACAAAGTACCTCACGCGGGAAACGCTTAACGTAACGCGTAAATGTGCGTAACTAACGTAAATCAAGCAAGCTAGTATGCATAGGCCACGAAGTGTTGGCGAAACACATTAGCGGACCGGAGGGAATAATATGGAATTTTTCCAGAAAACTTCCTGCACAAAATAAATTCAAGCACTTTCATTCATTTTCAAAAACTTTCCAGGGCCTTGAAATTTTATTTTCAGATTCGCAAACTTTCAAGGATTTCAAGGACCCGTGGGAACCCTGTAGGAATAACAAAAAACACTGCATGCACCCTACTAAATCAACTCCCGGTGTCTTGTCTCAATGCTCCAGACCAGAATTGTATTTCCTCTATGTACTCAAACACATCTAAGTTGACACATCTAATGTTTAATCAATATTTGCATAATTGTTTTAACTCTCATGTTTTCCCTGTAACCAAACATTCAAAGTGTCAGTGAAAGTGGCGATCGCAGCTCAAACAATAGAAACTTCAAGCCGAATGAAAGATTAAGGGACGCTGCAGTCCTCGTCCTGACGCACTTCCAGAGATAAACGCTCAGATCAGCAAAAGGTGGAACAACTCAGACTTGGTGTTTAACAGCATGTTGAAATCTCATCAAGGCACTGTACGACACGCTTGTGAGACGGTGCCAAAACAGTTGGGAAGGAGAGCAGCGGAGAGGCCGTGACCCGAGGCACAGAACACAAGGCTGATCTCCTCGGCAGCTGTGGCAAACGGAGCAGGTGACGCCACACGCGGGTCATGAGAGACAGAGGTTGAATGGGCCGGCAGTAAACACCCGTCCGGGGGGAATTAGCCGTGTGGGATCCCTTTGATGACATGCCTGAAACCAGAGACAAGAGCCGTCCAAACACATACCGTATTTCCCTACCAGACTCGAACGCCACCTCTTCAAATAGAAACGTTAGATTCATTTCAGAGAATGCTAATAGAACATAAAAGTCAAGTATTTTCCAGAAATCGGTAACAGTAGACATCATCACACAGCGGTATTAGCCAAGTTACTAAAATAAATATGTTTTGACTGACTCAAAGAAATTTGAAGATGTACTTCACACTTAAACGGCATCTTATGCCATCTTCTTGGTTTGTAGGAAAAATGCAAAGAGGACCAAATTTTGAGCTGATGTTCAAGCATACGACGTGTGACATTTCAAATACACCATTTGCCAGCGTTTGTCACGTTTCTGAGAAGCACCACTGATCAGTAGAAACCATTGATTACCTGAAGTTTACAAGCCACATGTTGTGCATTTTTACAAACTATCTGTTGTGTATATATATATAGTATGCAAAGTATGCTGTAATCTTTACTGACATTAGCCCAATTCGGACTGGACTAGTTTAACATGGAGAGGAGGGGTAACGTAATAAGTACCAGAGCTTCTCTGTGATTTTAGTCCCGTCCGAATGTGCATCTCAGTGATCATGTCGGACAATGTCAATGAAGATTACGGCGACTTTTACCTTCAGGAAAAAGGTCTGGAAAAATGACCTCAGGTGATACTAATCCCGTGCGAATAGACCCGCTGTAAAAATGTACGTAAATATTTCATCATTTCCTGTTTAAAAGTAGTTTTCCGTGGTTTTTCAAGTATGGAGACGCTTAAAGAAGAAGCATCTGTTGCGTTCGAGACGCTGGGACGAGTCTGTGGCAAAACTCAAGTGTTTTACACACACTATTCACATCAGAAAGAAGATCGAAAGCACTTGTTAGAGGCATGAAACATCTTTTAGCGTTAGCTAAGTGCCTATTACCAACACAATCCAATCTGAAGTTAATACATTGTTCGACCAGACATAACTGTTTTATATACATAAATATAGGTTATATGTGTTTGCGCACGTGATATCAGGAAGCAACGTAATACACACATGATGACAGGAGGGTAACAGCGATGCGTAAATGGAGTTACTCTCCCACTTCTGCTAGTTTTACTGAGATATCTTATCCAATGCGAATTGGCCATTAATAGTACAGATGTCCTGTGGTAAAATTACATTACTCCATCTACCCTTGTAAAGTTAATCCCGTCCGAATAGGGCTATTGTCTGTGATGATCACTGAGATGCACATTCGGACGGGACTAAAATCACAGAGAAGCTCTGGTACTTATTACTTTACCCCACATCTCCATGTTAAACTAGTCCCGTCCGAATAGGGCTAAATAAACATCTCTTTCTCTGTTCCCCACAAGAATGAAAGTCAGAGTTTTTGTGCAAGACTTTTGGGTGAACTAGTCCTTTAATTGTCCAAATGCTCAGTAGAAAAAGCTTCATAATTGATGGGATCTCTAAAGGGCACATCTGACAATACTCTCACTTGCAACAGCACAATTTTGCAGTAATATTCTCAGTGGTCATTGCTATGGTAACCCTCCCCGTCTGATGGAGGCCACATCCAGGACGGCATCTCTGTTAATTCTTCATTTCCAGCATTGACTTGTACACTATACAAAAATGAGTAAAAATGAAATGAAACTGCAAAACAACTGCAACAAGAGATTGCAATAGATACAAAATACTGATTGTAACAAACAACTCCATCAAAAGAGAACAAGAGACATGAAACTTGTATTGTCGATTATACAGTTTAGCAGTCGTTACAAAAATACAGACTGAGGAATGCCACAAATGAATAAAACCATCAAGTATTAGTTAAGATATTTTTTCCACAACCGCTCGACTGTTGTTTTATAATGTTGAAATGAAAGATGTTTACTGATGGAGCACGATAAGAACTGGGAACAATCTAAGACAGTAAACAGGGTTCATATTGATATCATGTTGTCTTTAAACCCCCATAATAACTAGTGGTCGACCGATATATCGCCAAGGCCGATATATCGGCCGATATTTGGCATTTTTGAAATATCGGCATCGGCCGATAAGTTTTTCTGATTGGCCGATGTGTTGAAAGCGGGACTTTTATTTTGACGGCGCTCCGGACTTTTATTTTGACGGGCGGCGCTGAGAGAACACCAGCGCCAGAAGAGAACGGCAGCTCCTCAGATGATGTCAGATCAAACAGCGCTCACTCACATTCTCCGTCTTCATTAATTTACGATCTCTGTCAGTCATATCTAATACTTTGTTAGACAGAACTGGTAAACAAAGTAAGTAAATGGTAACTTATGCCAAGTAAGTAAAGTAAAGCGTTTGCTTTTATATTATTTGTAACAGAAAAGGCAAACAATCAGGCTAAAATACTTTCTCATTTGCTGTCAAGATTCAGCAAATGCGCATCTACGTCATTTAAACAAATCTCTGAATATCTAATAAACATTTAATTTCACAAACCTTGCAGATTTAATCGAATCCAGCTGTGATATCTTGTGAAGTGCGCATTACTGTCTACGAGTGACGGTCGGTCCGTGCGAAGTGAGTGAATGCGAACAGAAGATCAGCTTCACAGGAGACGCGATCAAAAAACTTTAAATCCTTCATTTTAAAATATGCTGATATATAACCAGTTGCCAACTGTGTCATATTCATATCTGTGATATATCCAGTTGCCAACTGTGTCATATTCATATCGTTTTCACTGTGCTGTATGTAAAATTAGCGTTACCTTGTCTTTATTTGAAAAAAATATGATTACCAGCACGAAATTACCAGAATACTGAGTGCCGTTACAGTGTTTACTTTCTTTTTATTCACATATTCATATATTTCTAAACAATTACTTTGTGAAAAATACTGTAATAGGATTGCAAATTTAAGAAGTTGCCATCTAAAGTATAAAAGCATGTTTATTTTAAAATTTTGTTTTATAATTTATTAAATATTGATTAAAATAAATATATATAAAAAATATCGGCTTTATATCGGCCACCCTGCTCTCCAAGATATCGGCATCGGCATCAGCCATCAAAAAAACAATATCGGTCGACCACTAATAATAACTTTGTGAGCAAAGTGGATTTGAGTGATTTGAGTGTATGTTGGACTGCTGAAGCATTTTGGACGGTCTTCACACTTTCTACACGTCTTTAATGTCACAAAATGAGGTTTCTCCGAACTGAAAGTGAAACCAACTGCTGTTGTGAAGAAACTGAAAGCATAACATTTTACAGTGATCGAATCAAACGGATGGTAAGACTAACAAGGGATTTCAAACCCATATCATCACAATGTCATGCAGCAAATAGGTCTCTAGACCACATCATGTCCTCTAATATGGCATTTAAAAGAGCTTCCTCAAATCATTAAGACAGCAGACAGCTCAGAAACCAAAAACTGTCCAGCATCCAACACCTCAACAACTCTGGAAAAACATGAAAAATAAAGCAGCCAAAGCAGAAGACTCATGATTACCTTAAATATCTGTTGACAGACTATCATATTAATACTGAACACAAAAATGAACCTTGGACAATTTGATTGGCACGTTTTCAGTAACAGTAATCAGTTGTGTTTACAAGTTACCAGTGTGCTACAACAAAAGAGCTAGTTACTGGATTTGCTGAAGTTTAAGGGTCATAAAATCAAATTGTTTCACAGAAAAATCAAAAGTTATTGGCTGAACCTGTAAAAACTACCGTATAATACAGCAGCTACAGTTACCAGAACTCTAGTAAAGTCCCACTGAAGTGCCTTGAAACGCACAGCATAATTTAATGTGTTGATGTAATTTCCACTGAAACAGGAAGACAGGGCGGGGCATATCGAACAGCTCCTCCCCTTTTTTAAATAGCCAATAGCGTTTGGTTTATAATCACAGCTCAACCAGAGCCGTTGAACTCGGTAAAGCCTCAGTTTACTCCTAATCTCTAACAGTTTCTCCTCCTGATCTCCTCCATATCGCTTTAAAATACAGCATTCTGTGCAGAATATCAAACGGGTCCGATACGTTTTCTGGTCTGAGCGACTCGATCATATGATCCGCTCTGTGTATCGTGTCTCTGGACGTGAAACTAGACTTCATTCGCATTGGAAAGCACATTTACACTGTCTGAATCGTTCCCTATCCCCTATATAGTGCACTATGTGCCGTTCACCATGTAGAAAACAGTAAATGTGTGAACAAGTGACAGATTTCAGCCGCAGCACCAGCGTCTATTATAGTGTAGGGGGGCGGAGCTTCGGATTCTAGAGAGCATTTGATTTGACAGAAAATCTGACGAGAAGCTGAAGTTCAGAGTGATGTCATCAAAATCATTCATTCATACTGTCGGAAGTGAGTTACTAAATTTTTAATGCTTATATCTTCTAAATGTCAATTTTGTCATTGTTTTGGACCAAACTAGCATATAGATAGCATTAAGGCTAAAAACTTCACATTTGATTTCATAGGGACTTTAATTTATAGTAAAAACAAATGCATATTTCATTCACTGAAATCATGTTATTATATACCAACTTACACAAAAATCTGTTTTACCTGATATAATACTGACAATCCCCTTAACCTGTTAACCGTTGCCAGTGCGTCGGCGCACTGAAGCGGTTTTATTTATATATAGTTCAAAGTTACTATCAGATTTAATGTTATACCTTGACAAACTATACATCATTAAAAAGATATAAGACTCAAGTTTCAGAATTTGACCACTATTGTATTCTGAGAAACTTATAGCGACAGTTATTTCTTAATTTGTGTCAGGAGTTATGAAATGAAAAAATTAGTCGATACCTTTGATATGAATTATGCGCGTCAGCCGCTTTCATTCATAAAAAAACTCCCGTGCCGTCGTCATGACAGCGATACACAAAACAACGTGCCTCAGGGCTTTAGCTCAAAAATGTGCAGATTTGGATAAATATTGATATATTCTCATAGGTTTACATCAGATTTCTATAGACAGGAATAATATTTATTGAATTTATACCCAAATGCGTCGATGTAATCATTATGAGCGTTTGCATAACTCTGATACTGTGTTTTGAATTCATACCAATAGCCTGAGGGCGCCCTCGCCGCCCTGTGCACAGTATTAGAACATGAAGAAGTGCCATAATCATGTGACAATCCAGGAAGCCTCGAACACACACAAAGCTAACAAAAGATCGCGCTGTAACTATGGCTGTAACATGCAGTTTTGAAGACAATAAACATGTTTGCTATGATATTTGAGTTACCTGTGTTTTTCAATCCATGCCAGGTATTTCCATAATAATAGATTATATTTATAATGTAATGCTAATCTATATAGAATCGTTGTGCAGAACACTATCCAATAGTATATTTTCTGTCTGATTTTTTATCTGAAGCCAAATTAGATCACAAAAAATTATTTAAAATACTCGATTTGCTTTATAAAGTAAGTTTATAAGCACAAACATGGTTTTAATCTCATAAATTGTCGTGTATTGATGGTGTGCTAAGCTAACATGCTAGCTAGCCCTAGGTGCACCTGCCACCTAGAAGTTATATTTTTATTATTTTTTGAATGCTTACTGAAATGTTTCTTTATTCAAGAAATGCATTTGATACAGTTTAAAATGTAAGGGTGAACTTTAAGAAAAGAAATTAGTGACTGAAACCATATGAATAGCCTGTGAATAGCCAGTCGTTAGTAACTATAATGCAGACAAAAGAAATGCATATTTAGAGCCATAACTGGGCTGGAGAGGTGTGAATGTGTGCAGGGGGAGACTGAGACTGAATGGGGCTCGTTTGCACCACAAAACAATAAAGACAATATACTGGATAGATGGTTAGAAGATGACAATAAACATCAGTAGCATTTTAGCGTCAAATCAAAATAAAGTCACATGACATGGTCTTGAAAAACATTTCACTAAATACAGAGTTTTGGACTTATTATCTTAAGATTTTAAACATAAAATGTTTAGACATGTGGCATTAGCTGTAGTGCATTTCTAGATTGCTCCAGTGCCAACTTCAATTTTTTTTTCATGAGGATGTTTCATAAAAAATAATTTCTAATAACTTTACAAAACTTTGAAGCTATTTATAACAATTTTTGTCATTATGACAATAATTAATTCTACATTTACAATAAACTGCCAGGTGTCAGCTTTCAAATGAGATCATACTTGTGCTTTTAGTACAAAGGGTTCATGAACTGTATCTGTTTCAGTTTGGGTATGTCATTTCTTGGGATTTTTCAAAAGTGGGGTTGCAGCTTAACAGGTTAAAAGCACAGGTGAAGTTCATGAATCAAAGTTCATAAAGTATTTTTTCCAGAAGCTGAGGTAAATACTAATATATCACGGTAAGAGACACTACATTAATGCAATACACATTAATTTAACAACATAAGATGTAACATAAAATCCTAATGAACATAACTGATAAGAAGAAACATTTATTTCAATGAAAGTGTGGCAAGTGCCTCATGCATGCACGGTTTATTTTAAAAAGTCAGACTCTGCATTTAAAAGACATTTTGTTCATGATGACAGTCACTGGTTTCTAAGCGAAAAGTAACACAGTGACATACCAACCCAAAACCTACAACAACCTCAGTGGCAAAGTCTATCAGCACAGATTTGCATCACATCACCACATGATGCATTTCTAAATTTGCACTGTCGATTGTCAGTTTTCAGCTCTAAGTGCATTTAGACAATAAACATGCTGTTTAACTCTCAGCTATTAGCAAACAGATCCAACAGCCACATTTGTAACTCAATACACTGAGATGAGCGTCGGGACAAAGGTTAAGGATTGAGGTACAAAGCGATTCACTCAAATTCAGCATCATTCTCATCAATAACACCAAGACAGTCTGACATCTCAAATCTGTACGTGCATTACAGTAATAACACACATAACAATCCAAGAGCCAATCAAGAGAGCTCTGGCAGTATCCGTACACTACGAGACAAAAATCATCAGTGAAAAAATACACAACAAATAATATGCATTGAAAGCCCAGGTTCAGGTAGAGCATGAACGGACACTAATATTCATTCATATATTAGTATAATATTCATTATACTAATATAATGGACACTTAAAGCGATACTAATATTCACCGCTAACATCTCAAGTGAAACTGCTGATTTAAACACAGCGTGTCTCACAGGCATTGTGGTGAAAGTCACAGTCATCCAAACGCCACATTTCAAATGAGCATCAATATTACCACAAGACGGCCGCCAAACACATGCTCAGCTGTAACACGACACGCTCTTTAATATTCTAGGCATGTTGCGGGAGGATGTTATTAATAAAGCATTATAATCTGTAGTTTACCTTCAGGTGAGTTGAATGCCATTCTGCACGGAGGATCATCCGTGAGTGAGAATCCTGCAAACGCACAGCGCTGTTGCTCTGGTTGCACCGGGGGCTCTCCAGGGCTACTAGTCCAGTAACCACTACAAACACGGTGTCCCACCAACTAGTTCAACACAACAGACAGCATGTTGTCTCCAAACAAAGATTATCCACACTCAGGTGATCCAGCATTTCTGTTTTTTAAACTGTGGAAATGTTATTATTGAATAAAAACGCCTGATATTAGGCAGTGTCCTGCAGCATGCCAACACAGCATCTGAGAAGTATTTAAAACAGCATTTTTATCATTTATTTATCATTACCATGTCATTTGAAGAAGACCTTAAATTAATTAAGAGACTACATGGAATATTTTTTTACAAAATGTAGTAATGCACATAAGAGTTTTTATGCAAAAGAGCTAAAGAAATTATTCAGATTTCCCATGACATTTAAATTTATTAAAAGGTACACTATGTAACTTTTAATGCTGAAAATAGTGCTGTTAAATCAATTAATCGCAACTAACATGAACATTTTTGTTTATATAATATTTGTGTGTGTATATTATATGTATGCATAAATATGCATATACACACATGTGACCCTGGACCACAAAACCAGTCACATGGGTATTTTTTTTAAATTGAGATTTATACATCATCTGAAAGCTGAATAAATAAGCTTTCCATTGATGTATGGTTTGTTATGATAGGACAATATTTGGCAGAGATACAACTATTAGTAAATCTGGAATCTGGTGCAAAAAAATGCGAAAATCTCCTTTAAAGTTGTTCATTTATGTTGGTGATTGTCCTGCATTCACTCACACAAATAAATGTTTTATATATTTACAGTAGGAAATTTACAATATATCTTCGTGGAACATGATCTTTACTTAATATCCTTATGATTTTTGGCATAAAATAAAAATGTATAATTTAGACCCATACGCATTGTTGGCGATTGCCACAAATATACCCGTGCGACTTATGACTGGTTTTGTGATCCAGGAGCACATATGTGTATATGTGTGTGTGTGTGTGTTTATTTGTGTAGCTGCTAAATCTCCAACCTATGGGGAATCGCCCGTAAAAAAAAAAAAAAAAAAACTTTAAAAAACGCAGAACAGAGGAGAGTCTGCTTGCGAAAAAGAAAATAATGCGACAGATCCCGTCATAAAACAAGAATCAACATTGTTTTTCTGAGATGGCAAGAACTGAGGATTTTGAAATGATGTAAAGGCGACACACGCAGATGCCATTTTTATTATTCAACGGGTGAGTATGTTTTTTTATTGAACAGATAAATTGCCATATGTTACTCTCTAACAGTTCATTGTAAAGCATTATCTATTGTGAAGGGTCATTTCATTATGGTTGTTGTAGCGCTGAGGTGGAAGTACCGGGTCCATTAAAGAGTAAAGCTACAGTAACGTCTTCAGATAGTCAGCTTCAGATCCTTTCCATCTAATCTGGTTATATCTCTTATCTTATATAGTAGTGAATGTTTTATGAGCAGTAGAGTAATCTCTCTCTCTTTTTAGGTATAACTAGAGGTCGACCGATAGTGGATTTTACCGATACCGATATTTATGTTTGACCGTGCGTGCCGATAACCGATTAATTGACCGATATTTTTATAAGGGATAATGGATAAAACAACATAACACTGTAAAACAGTGATGAATTGAAATTTGCTAAATTAAATAAATATATATGAATATATTAAAATCAAAAGTTCTAAACATTAAAATATTACAGGTTTATTTAGCTATAACCTAGAAACATAGGTAAATTTCATAGGTAACACTTTTGTTAACAAGGATGTATTAGCTAGCTTTCATGAACTATATGCATTATACATTTTTTACAGCATGTATTAATATTTGAGTAAGAAAACTGTACCTTGATCATTCATGTTAGTTCATTCACAGATAAAATAAAACTTAAAACTCAATTTAAAATGTATTAGTAAATGTTGGCATTAACAAACTAACAATGGACAATACTACAACATTTATTAACCTTAGTTAATGCTACAAATGTAATCTTATGTTAAAGTGTTACCACTTCATATAAATCCAAAGAGTCTGCTATGCTTAAAGATGGCCATCTTTAAATATCTGCAAAGGCCAGAGCATTAAAATTGCATAAATGTATAGTCTCTCACTTTATTTGCTTCTATATTAGAACACTTGATTATCTAATCAAAATAACAATATGTATTGCAGTGATAAATAACTGAATCGAATGCGTTTCTGATTTGTTTATGTTTCTGTCGTCTGCATGAACATATCAGTGTTGAGAAAGCAATCACGTCACTAGCTTTAAATATGCAACCTCCCCGGCTAATGAATGCATAAAAGTGACCACCTGGATACAAACTAATGCAAATAGATGGTAACAATTGCGACATTAAACATTTGGGTCAGGTTTGCATGTTTTTGTCACATTGTTTTAACCGCTTGAGGTCCTAATGTTAGAGTCCTCTCAGCCTCGACGGCAAACACACTGCTTTTCTTTCTCTGCCAATGCAGCATCTAGTCAACAAATTAATTACTTTATAATGAAATGGCAACATGGACTGTAGTGTTCTCTATTCATACCATTTCTGTGCTGCGCGCAGCCTCACGTGTTACAATAAACAACACGCGGTGCCAGTGATAGTTATTATTTGTCCTCTAGAGGGCGCTCTCGCTCTGTATAAGGCCAGCAGTCTCTTCTCAGCCGCTCCAGCAACGGACGCAACCCGGAAAAACTATCGGTATGGATTTTTGCCAATAACGATAGTTCCACCAATCAACTATCGGAACCGATATATCGGCAAAATCGATGAATCGGTCGACCTCTAATAAGAACAATATTCATCCGCAGAGCCGAAGCATAACCAAAACAATATTCTTTATTAAAATGCATGCAGTTTTTTTTTTTTTTAACCGCGTAGGGGCCACAAGTTACATAGTGTAGAGGCCTAGCTTTTAGCAACTTCACATAATCAGCGCTGAAAAGGTGCAAAAAAAATAATGCACAGGTCATGTGACTAGACATAAACATAAAATCTCATACTAAGCTAGTCAGATTTCGGCCAATTCGAATGCAAATTTGAATTTTACTAAAATATTTGTGTTGCTTTTAGCCGTTTAAGCAACATTTTATCATTTAAACCCATTCATCCAAAAACGGAAGGAAAAAAAAGAGAAACTTAGTAAATCCCACTTAACCCACTGACTAAAAGAGCTTCTATCAAAGTCCTTTCTCTTGAGAAAGTCTCACGCTGGGAGTACGCCTGACGGCATGTTAAGCTTCACTGAATAGCGTTTAAACAATCTGTAACGTCTGAATCACAATACTGGATCGCCCCACCTTTCATTAATATTCTTTTCAGACTACAGCCACTAAGCTTCAAAGACATACATGACCCCCTACAGGACACGCATGAATAGATGTAGAATGGGGTTTAGATGTTATCAGCTCAAGCTATTTGAGCTTCACTGGTTCATTACAGCAGTAGCTCATCAGCAAACTAATTATTATTACAAGTTTGTGTGGAAATTAAGATTATTGATAAACATTTACATTTGTGCATTTGGCTTTTATCCAAAGAGACTTTGCATTGAAGTTATACATTTTATCAGTTCATGCATTCCCCATAGGAATCAAACCCACGATCTTGCTAGTGCCATGCACAACAGTATAAACACAAAAGATTACCACTGGGAAACAGAAGAAACATCTAACTGATAGTTACCAAGCCCCTTGTGTGAACTTCATGCCCCCAATTTAAGCAAGAACTCATAAACTCCCACTTGCAAACCTTGCTGTCACTAAACACCACACACACCCTAAGTTACGGGTAACTCTCAGTCCAATTCTGGCCCATCCTGTTTTAAAGCTCTGCAGTTTGACCCAGTTTTCGTAAGAAAGATGCATTCCAGCTAATTTCCAAACATTCCCTTGCAGTGCCCCAGTGTAGCCGACCAAATAAAAATACCTTAACACGCCTTGTGAGAGTTCCTGTAGCACCAATCCCATTATTTACAAACCCCAAAGACGGCGAACCACGGCACACCACCAATGCAATAAACACATCTGACACAAAAAAACATACATCCTGGAGTATTACCAGGAGAGTAAATGTAGTTTTCCAGTAAGTATTCGGGAAGGTGAAACACCTGCTATGAGAAGGCCTTCTGTTGATCATGGATTTCATGTGTTTTGGATTATGGTGGTGAGATATGGGGAATTATGGGACATTAGGACTGAGCTACATTATATCATGCCAACTGTTGCCACATTTTATAGGAGATTCTGCTAATGCGGAGGACAAATGGGAAAACTGGGTCTGCAAAAAAATCTCAATAAAAAATATTGTGGTATTAGGGCTGGATATTGCCAAAAAATTTCACAATTTGATTTGATTTCAATCCACAACCTTGAGATTTGTCAATTCTGGTTTCTATTCAATTCAATATTGATTCTTTTGGATATATATTAGTAAAGTACAAGGCAAATCTTCTCAAGAAAAAAAAAAATCCCTCTCAATTGCTGTAAACTACACAGGGAACCCTGCTGGTACATCACTATAATATTAATGGTTAAAATTAACTGTAGGGGTCAAACGGATCGTTGTTGATCCGCGATCCGTACGGACGTGATGTGATCAATTGCAAGTTTAACCGCAATAGAGTGAAAGGTTGTCATTTGTATGTGTTTTGTCTTGCTAGTTTATACATTCATAGGTTTTAAAACCATTCCAGCACTGGAAGAGGCAAAGGAGAGTTTAACCCCATACTCGCGCACTGTTGCGTACAGCCGCACACACCTGAGGCGCACACACACACCTGAGGCGCACACACACAGAGAGAGGCGCGTTTCATATAGCGCACAAACTCCGAAATTGATTCCTCTTCGCGTCCCCATGCATTTGGGTGGACACATTCACATAAATGATGTCAAAATACCCGTCTCTGCAATATTCTTGTAAACAGTCACTGATGTCTTCAGGGAACGAGTTGAAAAAGATATCGGATGTGTATCATTATATTGGGTCCGTGCATGAGGTCTTAAAGTGACAGCAGCCTATAAATACATTAATGTTAATCAAACAACAAAACACAGCATTAACAAAGATTAATCTATATTCAATGTATAGTGAACAATGCTATTTTACATTTAATTATTACATTTCTGTACCCAAAAATGAATAATTAGACATTACTTTATTTGTAACTTTGTTATATAGCATTTATCCATGCTTGTAATTGCTGTATTTGTTCTTTGTGTCTGTTCACTTGCCTTTAGTATTGTTTTAACTTTATTAGTTAGGCTAGTAGAGACTAAAAGTGAGCTTTAAGTAATAAATGAAAAGCAAAGTTGTTTATTAAATGGGAGGCACACTACAAATATCTGTTCATTCATCAACTGAACAAGAGATCAATTCTTGTGATTTATTTGGGATTCTTGGGATATTGGTTGATCAAAATGAGCATCGATTAAAATTGAGAAATCAATATTTTTTATTGAGCGATTTTTTATTTTTACAAAGCGATTATCAAATCGATAAACCTGCGAGTCAATGAAATCCATGCGCTGCGTGTTTCAGAGAGAAGCACAGACTGTGTTCTTTTACACACGAGCAGATCATGATCCAGTGTTTTTAGTGTCTCCGAGCGGCTCCGTTCACAGATTTACTCATCTCTGCATCTGCTCTGAGTCTGGGTCACTTATAATGTGCATTTGAAAACACAACATGCACCAAACATCTTCACAAATATGTAATGAGAAGCGCATATAAACTGGCTGTTGCCGTACTATATACAGGCAAGCAGTTGAGCCCAGAATATGAACGCAACGTGCAAGTATTTCCCCATAAAGAAAACCCTCAACATGGCTTAATGCCTCAAGACAGTAATATTAAAAGATCAAATTCTGTATGGCTTTATAATGCATAGCAGATTAGCCTAGAATATGAACGCAACATGCATAGTTTTTCCCTTTCCTCAATAAAGAAAACGCTTAACATTTACATTTATGCATTTGGCAGACGCTTTTATCCAAAGTGACTTGCATTGCATTTCAAGGTAGACATTTACATTCTTATCAGTTCTTGCTTTCCCTGGGAATCGAACCCATGACCTTGGCATTGCAAGCGCCAACGCTCTACTGTTTGAGCAACAGGAACATGCAATTTAGCGAGTTGCGTTAATTTCTGCTTGCCTGTATCAGCTGTGTTTTGATCAACACTCGCCACACACTCACAAATCCTTTCATTATAACCAACAACGTGTAAACACAATATAAATAAGAGATTCATTGTACAATTAAGACAGCTTTTTTATTATAATGGGAGTTTTTGAGAGTGTGCAGAATTCAGTGAGTTTGCACTTTAGAGATTGACAGTGCTTTTAAACTCTTGCTTTCTGTTTATAGCCTAACCCATTCACTGTCTGAATACCAGTTTAGTTTCTGGATTGACAACCGTATTTACATGCACGACTGAATCGGAAATTGCGATGATTGGACAAGACAAAACAGAAAAAGTACTTAATTCAACAGTTTTTGTTCTAGTCCTGAAATTGGTACCAAGACCCACAAACTTTTACTGATATTGGTACAGACTACTGAAATTTTGGTACTGTGACAACCCTACCTAGAGATTTTATATAAAGTCACAATAACAATTAGATAGCAAATAGTTTGGACATTTTGTAAGAAGAATCTGGTTCTGTATTGTATTCTGTATTGTACATATGAAGTGACATTCACATCTTAAAAATGTAGCTGTCCACCTCAACAACTGCATGAAGGAGGCCGTTTAAAGCATGTGTTCAATGCAACACCTGTCTTACAACCTTGATTACAGAACATTCCCATGAGCTGACAGCAGCCATTCATTTACACACCCAGAGCTGCTCTATGTGCTGAAACCATCCTTCAATTTCAGTCTCGCTCTAGTCCCATGACAACACTCTAATTACAAGTTAAGAAGTGGTTAGTACAAACAGCTCTCGAGTTTGATTGCCTGAATCCCAAACAAGGTGTCCTGTTGTTAGATTTGCATAGCAAATTACCAAACTATTACAGCTGCTGGACTGGGTGACCAAAAGGACTAGAGGTGCATCAGAGTTTGGACAACCTTTGAAAACATTTGGATGGTCAAACAACCATGGCACTTAATCTGTTATAACCATAAAATAACCCATCAATGACTACATGTGTGCATATGATCATCACAACACTGTTTATCAGAAAGGTCCATGACCCAACTGTCAACACCAGAGCAATGCCGGTCAAACAAAACTGTTAACTAGTCATTACAACTCATCAACAAGCCAATCAACCCCCAACAACAATAAACAAGTTAATGAGGGCATCAAGTTTACAACATCCAGCACAGCTGACAAATTAAACCAAGGAAAAATTAAACAGGAAGCCCTTGCAAAAAAAAGTAATGCCATGTTTTTGGACATTTACTATGGTGCACTTAGAAGTACTTTGGAGTACCATGTGTATACTATGGTACTGCCACAATACTTTTTTGTAAGTGCATGGTACTTATAGTTAACATACTTCAAAGAATACCATGATACAACCATGACACTACTTCAAAACCAAATTACCATTGTAAATACCCAAAACAAAACATAGCAGTAGTGTTGAACTTTGATATAGACCTTACAAATTGAGTACTGTAATAGAATCATTGTGCTTTGATGGAATAATATATATGTGGTACACTTAATAAATACCATGATATTTACATTAAACTCAAAGAATACCCCGCTAATACCATGGAACGTCCAAAAAGCCCCATAGATTTTCCTTGCTTAAAGTTACAAAAAGCCCCATAGATTGCTATCGGTTTTAGACTGTGGTAATTCAAAAGTTTCTTGGACACATACTATGGTACAACCCTGGAAATCCATATTATACAAATTTCAGTACCATGGTAAATATCAAAGTACCATGGTATTATCATTTGACACACCATCACTGACACTGTAGGCCTACCATGGTACTGCCACAGTTCATCTTTGTAAAGGAAATTACCATGGTACAAGTACAAACACCATGGTGCATGGATGTATATTATGGTACTGAAAGAAAACACATTCATGTACAACGGTATTTACATAGTACTTCAAGGCACATCAAAAATACCATGGTAAAAACATGGTATTACCATGGTACTTCTGGTTATGTTATGTGTATTCACTGCAAATGCCCGAATTAAAGAAGTTTACGTTATAATCTAATAAATAATGGTGTGATAGTGGTATTTACTCAGGTTTGTGCATTATTTTGTTGGCTTAGCCTAGCTGTTATGCTGCTAACAGCAGATGCTAACCATCACAGGGCTGTTAAACAACTGACCGCTGCCATTTCTCACAAATATATAATCGTCGGTGCCACCATTTAGATTCATGCCACATTTTAAATCACGACTAGTTCATTCTGAAATGTACATTGTCAAAATGTACACGTTAAATGGGGTTTATAGTAGACAGGAGAGCAAATCAACCCCCGTTAAACAAAGCGCGGCCTGCGGGGGGATCAGAAGCCTCGGTGTTTCCTGACGAATGAACATTAACACAAATAACCTCAAAATACAACATCGCCACGCGAATGCTGCTGGAATCTACACAAGCCGTCTAAAAGAAGAGGGACTGGTGTGAATCAAGCCCAGGTTGGTGTTTGTTAGAGATATATTCACCCCTTTCTGCGTTGTTTCTGTCCGGCGGTACCGGGCGCGGCCTCGACACTCGCCGGGGTCTGCGGTTAGTCGCTCTGACGGAGTTCATTTGACGGGTTTCTGGTTAAAACACACACCGCTGCAGCCCTTTCCTCTGTATCCTTACACTGTGCTGAGCTCGGGAAATGTAAATAAAAGTCTAAAGTGCATTGCACTGAGAATCTGCTTGGTCTAGGCTCCGGAGAAAAAGCTTTACTGCCCAGGAGCTTCGGTCCGAGAGCTCCGATTTCGATTTTCAGTGGCAGGAGGAGCCATTTACACACACACTCACACTCACACACACACTCACACACTCCCATAAACAACCACATGGCGCTGCACACCACCAATCACAGTAGATTTTACCCTTACAAAAAGTACCATGGTAATACCATAGTATTACCATAGTATATACTATAGTAAATACCATGGTACATGAAAATGGTAAGCATTCACCTCCATGGTGCCAACAATGTGCCGTGATAGCAATAACAATTTACACTGTGACTACACCATTACACTTAAGTCTGTATACCAAAAAAATAACATCATTGACCTACATGTCCAAAATACCACGGTAATCCAAAAAACATGGTAGTGCCATAGTACATTTTGTTATGTGGCAGAAACATGGTACAGGTAAGTACCAAGTAATGGACAGTTAAAGGCATAGTACTTTGATATATAAAATTGTATTATTGTATACGTTTTTAATGATCTTTCATAGACTTTCATATTTAGTGCTTGAACTATAATAATCTGATATCATTTTTGTACAGTATAAGAATCACCTTTGAATAATGAGCCGTTGATGTTGGCTGGAGGTTTTTTACCATTTTATATGAAAATAGTGATCTGAGTATGAAGACAAGCATGTTTTTGTTTGATTTGAACAAGTTTCAGCTGGTTAAAAGGTTATTTTTATGACAAGACAAAGAAGAAGAGTGTGGTTCTCATTTTGGGTTGCATTTACGTAAGCCTAAGTAGATAGTCGAAGGTGCCAATACCAATAGTTTCAACATCGGCTTATGACGCAGATAAATAAAGAGCAGAATCACTGAAGGAAAGAAGAGAACAGAAATAGAGACGAGCAGAAACACAGGAACTACATCTGACTTCCAGCCTTAGATCAAATCAACTGCGAATAAAACACATTAAATCTGTCAAGATCTGATTACACAACTCCAAAAACAGCATTACCAGCTTCACTCACTACAGACCAGTTTGATTTTATTTCTGTCATTCGTCTTCAAAAGTTCTTATTTAGAATTATCAGGGGTTTAGATCTAGATACTGTTGATGTTTTATTGAGAATATTTAGTCACCATTATGATGATCAGTGTTTCCATTAGATGAGCTCTTGATCCTTGAAGTTAATTCTCTTCCAATAATTACAGAAGTGTTTTATTAAAGGCACTCGTATTGGATGAACAGCTGGAGGAGTTGAATGCTTGACATTTGAAGGAGTGTCATAAAATGGTTTAATCACTAGTGTTTTTATGTAATTTGATGATTTACTCAAAGGTTGAGATGTTTCTGAACTGATAATAAAGCTGCTGTGATATAAAGATCACTGCAATGCATCATTATATGAAAACAATGGTGACTGAATATTCAGATAAAGATCAGCGCTCAACATCATAAAACAAGCTACTAACAAGTCACAAGAAAAACAACAGCAAAAATAAAAGCAAATAGTAAGAATTAAAGAAAATAATAGGACAGTTCAGCTGCATCATTTATTCATGCTGGGAGTTTTGTAATATGCTGGCACCCAGCATGCATTGCAGCATGAAGCTTTTTGTTGAGATTCATATGCTGATTGTTGATGTCTGGATGACATTTTTAAAA
The DNA here is from genome assembly GCF_963993115.1 of Abramis brama. Classification (NCBI taxonomy): domain Eukaryota; kingdom Metazoa; phylum Chordata; class Actinopteri; order Cypriniformes; family Leuciscidae; genus Abramis; species Abramis brama. The sequence goes on along the minus strand of NC_139981.1, from coordinate 2,902,580 downwards.
TCCCTCATAATAAATGATTGCAGCAACACTGCTGGATATCACATGCTGGAATATCACAGAGTTGGTAATGCAAAATGTAAGAACTTTTGTAGTCTTATGACAAAAATAAAGTCAAACTGGTTTGTAGTGAGTGAAGCTGTAATGCTGTATATTGAGTCTTGTACAGCAATCAGATCTTGATATTTAATATCTTCTTTATTTGCAGTTGATTTCACGTAAGGTTGTGTGTCTATAAGTCAGTTGTAGTTGTTTCGGATCATCATTCCACGCGTGTCAGGTGTGGACCGGATCTGGGCCGGATCATCATTCCACGCGTGTCAGGTGTGGGCCGGATCTGGGCCCTTGTGGCTCAAGATATAAGAACACTTAATATAACACTTCATTTCCCAGAATGCATTGCTTTAATTGATTTTTTTAATGGTCTTTTAGTAAATTCCACTTCCTGTCACTCAGATTCAAATTCCAATAATCCTTAAAGCAACTGAAAAATAAGAGTACCTTAAAACTCTCTAAATTACTGGAAGTTTGCTTTTATATACCGTATTTTTATGTGCATTATTTGTAAATCTTGTAAAATATTTGCGCATTATTTTCATTTTATGCTGCTTGAATTTATTGTAACTGTGTATAACAGTGATAATGCCCTTTTGTTATATGAAAAGGTTTGATAAACATATATTAAAAAAAGATTTAAATTCCAATTTAACTTCCTGTGTGTTGTGGCCAGTTCAATTCAAATTCACACGCATTAAATAGAGCCAATTCTACAATTGAGAATTTAGCACAACCCTTATGTTTAGAAACAAAATAACAGATTGCTAATGGTAATTTTATTATTCATAAATTATTAAATATTAATGTTGCAGTCATTCGTGCCCCCTTTGCACAGCAAAAGTAACTGCTTAGTTACTAAGCAGTAATTTACAATCACAAAATTAAATCATATATGTTTTGAGATAAATTAATAATGCATCAGCCTTCATATAAACAACATGTCTGTTGATGTTTGAACTTGATCAAAAACAAATTGACAACACATATTTAAATAACATTATATGTGCGGTATAGTGAGTTTATGGCACAGAACTAAATGTTTGGCCTGGGTGTGTTTTCACAATCCATCCATCCATCCATCCATCCATCCATCAATCAATCAATTAATAAGTCAGTCAGTCAGTCAATCATTAATCAATCAATCAATCAATCATGTAAGTTTGATTATGATAGTGATGCAAGTAACACTATAAACAAGATAAGTAAAAAGTATTAGTTACTCCAAGAATTTTCAGTGATAACCACTTACAAAATAAATAAATAAATAAAAATAAAATAATCTAAATAATGTATTGTCAACACATTAAAACGAAAATATTACAGATAAAATGAACTATTTCTGACTTTGTAAATTGGCATGTTGTTCTATAGTTCGGCCACTAGATGTCCCTGGAGATCACTGTATTACAACACACCAACCAGAGAATATCTTTCATTTTTGCCCATATATATATGTGCTTTCTATGCTGTTCTGTGTGGTTTCTTATTGGCACAAGAGATTAAGAGTTCAGTGATATTCTGGTTGCAGACTCTAATAGCCTACATTGTTCTGTCCTCATCAGATGAAAGTGTTGTTCATATATACTTGTTGAAGATTCAGTCATTATCGTCTTATAGAAACTGTGCATGTGACTTCACAGTAATGAAGCTGATGTCTAAAATCTAAAAGTCTAAAATCCCTCATTATAACTTTTAATTAATTTAATTTAGTTTAATTAATGGCACAACACAGATCAGTTTTTAAGATAGGATGAGATCAGAGAATCAGATTATTTCATGATGATTATATTTCGATCAATAGTCAGCAAACATCTCCTGGTCTCATTTTCTCCTCCTTTCTTTGCTGTGGCAAAGAAATGTAGAGGTTTTATATTCAAGTGTTCATCAAATATGGGGCAGAACCCAGCAAAAAAATAAAAATAAATGTAAGCAAAATTTAGCTAACTTTCCCATTAAGTTATAAAAACATTATTTTTTAATTTCACTTTTTTACAAAAATATCGGAACGTTACTTCTGAACGTTCTCTGAAACAATTGTTAGTGCTTTTGAATGTGTCCGAATGTGTACCTGCTGTCAGAGAATATTGTTGTCCTGTTATAGCACACGTGTGAGGGTGTGGCACACACACACACACACACACACACACACACACACACACACACACATACACACACACACAAACACACACAGGCTATCAGTGAACTCCAGCTGGTGCTGCCAGTGACAGGAAGCTGTGTGTGTGTGTGTGTGTGTGTGTGTGTGTGTGTGTGTGTGTGTGTGTGTGTGTGTGTGTGTGTGTGTGTGCAGGATGTGGCATGTCGCTCACATCAACTGTTCAACACATGCACAGTTCTCTTTGGTTGGCACTAAAGGAACCGAAACTGCTTGTTGTCACGGCCAGGACTGAGACTCATTTCTGCACGACTATATAACACACCTGATGTACTGAGATTTCTCTGACTGAGGTTGGTGCCTCATTCAAAACGACTGCAAAAACTCTCTCTTTTAACTTTCATCCATAGAACTTTTGAATTGACACATTTGTCAGACTCTTTTACAGTGCATCCAGGTTTCTTACTACATGCATCAAACCCTTGACCTTGGTGTTGCTTTTTTGCACCATGTTTTACGAGTCTTATTGCTTATTTGTTTAAGATGCATTTGATGAGGACGTGTTCTTTGGGGATCAAACCCTTAACCTTTGAGTTGCTATAGTGGCAGTATTTATTATTATTTTGAAATAGGTTATATTTTTAGTTTGCAATATACAATGTCAGGTTAATTAGACAAATTAGGGAACAAGCTAAAGAAAAGGAGAAATACTGAGGAGAAGAAAGGGCTTTCTTTTTGTCCTAGTGCTTTTGTTCTCCCACATTCTGGTTATCTTAGAAATTTGACCTAATTCCTAAAAAATTATACATTTGAATTCAGGTTGATTGGGACACATTTTGCCATTGAGACGAGTGCGGAAAAGTATCACAATCAACCTGAATTCACAATTTTCAATAATTATGAAAAATATGTCATAAATTTGCTTTTAAAAACCAATCAAATATATATTTTACAAGAACGGTTGACACACACACATGCAAATACAGTCAACATAACATGCATAACATTAATACTGACTAATTAAGGCTATTAAATAGCAGTCCCAAACTAGTTTTTGCTAATATAATAAAGTTAGTAAATTTGTTTGAGCCACCAGTCATTTAAAAAATATACAAAAATAACACAAAGTGAAAATGAAGTGCTATGGGGTTACGGAAACAATAGTTACCTTGGTGAATAGATGAATGAATAGGCTACTATGCAATCGGTCTTTGTCAAACATGTGGGTTTTATTTTTTTACAGTCTATGGTTTTTTGGTGTGTGACGCGGCGCCATTTTTAACATAATATGGACACTGGTCCTGATGAATATAATGAACATCATGCAAATCCTTCCCAACTAACACACAAAGTAGAAGTTACGTAATGTATTTGGTAATTTCATGATTTACTAATTGACAACGTAACTGCTCGTAATATATTTTGCTCTTTATATAAGGAAGTGATGTAAGTTACAGTGCACGCCTCCGATTGCGACAGGACAGGAAAAGTTCGTTTTTCTGAGGTGAGAGACTTTTTATTTCGTAACATGTTAATTACACAGATAATAGCCTGACAACATTTCATCTGACCGCAGATACTGAATCATGGCAACGCATATCTCTCAGGCACACTTAAACTGCGTCTGACAGAAGAGTCAACGAACCGGTTTCACGCCAGGGGGGGAGGGTTTTCTATTATTTTGAAGGTACCCCCGGGCACCGCCACTGGCTAGCGGACCCCCACCTGCTGTTAGCATCCCATTGACTCCCATTCATTTTGGCGTCACTTTGACAGCGAATAACTTCACATCTGAGGCGTTTAAAGACTCCATTTGTCCATTTTTTATTTCTAAAGAAACACGAAAATGTATAAAAGGCTTCATTTCCTTGTAGCTTCTGTTATGGCCCCGTAGAAGCAATTTTTTGTAAAAATAGGCTAACGATTGCGTCATACCCACGCGACTCTCTGTCGCACAGTAGAGAATTACCGTATGGACAGGAGGAGAAGCTCGCGGGCAATCGGGGGGACGTGGAGGCAAAGTGACAAAATAATTAATCAGAATACATAGCAAACGTTTCTCTTGCTCATAGCTCGTGGACATCTCCTATTCTCATTCTCCGTCTCTGCAAGTTTCGGAAGGGAATGATTCAGATTTCTCTTGGCACAGCTACTAGAAGACAGACGGGTTGCTCACGTCACATCTACGTCGTCACGCTCAGTTTGAGTCTGCGTAGTACGCTCGACCCCCAGGAAGTAAGAGTTTCTAATTGGCTTCACTTTGTCTCCGTTGAATCCAATGGGGTCGCTGTGTCCATTTCTTTTACTGTCTATGTTTCACGCACGTCTTTCAAAATAAAAGTCTCGATTCAGAAAAAAACACGACTCTGAAATCCCGTACGTACTTTCTGAGAAGGTACTACATTTGATTGTTCCGGTCATTGATTCTGATTGGTTGAGCCGCGTTCGAAGCCGTTGTAAATTACTCAACAAACACACACCTGTGACGGCATTACATTGGTATTAAAGGCTGATTTATACTTCTGCGTCGGACCTACGCCGGAGCCTCTACGCTGTAGTCAACGCGTTGGTTTTCATTTATACTTCTGCGTCGTTGTCCGCGTTCACGCGCGCAGAGGGAGCATGTGAAACACGAGGGAGCGGTCCTAGCAGACCAATCACAGCGCTTGCGTCCGCGTAGAGTTGACGCGTTGTTACATTTTTGGAGAGGTGCACGTCAGGGTACGCCGAAAGGTACGCGCGCTACACACAGCCTACGACGTAGCTACGGCGTAAGTTCGACGCAGAAGTATAAATTGGGCTTTAGGCCTCATTATACTTCTGCGTCGGACCTACGCCGGAGCCTATACGCCGTAGGCAATGTGTTGGTTTTAATTTATACTTCTGCGTCGTTGTCCGCTTTGACGCGCACCTAGGGAGCATGTGAAACCCCGAGGGAGGGGTTCTGGCACACCAATCACAGCGTTTGCGTCCGCGTAGAATTGACGCGTTGTTACATTTTTGGAGAGGTGCACGTCAGGGTATGCCGTACGGTACGCGCGCTACACACAGCCTACGACGTAGCTACGGCGGCAGTTCGACGCAGAAGTATAAATAGGCCTTTACTGCGCAACTGCCATTTGTGATGCTTTGTTGCTGCATGTGTTGCTTGGCAACCTCTTTGGAACTACATTACTTGGCGGAGGAATAAATGTGTAACGTCATATTTTTTGTTGCTGGTGTTTATATTTGATCAACAATGCCCCTTAGTTGTTCTAAATTCACTGTAAATCACAGCCTCAAGGGGCTTATTGCTTTAATTTACTTCGCGACCGTTAAAAGGTGTGCTCTATAGACCTTATGTAGCCCCGCCCCTTTCCAGCGCTGCACTTGTTGTCTTTTGTCTTCCAGTTTGTATTTTCACAGCGATCTTACATTATGAAATGAACTGCTCATTTTCCTGGTCCACTGACATTTGTTATGACATCCGCTTCAAACATTACAATGCTCATGATTACTTTCGTTAACTCTACAATAGGTAAATCTACTTCCAACAGCCAATTACTCTTGGACAGCGATGCCATAGAAATATACAGAGCTACCACAAAACCGGATGTTCAAAGACAATGGCTGCGCACATGTTTCTCTTGCGCTTAAGGTCTATATGGGTATGATTGAAATTCAGACATAGGCCTACTACTACATCCGCCATGTTGTTACCGTCACTTGACTTACCAGCTTCAGTTGCATCCTTCACTTCAATTCATAAATCTCCTGTGGCCTCTTGGCTCATGCACACTTCAGGATCTTGAAGGAAGTAGTAGGTCATCAGGGGACCTATGCATACTACATAGTACAGGGAAGTATTCGATTTTTGGGGGTGGCCATCTTCTTGTTGCTTCTTTGACTGCTCAATGGTCTTGCCAGTTGAGAAACCATATCAGATTTATATGTTTTTTCCCCAGGAGATGATCAAATGAGTGAAAAAACCCAAGAATATCACTTGGCCTCTATTAACTTTGACGCTTACTGCCCGCCTAGCAACCGCCTAGCAACTGCATAGCAACGTACTAACAACTTATCAGAATGCCTAGCAACGTCCTGACATTGTAACTTTTGCACAGGTACATCCCACTGAATTTTTAATCAGATGTTTTATCTGTTATACAATATGCCGTCAGTGGTCAGAATGTATTTTTCCTTGGTCTTAATCGTCTTTTTTCATCTAGCTCGCCACTCCGCTCTCTTAGTGTGATCTAGGCCGCTGCCATGACAACCGTATCATGTAAAAATCACATGCCCTTGTGATGCTATCTGTCTGGCCATTGCTCTCAAACCAGCACTGACACAGTTATCGACTTCTTCCGGACAGCGTGTTTTTACTCGGCTTAATCTAATGTTTTTACCCCAAACATGACTTTATGTAACCATAAACAGCTCGTCTTTGTCCTCGCAGAACCTCCACCTTCACTGTCTTCCTCGGTGAACATCTGAGACTTCATTTTACACACATCTTGCATGTCGAGTCTGCGGTTATTGATCCGCCTGCTCTGAGAGGTCGTTCCCCTCTCAAAAACAACACAGTGATGGAAAAAAAGTCTATGTATAACATGTATAACAACATATCAAACCTTTTATTTTACAGAAAGGTATGTTTCACAAAACAGAAAATGTTTGTTGGGGTGGGCTCACCACGACTGCATTTATTTGATCAAAAATGCAGTAAAAACAGTAATATTGTGAAATATTATTGCAATTTAAAAATAGCTGTTTTATATGTGAATATATATTAAAATGTAATTTATTCCTGTAATCAAAGCTGAATTTTCAGCATCATTACTCCAGTCTTCAGTGTCACATGATCCTTCAGAAATCATTCTAATATGATGATTTGATGCTCAAGAGCCATTTATGATTATTATCAATGTTGAAAACAGTTGTGCTGCTTCATATTTTTGTGGAAGATTATTTGATGAATAGAAAAGTTCAAAAGAACAGCATTTATTTGAAATAAAAATCTTTCTTAGCATTATAAATGACTATTTTTGTAAGGAATAATTGACTCCAGTCCATTTAATTATTAAAACAATAATGCACACCCGAGGTGGTAATCGCAGAGTGGCTGTTACACCTCGGGGTGCATTATTTTCTATTAATTCAACGAACATTGTTCAGATGATGTATTTCAAGACATTTGTCATGTTTTTGACCTTAAAACGCTCTTGTGTGTAGGACTAATTTCTTACGCATCTCATCCCACTTCTCAGTTTCTAATTCCAAAACGTTATTTTAGAGCAAGTAACAGAGGCTTCAGCCACTGATAGCAGACTAATGCAGTTATTAATGCAGTTATGAGAGAGAGAGAGAGAGAGAGAGAGAGAGAGAGAGATTAAGCATGTGTGAATGACCTCAGTTTGTGTGTCTCTCAACTGTTCGCCTGCAGCGTCTAATAGCGAAACTGTAAGTTTATCTGCTTCAAGAACAACACGTTATTACATTACGCTAGTGAGAAATGTCATGTAGCTTTTAAGTTGCTAAACTATTTTACTGATAAAATGGTCAGAGCAGCGCTGACAACACGTTTCTGTGCGAGTGTGTGTCCGTGTGTGTTTGAGTGGGAGAAGGAGTATGTGCTTTCCGTACATAATAAAACTTTATTTTGTGGCAAAAAAAAACAAAACATGGAAATAATTTGTTGTTTTTCTTTTGCTGTTGTCGGCTGTAAGGACCTTTAAAAATAACTGAAATCATTTGGCGTAGTGATATGGAACTGTAATGCGGTCAAATCTGCCTGGAACTACTTTAGCCATGTTTCCCTGAAAATAATTGCAGATGTTTGTCAACATCAGATTTCACTGGGATTGGGATATTTACAGCTGAAATTGTAATTGTAATGTTCATCCATTAGATGAGCATCGGTCGCTTCACTTAGTGGCTATGGTGCTTTTCACTCACAGGGAAGCCATTTTGTTTAATGTGATGTGTTTTTAGTTTTTCTATGATAGACGTCTCAGCTTAGGATGTTTTTTTGCAGGACTGATGTTTGCTAATTTGATTGTATTTCAGAAAACAATCAGTAATGTGTGCGCAGCTGCTCACAGACGTGTTCGGTCTTGTCTGATTGTTGGATCCAAATGATGTAGTGACTGACAACTTGTGACTATAATGCAAAGCTGGGTGATACACTGAACCCAATGCCATTCGACACTTCCTTTTGAGTTTAAAGACTGTCTGTCCATGTAGTTGTTATTTTGCTAGTGATGTAATCTGATCCATTTTTTCACTATAGCCAACATCCCATGCATCTACATCAGTTGCCATAGTAATGAGTTCAGCGTCAGCACGACGCCAAGAGACTTTCTCAGACAACATCTGAGAGGAGCCGTTAGTGAGGAGAGAAATCAGGAAAACATTTTGCCTCTGCTCATGTCTGAATTCAGTAGACATCATTTTTATATAGTTAAAGAATATCATATATCATGTAATAAAATATGCAGATAATAAAAACAATAAATAAATAAATATAATAATTATAATAATTTAAAATAGCCTAATTGTTGTATGTTAAAAAAAAAAAAAATTCCCCTTCACAATCTTAGACTTCATTATTTGTCATTTACCCATAATCTGAACTGTTAATAATTTTGCTAATTGTTGGGCCTATACTATTCATGGTAATATTAATACATGTATTTGTATATATTTTAAGTGTTTTTTATATTTATTTTAATTTATATTAGGGCTGTGAAATGATTAATCGTGATTAATCGCATCCAAAATAAAAGTTTGTGTTCACATAATATATGTGTGTGTACCGTGCATAATTATTTTGTATATATAAATACACACACATGCATGTATATATTTAAGAAATATTTGCTTAAATATACTGTATATATAATTTGTATTATATATAAATATAAATATTTTATGTATAAATAAAAAAAAAATCTTAAATATATACATGCATGTGTGTGTATTTATATATACAAAATAATTATGCACAGTACACACACATATATTATGTGAACACAAACTTTTATTTTGGATGCGATTAATCGCGATTAATCGTTTCACAGCCCTAATTTATATATTTATTTGTTTATATTAATGAATTAATTTTGTTTATTTTAATTGATATTTAATTGATTATTCACGATCTAACATAAAAGTTTGTGTTTATATATATATATATATATATAACACACACACACACACATATATCATTTTCTTGCCTTTTCGTTTTGCATAGCTATTCTGTGCTCAACTCTAAAATATTTCATCAGCTAAAAAAAGCTTTTTGCAAGTACAATCTCTATAAAATGACTTTACATTTGTATGTACAATTCTGCGTTGGGTCATTTGATGTCAAATGTAACAATCTGGTACTGAAGAATCCACTGTTCTAGATAACAGGTACTTCATTGATAATGGGGTTCATACACACTTATTTACCACAAATAACCATCACAGCCACACACTGAGATTATACACTCGAGCACAACAGTTCTCACAGTTTACCTTCACACCTCCCCGACACACACTGCGAGTGTGTCATACTGCAGCCCACACACATGCCAACGCTCTAGCCAGGGTGCATGCTGGGAGTCAGAGGCTGTCGCTTCTGTATTTGAGGAAATGACAAATAAGGAAGTCTTAGATGATAACAAGGACAAAAGGTGTGTTCACGCCATATCATAATTACTGCAATTATGTGATTTCAACTTGTAAACGGGTTAACGTCCTCGTAGAGCTCGTAATTACAGCTTGTAAAATGGGAATTTTCTGTACCACCTGCTGCAGATTCATTTAGGAGTTGATAGAAACACATAATTCCCAGTCTGACATCTTGTCACATCATACAGTAATTATGACATGGCGTGAATGCAGCATAACTTTACCTAAAATATCCAAAATTACTTTTATACAGAAATTTAAAACCCATAGAAGAGGTGTTTTCAAGTTATATGTTTTTAGAGCATAATGTCTTCGACCTAAAATAAAAATGCTTTAGTACCTTTTTTTTTTTTTAAGGAAAATAATATTTGTCACGGTAAAAAATTAGTTATGACTTTTAAAAACAAATAAAAATTAAAAAAAATGTCATATATATATATAGGCCTATATATTTTAATTATTACTCATATACTGTAATAATAAACATTTCTCATTAAATAATAATATACATACAATTATTACTATAGCCTACTATCAGATTTATAGAGTTCCGACTAAACGACACATAAAAACAAATTTGATTGTTAAAAAACACAATTTTTCAGCTGTAAAATATTTCATCAGCTAAAAATAGCCTTTTGTAAGTAATCCCTATAAAATGCTTGATTACACTTTATTTTAAGGTGTCATTGTTACAGTGTAATTATATATTTAAGTACTGTGTAATATTATTTAACAACATGTATACTTAAGGTAGGATTAGGATTTGGTTGAGGGTTAGTTATGCATAATGTACTGTTATTACTCTGGTAAGTACATGTAACATGTAACAAGGACACTGTAATAAAGTGTTACCAAATGCTTTTTAAAACCCTTTATCTCATCCTCACAACAACAATAAAAAAGAAAGAAAAGAAACAAAACAATAACTATGGAAAATTCAGAGTGGGAAAATCCTTTAAGCCATTGTCTGTCTGAATTGCATTTTTAATGTTTCCAGTTAAATAAATGAATAGGTCTGGACTCAACGAGCGCGGCGTCATGGCCCATTTACCTCCAATGAATCAGCAAGTCCGTCTGCTAAGTGCTAAGAGACAGAAATCAGCACTATCGAACCCCCCCACCCCACACCCCTGGCCTGTCCCGTCACAGATACACCAGCCTCAGAGAAAGGGCAGATGGCTCATTACCATAAATAGGGCAGTGAGAGCGAGTTAGGCCCCGCCATAAGGACACCGAACCCCCTCAAACACATGTAAAAGAAGGGACGGTTGCTAGGAGAAGAGAACGCGCCTCCCTCCGTCCAGCGCTCGTGTTCGCGGGCCGTCGCTGGAGCTCTCGGGGCCGGTGCTCGGGGACAGATGGTGGATGGGTCGGTTTGATCCAGCGCTGTCGGATCTGGCAGCGGGTTCTTCTCGCACCTTCTCCTGCCCGGCCCGAGCCTCACCGTACACTAAGAATAGATCAGCACTGCGGCACTTTGTCCTTTAACCGTAGCCTATAACCTGGATCCGCAGAAACATTATTGCTCTTTCTGAACCATGTAAAGCCTGAAAAACATGCAAAAAGCTTATGAGCTTATTGAAACTTTAGGCAAAAAAAAATAGTGCTGGGCAACGATTAATCGCGCTTATCCAAAATAAAAGTTTGGTTTTATATAATATATGTGTGTGTAGGCCTACTGTGTATAATTATTTTGTATATACACACACATGCATGTATATATTTAAGAAAAATGTGTTATTTATTTATTTATGTATATACATGCAAATATTAATCGCGCTTAATCGCATCCAAAATAAAAGTTTGTTTACATAATATAAGTGTGTATATAATTGTGTGTGTGTGTGTGTGTGTGTGTGTGTGTATATATATATATATATATATATATATATATATATATATATATATATAGTATATATAAGTCATGGCATTAAATGTTGCATGCATTGCAAAAAATGAAAACTTCCTCAGTATTTTTGTAGGCTACTGTTTTTAGTTTAAATCAAGATAAATTTACTTGAGATGCAAATGTAAAATGAAGTCTTGAAATTGTTTATATTAGGCCTATATATATAATTATTATACACAGTATACACATTATATTATGTGAACTGAAAGTGAGCCAGTTGTGAATTTTGCACAGCCGTGGTCTGAAAGATGTGAGACTACTGGAGATATAAAGAGATCTCATTTGGGATTTATGTTTCTTATAATATTTTTTTATTTTATTAAATTGTTTCATAATAAGGGCATTTTTTAAGAGTTTTTGTCAACTGGAAAAAAGTTTAATTTTGACAGGAATGAAAACGAGGCTGTGAGGGATAGAAGTACAGTGTGTTCAATACTGAATAGTTCATTGTTCAGCTGAAGAAACATCTCTCTGAAAACAAGACAAAAACTGCATAAAACAGTTTTAAAAGTTGTGAGTTGTGAAAATGACATGATCTATAGGAGCTATACAGTGCTTGGCATTGTAAAGACTGTAAGTCTATCCCTCACAGCCTGGTTTTCACTCAATATGGTGTCTAAACTTAAGGCCGGATCATGATGCAACAGACTGTCCATTACTGGGTCACTTCTTGACCTTCTCAGACTCTAGCAGAGCGCTTGGAGAGAGACACACATATGCTGATCTAAAGCCCTTGAGATTTGAGCATGAAGTCAAGGCACATGGGAGTCTATCATTTGATAAGTCATTGAATACTGTTAAAAACACCAGCTGACTGAATGCAAATGCTCTACATTTGTCCTTTTTTTTTCAATGTGTTCTTTTGAGGAAACTCAAACATTGTTATTCATATTCATTAGAGTGAATTTGAATTGGCCACAACATACAGGAAGATGCATTAAGAGTCCGGATACCTGAACTGTAGGCTATAAATCAGCTAAACTTGTCGTGATATAAGTACTAGCAAATATTATTTATGATTATTGAACTATTATTATACAAAAATAACATTGTTCTGGATGTGCTAATGTATTCACTTCCACACATCACTGCAACACATACCGATTAAACTTTATTAATTGTTTGATTGTTGGTCTTATGCATCAGAAGGATGTTTAAGATGTTGTATCAAGTTTCGAGTTTTTAGCATCTTGTTCTGTGCTTTGCTTTATTAGAGACTGTCAAATTAAAATAAGTACGAGCATCATGGTATTACCTTTTGGAAAATACCGTGACATGCTGGTATTTTGAGGCTTGGGTACACAACATTGCATTTTGGGAAATTAAGTGTTTTCTTTCACGCCGGCAGTGTTATTTTAGTTGCTAATATTTATATGCTAATATAGAATTCATTAATATTTAGAATTAGATTTTATTTTTATAAATAATATTTATTTTAAGTTTTAGTTAAAATTTTATGTACTTTTTAACTTTTTTTGCCCTTACATTTTTTTTATTTTAGTAATTTTTTTAGTTTTAATTTATTTGGTTATAAGTTATATATTAATTAATTAATTAGTTAGTTATGTATTTAGTAATTTATTTTACTTTTGCAAGTATGAATTTATTTTACTTTACACATTTTATATATATATATAGCCTATATGAAACACTATATTTTATATTTTTATTTATTTATTTATTTATATACAAAATATAAAAATTATTTAATTAAATGAAATAATCTATTTTTTAATGTCCTCTTAAACCATTAGGAGAGATGAAACACAATATTTTTATTTTATTTCATCTTTATTTCTATTAGCAAAAGCAATAGTTTTAGTTATGCTTAACAATGTCAACACTGCACCCTGGTCAATAAACTGTAAATGTATTAAATGTGATAGTTTTTGACAACAATTTTGTTTTGACAAGAAAATATAATTGATGTTCACCCCAAAAAAACTCCCACCACAATGCCAGGAAGTTGTTAGTGGTTGCCAGGGCGTTGCTAACTGTTCACTAGGGTGTTCTGAGTGTGTTTTCAGGCCATTGCTGCAGTTATGTGTGTAGTACAGTTGCTATAGGGCATTGTTAGGTGGTTGCAAGATATCATAACTTACAGTTAGAAGTTTGTTCAAATTAAGTGTCTGAGAAAATATGCAAATGACTGAGAGACATTAACAAGAAAAAGAGGGAAACTGGACTAATAAACACACGAAATTAAGAAAGCTAATAATGACAATAGAGGTCTGGCGTTAGCAGAAGTGTGTGTGTAATTATGTAAAGCGAGAAAGGAGAAGCTGCAGCCGTAGCCCCATTTCGCTGTCTCACCACCTCCCCATGACTCCTGGTTGCGTAGGAACACGAGGCCCATTCTGCCCTACGGACACACTCCTCGCTTCATTAGGCCCTGCTCACTGAGGCAGGGAGAGCGAGGCAGCACGCGTTCTTCACACACACACACACACACACGGTTCCCCAAAATCCACCGAGCCTGCAGGCAAGGGTCATACACACACACACACACACACACCCACTCATGAGGAAAACACACTCATCAACACATCTGCGGCCTCATTCGGTGTGTGTGTTTACTCTACTGTACATTTTCGCACTTATTTGCACTTCACCTTAAAACACACACATAAATGCATAGTTCTGTTATGCGTTCAGATTCAAATGTAATCTTCATCGAATTCACGTATTCATTACTATGTCCCTCCACCTCCCCAGCTCCACTTGCCTAGATCTGCTGTGAGGGGTTTCCCTCTCAATTATTTTCGAGGATTTAGCAGAACTAGCTAACTGACTCGAGTCAGACCTTCAGACTGTTCCGACTTGCGATTTTCGTTAAACGGACGATCAAATCTACGGAAAGTCCCATTAACGTCCATTGATGGGGTCAAAACTTTTATACTATAACTCTAATAGAGTATTTAAGCTTCACCCACCAAGTATCTATCACTAGCAAAGCCCAGCAACTACCTTAGGACATGCCAGCAATGTGCTTAAACATGCTAGCAACATGTTAAAGTTAGAAAAGTGCTAATTCATGTTAGCTGTGTGTTAAAACATCCTCTCAACATGCTAATTCATGTTAGCTGTGTGTTAAAACATGCTATTAATGCGCTAATTCATGCTAGCAACATGCTAATTCTAATTAGCAATGTGCTTAAACATGCTAGCAACATGTTAAAGCTAGAAAAGTGTTAATTCATGTGAGCTGTGCGTTAAAACATGCTATTAATGCGCTAATTCATGCTAGCAACATGCTAATTCTATAGTTAGCAATGTGCTTAAACATGCTGTCTATCTGTCTGTCTGTTTTTCTTTTTTCACTGTTCCTTCAAAACCTTCAAGCTTCTTCAGACTTGCAAAGCTTTCTAAGCCATCATCCAAGTTTGTCTTGACAAACTGTTTTTTTTTTTATCTAGTTTAAGTGTAAACTTAAGTAGCCTATAAATTATCTCTGCCTTATTACTTTGTTTCTCCGGTTGAACTTCAAACTTTTCGGACAGTCTTAAAAATAAAGGTTCCAAAAGGGTGTTTTTGCAGCAATGCAATTAAAAACAAATTCATGGTTCCCCAAAGAACCTTTCAGTGAACAGCAGTTCTTAAAATAACCATTTTTTATTCTTGCACACTCAGTCCGAAATTCGCGTCCTAAATTTTCGCACGTTAAAAAAATAAATAGGCTACGACCTCATGTTAGGTCAATCACGCTTTTAGTCCGTCATAAAAAAATTCGGATCAGGTTCGATTTTCTGCTTTTTTCGCATCGGTAGCAAGCATTTTGAATGGTGTTTTGACAATTCAGAGCCACCGAATCACGAATACGAAAAAACGCATACGAAAATTTCGGACTAGTGTGCAAGGACCTAAGCGTGATTGACACAACGCGAGGTCGTATTTATTTTTTAACGTGCGACAACTTCGGACGCGAATTTCGGACTCAGTGCGCAAGGACCTTTAGTGTGAAGATCATAAATCTAAATAAACTTTTTCCCACTATAAAGAACCTTTTGTGGAGATGGATGTTAAAGGTTCTTCATGTAACCATCAAAGCCTATAAAGACTCTTTATTCTTAAAGAGTGCAGAAAAACTGTCTTTTTCAACTCTGCCATTTTTAATAAAACCAGGTTTAATAAAAGGTTTCTAAGTTTGGAGAAATTAAAATGGATACTCAAATTGGTCGATTGCTGTCATACAGTAAGAGTATGTGTTTTTAAAGTATTGTTTTACATGTTTTGCATAACAGCTCAGATCATTTGGTCTTTAAAGAACTGTTTCTTTATTGAATAAAAGAATTACAAACAACTTTAACATTGAATTAAAGTATTACAAACAACTTTAGCATTGCATTAAAGAATTACAAACAACTTTAAATTTGATATAAAGCATTACAAATTCTTTAATCAATTACATTCAATAAGGAGAAACAATTGTGAAATCAAAGACTTCTCACTAGTGATTTTTCTTTGCACATTAGAAGAATCAAAAATACAAAAATGGTGTGCACATCCCAAACACCCAGATTGGGCGCAGGTGCAGGACAACTAAATAATATAGACAAAATAAAGAAGTGTTTCTTTGCACATTCCCATGTACAAGATACAAACAGACAGTTACATGTGATATGTAGACGTATCAGTCCCGCCTGTTGTTGTTGTTGTCTGGGATGTGAAGTTCTCCGTTAGAACAACGATGGCAGCTTTAGCAAGTGCTTCGGCCCACGCTGGGGCTGATGGTGCCAGTGACAGCGGCAGACACAGCATCACAATTGTCCCACAAGACAAAAGTGCACTTGTGCCTGAGGCTGTGGGTGAGGGGCTCTTCCCTACACTGCGTTCCTCTACCAAACACTACTAAGGGCTGGGTGAAAAATATTGATTTCTCGATTTTAATTCATTTTTAAGAACCAATATCGTTTCCTAAATCCAAAGATTTAGGAATGTTTAGGGTATGTTATCAACGATGTAATAAAAACAGAAAAGTGTTTACTTTGCATTTTTCCTGTAGCCTACAGACGACAGCGTTGTCAGAACGATCCCGTTCACAAAGTCTGTGTTCGAAATCCCTCATTCACTATTCCCCTCCACTAATATAGTTCACTTGAGGAAGTGAATGAAAATGAGTGAGTGAATTCGGACACTGCACATACTTATGTGCATGACGTCACCATTTTCACAACTTCGTTACACAGATACGATGACAGTATCTTTTTCAAAAACGTGCACTTTGAAACCCGTTTTCAAAAGTTTGCGTTTTCAGGCCCTCAAAACACGTTGTCGTGTAAATGAACGGCCGAAACACGTAAAAGTTTTCTGTTTTTAGTTGAAAATGGTGTCGTGTAAACGGCCCCTCGGTCTATTAGTAAAGTTCGGATCATACTGACTCTTTGAATCCCATTCAGCAAAATGAACGTCAAAGTCATTTAGTTGATTTCAGCAGAATATAATTAAAATGTTGGTAACAATTTAGTTTAGGGTCCAATTCTCATTATGAACTTGCTTATTAGCATGCATATTACTAAGATATTGGCTGATAATTAGTACTTATAAAGCACATATTAATGCCTTATTCTGCATGACCATAATGTACATCCCTTAATCCACTCAAACAACTCCCTTACTAACTATTAATAAGCAGCAATTAGGAGTTTATTAAGGCAAAAGTGATAGTAAAGAGTGAGAATTGGACCCTAATCTAAAGTGTGACCATGTGGTCTGAAGATCATAATAGTTAAATGTAAGTTTATGGGATTTTTTTTCACCCGTTTTACCGTCTTGAATAGAAATGATGGCTGTGAAACTATCACCTCTGAGATCATCAAGATGAGAAACGACTCGATGAAAAAGAAAGGATTCATATAATCACAATAATTTGTGTGTCTCTGTTTAAAAGCCTGAGTTGATCTTTTGTTTTGGCGTCTCACTTGAACAGCCGCCAGTTCGTCTAACAAAAGCCTTTCTAAACAGGCTTGAAACACAATACACTAGTTGGAGGTGCAAATCAGATTATCCTATTGATCCTGTGTTGTTTTATTGCCTCTGTAAATTTTGTTTTTCTTCAGTAATGGTCGTTTTATACAGGCCAATGAACACCTTTGGCA
Organism: Abramis brama; assembly: GCF_963993115.1. Taxonomy (NCBI): domain Eukaryota; kingdom Metazoa; phylum Chordata; class Actinopteri; order Cypriniformes; family Leuciscidae; genus Abramis; species Abramis brama. Next base: position 2,884,750 of record NC_139981.1, on the reverse strand, counting down.
GTTAATTAAGCGAAAAGTGAACAAGTCTGAGTCGTAAAGTCTTGAAGGAACGGTATTTAATCAAGTCACAATGTGCAGGATGTATTTGTAATTTTCTTTTTTCACTGGTGGACTGTCCTCATCTCTCAAGTTGCAGGTTTACTTGCCCTCCATGCATATCTTTCATCTGTGTGTTTACACTTCATCTTATTATATTGCTTTTCTGATTTTTTTAAAGCCAGTCAATATGGCACTAAACCCCATCAATACGACAAAAAAAGTGTTTATTTATTCTGTATATCTAGGCCAAATCAGACTGAGACTGTGGGTTAATTTCACTGCAGTTTCTGCGTCTTTGCACTGCATGTCGAGTGTTTTATTAGCATCATGTGTCTATCAGCACAGATAAGAGTCGAGCAGGAGCTGTTGACACATTTCATAAAGGCCTGACACACACAAAGGCCTGTCAAACACGGGGCTTCTGTAAGCAAACACACTGCACTGTCACAGTGTTTAATAAGGCTCTCTGTGTCAGCCAAACGCCACCCGTGGAGATCATCCACACTTCACATCTGGAGAAGCAGAGAGTCTGTCCAAACGCCGCCTGCTTGTGTTTAAAGTCCCCATGAAATCAAAATTGAAGTTCTTTGTCTTTTAGTATGAATTTGTCAGCCTTACAGTTATGCTTGTGTGCTCCAAAACAATTACAAAATTCACATTTAGAAGATATAAGCATTGAAAACAGTTTCTCACTACCGCCAAATATGGATCAATGATTTTGAGGAAATCACTCTGCACTTCAGCTTCTCATCAGATTTTCTGTCCAATCAAATGCTCTCTAGAATCTGAAGCTCCGCCCCCTACACTATAAAAAGACGCTGATGCTACAGCTAAAATCTGTCACTTGTTCACACATTTACTATTTTCTACATGGTCAACGGCACATGGTGCACTATATAGGGGATAGGGAACGATTCAGACAGTGTAAATATGCTTTCCATTGCGAATGAAGTCTGGTTTCACATCAGTGTCACGTCCAGAGACATGATACACAGAGCGGATCATATGATCGAGTCGCTCAGACCAGAAAACATATCGGACCCGTTTGATATTCTGCACAGAATGCTGTATTTTAAAGCGATATGGAGGAGATCAGGAGGAGAAACGGTTAGAGATTAGGAGGAAACTGAGGCTTTACCGAGTTCAACGGCTCTGGCGGAGCTGTATAAACTAAACTCTATTGGCTATTTTAAAAAAGGGGAGGAGCTGTTTGATATGCCCCGCCCCGTTTTCTTGTTTCAGTGGAAATTACATCAACACATTAAATTATGCTTCGCATTTCAAGGCACTTCAGTGAGCCTTTAACAGTCTTATGTTCTATCACTCATGTGCATCTTCGTTGTGTGTGTGTGTGTGTGTGTGTGTGTGTGTGTGTGTGTGTGCGTGCATTTCTTGAAAAGATCATTTTTAGGAATTATATTTTTTGCACAAGTCATCCAACCAGAATCATTATTTTAATTGTTATATTACACACTATTTCAAGCCCTAATCATAGCACCGCAAAGGGACAAAATGGTGAAAACTGTCAATATGGTTTTTATTTTTTAGAAAGAAAAGAAACACAAGGCAGATGGCCAATGGGAGTGGCACAGTTAGTCGGCACTTGCCCTCAGGTGAATGCAAATAGTTCTTGTTGACCCGGTTTGGCGGCCCTTACGCCTTTATCTATGTAAATTCTGTTAAACTGCCAGAAAGTGAAGGCGGTGAGTGAAGGCGGTGACTTGTGTGTTCAGGATATGCCTTCAGGATTTTGTGAGACATAGTACCTACATTGTATTTTGACATACAGTTGACAAACATTGAATCTGAATCCCAAATAGATAGTTGAGAGATGTTTTAACACCATAGCAACTTCATAGTAATACTAGGGTAACCACCCAAAACACCTATAGCAATTGCATAGCAAGTATCTGGCAACCACCTAAAACACCCAAGCAACTGCATAGTAACAACTCAAAACACCCTAGCAGCTGCATAACAACACCCTAGCAACCACCCAAGAAACTGCATAGCAACACTCTGGCAACCACCCAAAACACCCAAGCAACTGCATAGCAACACTCTGGCAACCACTCAAGCAACTGCATAGCAACACTCTGGCAAAAACCCAAAACACCCTAGCAGCTGCATAGCAACACTCTAGCAACCGCCCAAAACATCCTAGCAGCTGCATAGCAACACTCTTGCAACCACCCTAGCAGCTGCATAGCAACACTCTGGCAACCACCCAAAACATCCTAGCAGCTGCATAGCAACACTCTTGCAACCACCCTAGCAGCTGCATAGCAACACTCTGGCAACCACCCTAGCAGCTGCATAGCAACACTCTGGCAACCACCCAAAACATCCTAGCAGCTGCATAGCAACACTCTTGCAACCACCCTAGCAGCTGCATAGCAACACTCTGGCAACCACCCTAGCAGCTGCATAGCAACACTCTGGCAACCACCCAAAACATCCTAGCAGCTGCATAGCAACACTCTTGCAACCACCCTAGCAGCTGCATAGCAACACTCTGGCAACCAGAGATGAAGGTGCTTGTATTCAGTATTGTGGATGCAGAAAGAGCAAAAGCCTAAATGTTGGCAATTTATTCAGGATGGTGTGGAGGTCAAGCAAGTTTGCATGTGAGATGATAGAATGACAGAAAGGAGTCTGGCTCTAATGCGATACTGAAGACTGCAGAGATGGGTTTGCAGACTAGAGTACATTAAAGAGCTGTTTTAATTCAATAACCCTCCACTTCCAGATACCATGTCACGGCTCGTTTTGATGAAGTACAGCAACAAGCGTATCCATGCTTGCATGAGAGCAAGAGGATAGCACAGCGAATTATCTGGTGAACAAACCATCCTGGTCATTAATGGAGTGTTTTATTAGCTTAAAGCCACCTGGAATGGAGTGGATGGCCTGTGAATTGGCTGGGCAGAAATGCAGTGTGTGTGCGGCGTGAAGCGAGGCATTTGCGCCTACTTTCCAATGGTCTGATTCATTTTCTGCATGAAAGGCTTTCAGTGAGCTGACTACAGCAGCCGCTAGCCTGCTCAGATTTATGGGCTATTAAAACAGCAGGGTATCTGACCACTACAACAGCAGCACACACACATATGAACACCATCCACTCCCAGACTGCATGGACACACCCTTACACACCATCGTCCATCCACTGATCAACCCCGGCTCACTTCATCTCTCCATCCTTTCCTTTCACTTTCCTTTTCATTATTCGTCATGAATAATGTTGGCTCCTTGATGAATTGCTTTTTTTCCTCTCTTGTAAGTCGCTTCGGATAAAAGCATCCGCTAAATGCATAAATGTAAATGTAAGTAATAATAATAAAATGAATGAAGGCAATGAGTAGCCAAACATACAGAGAACATTTCCTTGATTGTTTTTGATTCTAATCCTTCATACTTGTCCAACCGCTCAAACACACGACACCCTTTTCTACTAAAAACGTAAAACTTTTTATGCATTTTGGCCGTATTCACACAACAACAGCGTTTTGGACGGCTGAAAAATGAAAACGGGTTTCAAAGTGCAAGTTTCTGAAAACGATTCCGTCATCGTTACCGTGTAAACTACAAAAACACGAATTCGTGTAAACAGTGACGTCATGCGTACTGGCCTGGCATGAATAATACAGAGTTTTTAGTCGTTTTTCGCGGATATGTGTGAACTGGGATCGTTTTGACAATGATCAAAACTTTTGATTCTTGTCAAAATTGTGTCTTTGTACGCAAAAAAATGCAGAGGAAAAACTTTTCAGTTTTTGCATTGTTGTCGTGTAAATGTACCCTGAATCAACACACAACCTATTTTACTTAAATTATTTGGTGTATTTCTGGATGAAATTGGAAATTCAATGAAAAAATAGGAAAGGTGGGACTCTATTTTTGAAAAATTGTGAGAGACATGAAAAATCTGTGATGTCAGACATAAAGGAAAGACATGAGATGCAGAGCAAGTTATTCAATTATAAACTTTTTTTTTATTTGGAATAACATGCACTGATGAAATATGTACACTAAGATCAGATAATGAATATTTAAAAATTGTCAGTCTTTATTTCATGTTGACTTTAACATATGATCTTTTCTTAGAACAACACGCTTGTTGGTCTTGGAACAATATTCTAATCGACCAATCAAGTTTCAGGGTTAGTCTAAGGGTGTGTTCGTACTTGGCAGGTTTGGTTTGATTTGATTAAAACGAAACCTAATGCGATTGCTCTGTTAATGCGGTTCATAAGTGTGAACGCTGCCATCCGAACCCTGTTGTGCACCAAAAAAGCGTACCGAGAGCGCTGTCGACAAGTAGCGGACACGAAAACTGAGGTGCAGTTCGACTGAAATATGAACGCAACACGGACCAAAGACATTAAATGAACCAAAAACAGGAAGTGATGTCACAAGATGCAACCCTAAAAAGGACAGATTGCTTTAGCATACCTGTTTTTTCTCGTTATATTTGCGATGTTGCCCATCACAGTTCGGTACAGGGTCAGAACCGTGTCAGATCTTTGTGTGTGTGTGTGTGTGTGTGACGGAGGGATTCCTACCACTGTTTTGACTTCTTTATACATTTTATAAGCTCTTCACGAGTTCATATACAGCAAGTGCATTTAGTCCAGAACACAGCATTGTTTTGGATGTTCGACAAGTTCCGTCGCAAAATATTCGTCATAAAAGCCATAACAGTTTTGTGTCTTTAGGTTCAGTGTTTATAATGACGGTGTAAACGGACCCGGACTAAATGTATATTTTCTTTTTTGCTCTGGACCAAGAGAATCGAACTACACCTTATACGAGTGTGAACACACCTTATACGAGCTTATCAACCAATGATTTGCTTCTGATTTTAAGTGTATAGAGTAAGTGAAAATGTTAATGATGTTGCATAGAAATGTTATTCAAGGACCATGTCTATTTGTGGTGGAACATGTCCTGCATGTCAAATGGTGCTCAAACACCAACCCCAATGGTAAACATGTGGCTCCTTAACACACTCTTTGTCCTCAGAAGCATCTATTTACATGATTGCTCAAAAGCTTCCTTTGGAGAATCAGGCCAAAACATGTCGTAACTCAATTGCTCCGAGCCGGTCTCTTTCAATTCTTTTAGTTCCTCAATCTGATTAGATTGGACCAGCACAGAGTAAGTCTTTTTAAAGGCTGATCTCCAATCAGCTCTATTGGCAAGTTGATTGTTATATCTTGTCTCCCAACCATACTGCAACTTCATTATCTCTGGGAATTATGGGAGGGCTTGTGAAAGAACAGGGAATCTCACAAAGTGCCCCTTAGCTCTATGAATAGCTCTGATCAAGAACATAATGCTACAGTACGGACTGAAAGGACATGAACGTCCTCTGACACTTGATATCATGTTCACAATAATCCTTCTCAGTGACTTTGATTTTGCTTAGTAGGGCGAGTTCCTGGATCAGCCCTTTTTTAAAGCAAATATGAAATAATTCTTCCAAAAATTAAAACATTATTTACTCACGCTCATGTTATTTTTTTATTTTTTATTTCTACAGTCAATTCTGATCTTCAAGGCCCTGTTTCACAGACAGCTTATTTGGATTTGCATTGAAAAAAGGTGTGAAGCAGTAAAGTTAACTGATGCTAAAACCATTGGAAACCATTTGCATTACTTGAAATAAAATACAGTAACTGAAATATAATATAAAAAACTTCAAACTTATTTTATTTCAGCTAGTCTCCAAAGCAGCATTTATCATTTTCATTTCGTTTAACTTGATGTTCCATCTCTATGTCTGATAGATCTGTGAAATCCCTAGAAATACAGGAAAAAAGAAGCTAAGATTTTTGTGAAAGCCCAATCCGGAACACTAAGCCTAAACCAAACACTACAATCTGATTGGCTGACAGGTATGTTGTTCCAGGACCAACAAGGATGTCCAGGAACGTGTCCTATAAAACCAAAGGTCTTTTATTTTCAGCATGTAAGCGAAGCTTTGAAAAACAATAACTTATCTGCAACACATCAAAAGAATCGATGGTTGAATATGCACTTTCAGTTTACCACAAATGACGCATTTAATTTACAAGTGACAATGTGTTGTTGCCATTGTCTAGACACACATATTGAATCACATGTGCAGTCCTGTCACGCAAGACTGTGAGAGAAAACGGTCTTAGTCGATTAATGCAAATAATAAAACATTGTACAGAGTCAAAGACGGCGTGTTTGATATCCCTGTGGTTCCAGCGGCTAACATTAAATGCAACAACAGAAAGGGGTTCGTTTCCATTGCAAAAGACTCAAAGAATCCTGTTCGTCCAGTTAAACGACTAGATAAGTGTCGTATTTCATAAGGACAGACTGTTACAATGACCTGAATCCCTCTTGGTATAAATCCCCCGGTATTATCACTAAACTATGGGTTTCACAGTACGTAAGTACTAGGCTAGTGGTGCTTGAAACCTCCTTATCATCAATCATCCAATCAACAATACAGTGGTTTTCTTTGCCTGTAGCTCAAATAGAGGAAATCCAGGCGTCTTGCCTCCATTTCAGGCGATGCTAGTGTTCTCGCTGCATGCCGTGAGTGAGAAGTCTTGTGCGACTGCCTTTGCAACCAAGTGTGAGAACAGCACTTTGGTGAGACGGAGCAGATGCACACAAGCAACGAGGTCATGCAGTTGTGACTGTCTCCTCCAGCCCTGTTGCTTAATCCTCTTGTACTAGTTTACAGGTCACAGACAGTCTGTGCAATAATTTTCCCTGTTTACCCTTGAAAACACTTGCCTGTTTTATAAAGTCATTTACTGTTGATTAAACAAGCACTTTAGGTGTTAACAGCGCTTTTAACATTTCACACTGGGCTTTTTACACTGCGCTTCACCTTGGGTTATTGTCCTGTTAAACCCGGGGCTAAGCTTGAGTAAAGCAACATTTCACACTTGTAATGTGCGCCGGCGAATTGCGACTCTAAAGAAATGTTATTTTTAAGAACAGACAATCATAAACTTAAAGTCACCATGCATTCAAAATGGACAATTCTTATTTTTTATGCAATATTGCAGTATTTATTATAAATGATTTATCCGTGCACGTCATTATTTTTTTTTATTCATGTGCCTCGTAATCTTGGATCAAAATAACTTCCCCTCCCTCTTGAGCGACTTCTCTTCTCTGATGATGCATTTATAGCGTGAAGGCGGGGCAACCTGTCACTCACATGATCGACCAATAGCAAATCACAACCATCCAATCAATTCCCCAAGGACAAAATCAAGCCCTGGCCTACATTTGTTCTTGTTCGAGAAGCCATTTAATTTATACGCTCACTGAAGTGCCTTGAAATGTGCAGCATAATTTAATGTGTTGATGTAATTTCCACTGAAACAGGAAGAGAGGGCGGGGCATATTGAGCAGCTCCTCCCCTTTTTAAAAATAGCCAATAGCGTTTGGTTTGTAATCACAGCTCCGCCAGAGCCGTTGAACTCGGTAAAGCCTCAGTTTCCTCCTAATCTCTAACAGTTTCTCCTCCTGATCTCCTCCATATCGCAGAGTATCAAACGGGTCCGATATGTTTTCTGGTCTGAGCGACTCGATCATATGATCCGCTCTGTGTATCGTGTCTCTGGACGTGACACTGACGTGAAATCAGACTTCATTCGCAATGGAAAGCATATTTACACTGTCTGAATCGTTCCCTATCCCCTATATAGTGCACTATGTGCCGTTCACCATGCAGAAAATATAAATGTGTGAAGAATAACCGAGTTTTAGCGTCTATTATAGTGTAGGGGGCGGAGCTTCAGATTCTAGAGAGCATTTGATTGGACAGAAAATCTGACGAGAAGCTGAAGTGCAGAGTGATGTCATCAAAATCACTGATCCATATTGGTGGAAGTGATAAACTGTAAGTTTTCAATGCTTATATCTTCTAAATGTGAATTTTGTCATGGTTTTGGAGCACACTAGCTTATAGATAACAGTAAGGCTAACATATTCATACAAAAAGCCAAAAAAATTCCATTTTGATTTCATGGGGACTTCACAACACAAGAAAAGACTATCACAACTTCCGTTTCATGCCGACTTTAAAGTGCTTACCTCGTTAAAAATTCACATGCTCTGTATATGTCACAGGCACTTTCACACGCTGTGATTAGTTTCACCATCTGAGAGAAAATTAAAATTAACTACTTACCCATAACTCAGTTTAAAACATGAAAGAAGATAATGCAGGGTTACTTTAACACGTGTTTACAAAATGCACTCTTAAAAAAGTTTCCAAAAGGGTGTTTTTGCAGTGATGCCATAGAAGAACAATTTTTGTTTCCCCAAAGAATCTTTCAGTCAACAGCAGTTCTTAAAATAAAAAAAAATTTCTTAGTGTGAAGAACATTTTAATAATCTGAAGAACCTTTTTGCACTATAAAGAAGCTTTTGTGCAATGGAAAGATTACATGTGTGTTAATTAAAGGTTCTTCATATAAACAGTGATGCCAAAAATAACCTTTATTTTTATTTAAGAGTGTGTGAAAAGCCCGAATTATTTTAAATCAAACTCAGTACTAAGTTTGTAAATATTTAGGTTTAACTGCAAATTAAATGGAAAAGATCAGAAAACAATCAGCCGTTGAGATTAAACAGAGAATTTGAGGAGAATTCGTATTAAGGAAGGGGGGGTGAAAACACATTAAATAGAGTGGAATGGCGCGCGCCAAGAAGCTTCACCACTAGCGCTCGCGCGCGCTGCTGCAGTTGCCAGGGGATCGCGAAGGGGAGGGGTTATGATTGGCTGAAGTGGGTCTGTTGCCTTGGCAACGAGAAAGGGGTTTGGTAGCGTTGCTGTGCGGCGTGATCTGTGCGCAGCGCGGATGGAGGAAACAGTTTGAGGCTGAAACACTCCGACTACTGACGCGCTTCAGCGGAAAACGGGTCCGCGCGCTTGCATGTGAGTAACCAAACCCAGTTCGGAGCTTTCTGTGGTATCGATGGAGTTTATATGTGTGTGACTAGCGCAGAAAGTTAACATTCTACCAGCAAGTTCACGTGAAAAAGCATGGGCGGTTATCAGGCTGAGCTTCGGTTCCTGTATTGTTTCTCAAGTGCTCTTGTTTGTTGTCGTTCACATGTCGAATTTCACGGCATTCTAAAACGGAATCATTTAAACGCGCGAACATTCCATCGCTTCTGCCATGTGCTCGAATCCAGCAAACAACTTCTTTTGTGATCGAGGACACTTGCTCAAGTGTTCTCACGCACTTCTGAGTGGAATACCGATATGTGCAATTATTCTGAGCGTCAGTCTTTGTCTTTGCTTCTGAAATCGAATTCGCGCGAAACAAATCAATTTCAAAAATGTTTCAACGTTCCATTCGTTTGTGACGAAATTCTATTGTCTTTTCATATTTGTATATGTGAGTAACGTTAGCTGATTAATAACCTGAATATGAACTTTTTAAAACATGCTTTTTTTATTATTAATCAGTGCATGTCATACTAAAAGACCATAATATGTGATATATTTGGTTCTAAAATGATTCTAGTTCACATCATAATGTTACATTTATATTTATTTGAATTAATAAGGGAAAGTGTATGTTTTAGATGCTGTAACCAGTCACCATTTATTTTATTTTAACTAGTTGAACCAACTTGCAGTTCACTTATAGTTCTTTGGTGAGACAATTTTTTAAACCCCATATTGTTGTTTTTAAACCCCCAATTAATAGTTAAAAAAATGCATAATACCTTCGGAAAATGTTTTAAAATAGTTTTGGATGGAGCACATCACATTACTTAATGTCAATAACCCACATTTCTGACTGATTTGCCATCATGTAAATATTTTTAGTTGGAATAAAGTGATTTAATTTATGTGGTTTTCATTGGTTTACATAAAGATGTTAGTAACACAACAGCAATACTTCTAGGGCGCTTTATTAGTGATGGATGGATTAAGATTATTATTTAGCTATTTTTTGAGATTATTACCATTGGGCAATAATTGTGATCGAATAACAGTGGTTTTGCTGCGTGTCTTGTTGATGAATTGTGCACATTTTCTAGTGTCAAATATTGTTTTGTGAATTAGATGAGTCAATAAGTGTTCATTTAAAACAGCAGTGGCCTTCCTCCTTATTAGATACTGCAATTGGCATTAGTTATATAAAAAAACAAAAAACGTATTGTTTGATTGTTTTAGTCTAAATGAAACTATAACGTGTTACAAACGTTGTACTGGAAGTCACTGTCACGGGTTATCTGAGTCATAACACCTACAGTCAGTGTCAGGGATGTTTTTAACAGGAAACATTTGAGTTAGGCCTAACTTTACTCGTTAAATAACTTATTTCCTCTCAGGTCTTGGTTGAAACATCGAGCCAGTCTTGCAGGGTTTTGAAAAGAAACCAGTCCGTTGCCATATGAGCTCCATTCACTGGAAGCTTGACCTCATTGACATGATGCAATCTGTTCACCGGATAATCGCTTTCAGATCAAGTCTGCTCATTGATTGAATATCCTTTGCTACTTTTCCCCAAGGCTAAAGTCACAACAACTTATTATGCCAATGATCACATCTCCAATTCATAGCCCGTTTTCCTCACATCATTCTAAAGTGATTTTGAATCCCTTAAATGCTGAAGGTCTTGGCATGGCATTACTTCACGAGGAAGTTAACAGCTGTGGGAATTGTCTTCTAATCTTATCAAGATGTTTTTATGACGCTGTGGTCGCATGTATTGTGTAGAGGTTAATGTCTGAGACACCAGTAATTGCAGCTGGAAAAGTAAGAAACCCCAAAATATTGAGATTTACCACAAATGAAATTCCTTTAAACGGGACTTTGGTGAACAATAATGTGTAGATGGGATTGGTTGTGTATGTGTATTGGTTTCTCATTGAGCGGTATTATTATAATGCTCAGCCCTAATTAAGAAGTGGTACCTCATTAATGTCATATTGGTTAATTGAGTTAAAAACATACTTTTTAATTGTGTGGTTGATAGGGTTGTGGGTTGGTAAGTTCTCCAATTTCAACAGATGTTGTTTGTTAACCGCAAGACCCAAGATAAACAGCACACAAAGACGACAAGATAAAAGAAACAAGTGCTCAACCTGTTGTTTAACTGCCAGCTGAACAGACTCCCAGTTGTAGTGAGTCTTTGGTGCGCTTTTGAAAGTTAAAAGGTTATAGTCTTCCACAAAGAACTTTTTAATTGTGTAGTTCTTTAGGAAACGAGTATAGCGCTTTAAAGAGCCCAGAAACCCAATGCACTGATCTGAAGAGCCTCTAATGAAACATCAAGAAGTCATTTACTCTCCAAAGAGCCATGAAGCTCAAATCAAGAACCGTACGAAAATGTATGGAGAAAAAAGTACAAAAAAAATCTTTATTTTAAGAGTTTTTTTGGTCATATTAGCCGTCAGGTCAACATGAAATCAAAATGGACACTTTTTTTTACTTTCATAAAACATGTTTTTTTGGTCTTGTTGGAAAAAGATTCCAAGTGCATATCATAAAATGTGTTAAAATATAACAATTTGCATTATAAAGCCTCTGAAACGGCCTCTGACATCATCTAGCCTTTTAATTTTTGACCCCCTCCCCTCCAACCACCTGTCATAGAGATTAAACACCATCCAATCAATTCTTTATGCATAAATTTAAGATGCATAATTTTTTTTTTCTTCATTCAATAACATGTTTCACTCAAAACATGTCATATTATGGAAGTAGTTTCATGTTCATGAAAAGTGAATGTTTGTATCAAATGAAAGTGTGATAGTGTTCATTTCATTCAATACATTCTTCTATAATGATTGTTTTGATTGTAAATACCTCTGCAGATAAATACCTTTAGAGATAAGATTATATGTAAGATGACCTGGCGGTAGAAGTCCCTTGGGTTGATCTATGAATTCTGGGATTTTTTTTCACGTCACGTCAAGTTACTGTCCCAGTGAGAGCCTCTTACTCGAGTGAATGGTGAATGAAACCCCTCACTGGTGTGTTTTAATGGACTACTCAAGTTAGTTCTACTTTCATTTCTTTGTCGCCTACATGACTAAGGCAAAACACTTTTTGAGATGCATTGGAAGCGTTCGGGAATGCCTGTGGAGAACGGAAGTGTTCACTGATGAGGATGTGAATCGGCTGAATGGATATTTCTCCGGATGGGTGTTGCAGACATTATGGGATGTCCTGTCTTTAGAAGTGGAACTAAACACACAAGGGAAACTAAACTCTAGGTCTGTCATGTTCCACAACAAGCAAAATATGCCATGCATGTTGAGAACTAACTCTGAAACAATGGCGAATATGCCGGAAGATGATTGAAAACTAGAATTTGTGGTTGCATTTTTAGTCAGTGATGAAGAAAAGCTTATGTGTGGCTCACTTGCTCAGCTTTAGAAGTGATGGACGTTGAATCATTGATGTGCGTTTATTGAGCTTATTCAATTTTCCTAGTTTAAATTAGATCTCGTTGACCTTGAGACCTTGCGTGCGCACGTGTCCCGACTAGGGTTGGGAATCTAATTAAAAACCAGTTCTTAAAGTGAACTGGAATTTTAAACAGAGCATTTCTATGATTCACTTCATCAGAAGCATTAAAAGAAATCACAATCAGAGTCATTATATTGCGTGTGTAATTCTCAGCACTAGTCACGCCTCATCCACCCAGTTTCTGGAATCAGTCACCGGCCGCGTTGACGCTCATGTCTGTTGATGGTATCTGGCCTTTGTTTGCAGGTGACTGTGTAACGCCTGCAGCTGCTCGTCACTTATCAGCTAGACGTCTCCTCCTCCTCGTCCTCCGCCTCCCTATTATCCGTTTTCTTCTTTCCACCCGACCAGGAGGAGGGAAATACCCCAAGATCTCCAAAGGCCGCAGTTGTCTTGGTTACATGTGGCACTAATCCAATAGGTGGATGCTCCAAAACTGGGTTGCAAATGTAAAAATAGTGCTTTCCTCTTGAGCTCAACCTTCCTTGAGCTCCACCAGAAAGGCAGTTTCTTACTTTGAAGTTTGGAAATATTAATCATGATGTGGTTTTAGTCAGAATGCATTGGTCACTTTGGGCAGTTCCATATTTCTTTCACTCTTTTGTCACTTCCCGACAAAGACGGGAAGCTTTTTAACAGTAAATGAGCACCTCATATGTATCACGTATTTCATACGGCTGTCAATCATTAAAAAAAAATTGAGTGAATTTCATATGCCGATTATTTATTCAGATTAATTGCATATCAATATTAGCTTAGAAAATGTTGTGATTAGCCTACATTGTGGCGTTTGAGTAAATCGTTGAATAGACAAAAAGTCCATAATCCACAGCAATCCATTTAAAAGAGATTAGTTAAAAGTCTTTCACGCCAAATGCGTTTTTGCGTTCTGGCTGCAATATTTGTTGCTTTTCTACATGCATAACATTTTTATTAATTATTTAGCACATTTTTAAGTCACTAATCACACTAAATGAATGTTAAATTTACAGTTCCTAGTATTTTATCATTTATTAGTGCAGCCACAAGAATGATGGGAGATGTAGTTTGGTCACACACACTTGAAGAATGGATTTTCAGGCAATAAAATGCATGCAAGTTTATACAGTAAATATTCACTTCAATTGACACACTTATTACTCAAAGTCTGGGCTTAATGAGTTTTTCCGCTGATAATTATGACATTGTGGTGTCGCTCAGTGAGCTCTCATCTCATAAATTCAATAATTCCGACGTGACTTGAAGGCAGCATAAGTGCGTTTGATAGATTAACTAGCGGGTTTAGGACGAGTCATCCATGGCTCATTAAATTCCTACGGCTGTTTATCTGGGATGAGAGACGCTTTGGTAGTCCCGCATCCGTCAGTTGGTTGCAAACGGCGTTGTTTGCGAAGAATCCCACGTGGCGGGCCCTCGTCGCGCTTTTCCCTCCCCCTTCGATCTCCGCGTCTGTCGAGTTCCTGCGCGGGGGATTTGATACATGCTGCCATTAGTGGCCGTTCTCCCATTGAAAGCGATGCTAATGTGACCGTTGGCCTGATTGCGAGGGAGAAAGTGAGGATCTGGACGTGCCTTGTGTCACCGGTAACAATGGCCCTTTGTGTAGGTCACTCCTCGCTGAATACATGGGGTTTGTTTAATTGAGATAGCAATAGGACACAGGAACGTTAGTCTCGGACGAGACTAGATTACACACACCGGTGCAAAAACAAGAACTACCGGATTGGCAGATAACAGTTTTTTTGTTTTATCTGTGCAACAGTTCAAGACTTGTGTGCATGGTGTTTGAGATGAGTTTTAGGGTTGGGATTCATACGGATTTGCCCTTTAAATTGTAAATTAAATTACAATGTAAACATGTCACAGTGAACCATTCATTAGAAATGCTGATGTAAGTCTCAAATGCCTTAACTACATTCTCAAACTACACTAGTCATGCTGAATATTTGCACAATATAGATAGATATTGTGTTTAAATAATTTTTCTATTATTTTGCTATAAAATAATACATTTTAAATGACACCGGTTCTTGATTCCAAACCCTGTGTTTATTGGTATCAAAAAGAAACCATATTGCAAGAATGGATTGCTTTGTGGTTGCAGCTGGTGACAGAGATATGAGGAAACTTAAATGCTGTTAACCACTGCAAAAACATTAAACTAAAACGTTTGTAAGGAGGCCAAACTGGGTAATTTAAGTGAGCACTGAGGTGATTTTAAGGTCATCTTGTCTGCTAGGGTCAAGTAGTGGCATGGCAAGTCTATTGTGTTTTGGGTTTTAGGGCACGGTGTAAAGTTCACGTTCTTTTAGCTGTCAAAGCAGAATTATTTTTGTGAAATGCTTCACATAGTCACTTCCTCTTGTAGTTGCACTGAAGCTTGTCTTGTCAGTCACATGTAGATTCATGTTTCCAAAACAATGAAGTTGACTGATAGATAGCACACAAAATACAGGAAGTTACTCGAACCATGTTAATTTACAAAAACACTCTGTGTAAGAGTGTTCTTTGTAAAAAATGTCAGGATACCTTTTAATATCTAAGCTTCTTTGCTGTGTTTGAACTTAAGTGGGCTCAGTAGGTTTAGCCTTACATACACAGTGAGATCATATAATATTTCCTCTTGATTCATCTCTCTACTTAACACATTGAGATTGAGAAACAATCTGATAGAAGAAATGGCTCATTTCTTTGAACACTCATTGTAGGACTCAATGAATCTGTGCTTTTGTTAGGTTTCGTTTCAGTATTGACAGCATTTACACTTATGCTTTTATTCAAAGCGATTTGCATGGCATTTAATGTATGCAGATTATGATTTCATGCTTTTCATGAAAATTCCCTGTTGAAACCCTGTTGTAGTTTCTGCATCGGTACAAATCAAATGTTCGTTGTTGACATTACTTGTATTTGTATGTTCAACAAAATACTGATGACAAAAATCTGTGAGAGCAATGTTTGTTGCTAACTAGCTCAAAGTATGATCCACGTAGGAATAATATATGCATGCACAAATAAATAAAAATGTTGATTTGAAGGATGTTTTTTTAATTAATTAATGACTAATAATTTCAATCAATGCGTTATAGTGGAAACAATACTTTAAGAAGAGAAGCAAGTTTTTGGACGAGACGTCATGTTTCCGACACAAGACGAGAGTCCGTTATTTTTGATGCGCAACCAAACTGTGTTTTTGCTCTCGGCGCACTGATCGTTATTGAAAATTAGTAAGAATTGGGGGTGGGGAGTTGACATTGTGTACGTACGTTGTGTACCCTTTTTACTGAAGGTAAAAGTCCCTGTAATCTTTACTGACATTAGCCCTATTCGGATGGGACTAGTTTAACATGGAGAGGAGGGGCAACGTAATAATTACCAGAGCTTCTCTGTGATTTTAGTCCCATCCAAATGTGCATCTCAGTGATCATAACAGACAATGTCAGTGAAGATTACAGCGACTTTTACCTTCAATAAAAAGGTCCGGTAAAATCCGCTGTAAAAATGTACGTAAATATTTAATCATTTCCTGTTTAAAAGTAGTTTTCCGCGGTTTTTCCAAGTATGGAGACGCTTAAAGAAGAAGCATTCAGTTGCGTTCGAGACGCTGGGACGAGTCTGTGGCAAAACTCAAGTGTTTCACACACACTATTCACATCAGAAAGAAGATCGAACGCACTTGTTAGAGGCACAAAACATCTTTTAGCGTTAGCTAAGTGCCTATTACCAACACAATCCAATCTGAAGTTAATTAATACATCGTTCGCCCAGAAATAACTGTTTTATAAATATAGGTTATATGTGTTTGCGCACGTGATATCAGGAAGCAGCGTAATACACACATGACGACAGGAGAGACGGCAGTGAGTAAATGGAGTTACTCTCCCACTTCTGCTAGTTTTACTGAGATATCTTATCCAATGCGAATTGGCCATTAATAGTACAGACGTCCTGTGGTAAAATTACATTGCTCCATCTACCCGTGTAAAGTTAAAGCAACACCAAGGAACTTTTCCTCTGCGCTCGCCCTACAGGTTGGAAGCGGAATTGTCCATTACCGCTGTCGTAAATAATTTAGCCTACCGCGTCCTACTGTCGCACGCGCACGCTCGCTGTTTATCCAGCACCGGCTTTGTATTTCCTCCGTCATGATGACAATTCAAAAGCTACCCGACTGCTAGGTATCTTACATTTAGTTGTATTCTACTGTCGAGTACGCTCCACCTATCGGCAATTGTAACGCTTGCCGTAAAGCAAGTCAAATTTGTAGTTTTCTTATGTCTCATTAGAACTACAGAAACGCTACCCGATCTGGCGATCTTACATAGTGTGGATATACCAGATAAAGGACCGCAAAGCGGTGGCATAAGTGCCTTTCACCCTGTCACAACTTGACGAACCACTGAAACGATTTTGGAAACATTATTTAAAGGTAAAAAATCCTACTTAGTGTTGCTTTAATCCTGTCTGATAGGGCTATTGTCTGTGATGATCACGGAGATGCACATTCAGACGGGACTAAAATCACAGAGAAGCTCTGGTAATAATTACTTTACCCCACATCTCCATGTTAAACTAGTCCAGTCCGAATAGGGCTAAAATCAGCACAGTTGGTGTTGGATAAAAAAAAAAGATGTTAATTGATTTCCTTTCTTTTTATTCCCAGATCTCAAAAGCGATCAGGCAGTTTTCCCAACACGTCTTTGCTCTAGTCATGGAATTCCAGGAATTCGTCAACCTGATATCCGCGTGCTGCTATAATAACACATAAGTAGGGACGATATATATCGCCTGACCTCAAACAACAGCTCTCACACTGATGTTTCACAGCGAAGTTAAATGAGTGTCAAACTGTTTTCAATGCACGGCTGTATTTTTAGTCTCGCCTCTGTTGCTCTTTTCTCTCTCTGAACTTATTAGCCTACTTCTGTGAAAGACTTGCTTCCCAGCAGTGCGGCGTGGGAACGCTTGTCATAATACCTAGAGTATTAGACCATGTTCTTAACGACGTTTCTTTGTGAATGTCACCAGTGGTGTTTACACAGGGCTTTAAGACACACCTGTGTGTATTTGACATATAGGCGGGACGCTCTTGTCTACAGTGAATGAGCCGGGAGGTTCGTGGCATTGATTGTTGAACGGTTTAACACGTCAAAACGGCCGATAAAGGGTGTGGTGACGTCCTGTAGGGCACAACGGCACAACTCTTATCTTTTAAAATGCTGCTTTCTATATGTTGCTGCGTTTGTGCTTTCTTTTTTTTTTTTTTAAAGGTCCCGTTCTTCGTGATCCCATGTTTCAAACTTTAGTTAGTGTGTAATGTTGCTGTTAGAGCATAAATAATATCTGTAAAATTATAAAGCTCAAAGTTCAATGCCAAGCGAGATATTTTATTTAACAGAAGTCGCCTACATCGAACGGCCCGTTTGGACTACATCCATGGTTCGAATTACGTGGGAGCCAGTGGGAGCTGAGCTCCCATAGAGAGAGGATGAGCTCCCATGAAAGCTGTGAAATCATACACCTGTGGGGGTCTCTAAAAATCATCAGCACCATTATTTTAAATTACAAATAAAGCACTTTTTCCTTCAGACTACTGTAGCATGACTTAAAAGATAGGACAAGATGCCAAACACATGGATCTCGCGGGATCTCGGATCGTCATCACACTACGGTACATCCTTATGCTTAAATCAAGTGATAAAAGTGCCGCTGCGATCATTGGCGCGGATACTGTGTTTGTTTGTGGCTCGCGCACAGTCGGGCGCGCTTCAATCCGTTATGGAGACTCTCTATTCGTTCCAGTAAAATTACAAAACAAACTGCACACAAACGTGTCTCTGCCTGATATAGAACCACTTATAAACATAATCGAATTTGATAAAAAAAAAAAAAAAAAACTTATATGAATGCGGATTCGAACCCATAACCGCTGACGCGTTTAGCAAATATTCTACCACTGGACCACTTAAGTACACGGTCGAAATAAACGACAAATTAAACCAAATATACTATTTAAATTGAATTGTGTTACCAACGCTTTTTTATTAAATTTGTATTATATTTTTTTTATTTTATATTTTTATAAAATTTTTATTACATTATTAAGCTACCGCGCCTGCTCATAGGCTACTTTTTTTCTTCTTTTTTTAAAGAGACCCCCACAAAGATGAAATCATAATTCGAACCCTGACTACATCCCTCTACTTCCTTCTTTAATGACGTCAGTAGAACAGTTTTTTGACTAACCTCCGCCCACAGGAATGCTCCCTCAACTCTACCGAAATTCGTTTATGTACTTGCGCACTTCTTATAACTTACTGTGTTTACTCAGCTCTTACGGTGATTTTCTGAAGTAAAACTGATGCTTCATCTTTTGTGTGATGTACAATAAACTTGATTAAACTCATCAGTATATGTTTGATCATCATTCAGACAGCAGACTTGTAGGCTATTAATAAATAATGGATACATACAAGCAGATGACAAATACGTTATAATAACCGTAATTAAACTACTAAACTATACCTGTTTCATCTCTATACAGCACTCTGACTCTGTAGGCATTATTGTCCGACTCGAAATGAACACCGTTACTGAGAGTTTCTGATATTATCATCATTCTGTGAGATGAAATTGTCCTGAGAGACTGAGCGCGAGCTTGTGAGGCTCCGCCCCCTGGGTCGTCCAGCAGCAGCTAATTTGCATTTAAAGGGCACACACTAAAACAGCGCGTTTTTCTGAGCCCCAAAAAATGACAATTTAAACATGCTGTAAAAAATGATCTATTGGGTATTTTGAGCTGAAACTTCACATACACACTCTGGGGACATCAGAGACTTATTTTACATCTTGTGAAAAGGAGCATAATACGGGACCTTTAATGCAGTTTATTATAGGGCTCAGAACTGAAGCGCAGTGAAACCTTGTAATGCTGGCCTCAGCGTTTCCTGACGTATTGATCTGTCCATTTATCCTACTCGATGAAACATCACCCCACCTGATGCCGAGGGATAAAACAGTCCTCTTCTGATGGCTTTTTAGGTCATCGGCTTCATTTTCACATTCTTCACAGCGGTCACAGGTTGGTGACCTTGGTAAAAGCCAGCTGGATTTATGTGTCTTAGCAGGGCTCGACATAAGCAATGGCCCGGGGCCAGTAAAAGAGTATGTCGGGCTAGTTGGACTGGTCATCAGCAAAACAATCAGCAAACGTCATACACAGTGGCGCGAAGAGTGTCAGTGTTACTTCAGGTTATTTATAACGTGTTAAAATGTAAAAGAACTACGAGGCCGATACGAGAAACGGATATAAATCCAAATCTTCAATTCCTGCGCTATATTGCAGATTTAATGGAGTGCACGTCACCGAAAGCAACAGATATGAGCTGCATTTTATTGATCATCAGCTAAAATTTCAAAATCAAAGAGAGAGCGGCAACAGCCTCGGTAAGATCATTTCGTTTCTTTACTTTTAATGATGATGATTGTGTGTTAAGAGTCTGCAACTTACTTTCATTTTGATTTGCGATAGTGTTTTTTTACTGGTCAATTTTGAGATTTTTGGATATTTGTCTTCAATAACATGTCTTCTTTCAGACTTGTGGTGAAAAAAAGTCTGAAATACACATTTAGGTCTTTATTTTACTACACTTTGTCTGTTTGCGTCTGTAGATTTCTCATAAATTCAACAAAAGTTGGCGTTGTAAATCCTCCCGCTGCTCCGCGATCGCTGTCTGCTCCCTGTCATCACACACACCGCTGGAAAGCTCTCTCTCTCCTGTACAATGCTGTCGGATCCAAATATGGTCATTTCCTTTTTATCAGCAACCAATCGTGAAAGTAAAAGGGCTGAATGCGTAATCTCATTGGCTGATGATAAATCTTTAAAGCCCGTTTTCTCAAAATGACTTTTCTCTCATTCTCCAAGTCAGAAATCTCCACTTCAGTAGCACCTCTATACACCAAACTTTCCAGTCTTGTACCTAGTTATATTATGAAGACATTTACAGAGGGATTTGTAAATATATTATTCCTAGCCTGATTTATATAACATTTTATTCCAAAAAACATGGCGAAAATCATTTTTTTAAGGCTATTGATAGTATATTCTGATTTACAGGATAACAAAAGTAGATTTTCCCATCTAAAATGTGAACACAATGAAAAAATAAATTTTAACCTGGCTTTATCCAATACTCAGATTTCGCTTTTTAAAATATATGCAAATTAGCGCATATTTAATTAGATATTGCCTAATTTGCATATTTAAACATTAAATTACAGAAAACTTGTAATACATTTTTTTTCTCATCTTAATGTAGGTAATCAACTGGGAAAGTTTCATGGTGATATCTGCTAGTTAACATTTTTACCCTATTCACCTGTAGTGTCTCGCCTTAATGAATACATGCTCGTCTGCGGTGATGCGTGTTGCAGTAGCGTCGTCATATCTGGCTATAACATGACATATAGCCTATAACACGCTCTCACACGTTTATTTTTTAGCATTTTTGGTAAGTAAGTATGCAAAACTCTCACTTACAAAAAAAAAGGAGGAGGTCCAGTGAATAAAATGGACCGCTGAGGGAGAAAGGGAGGGGCTAAGGGGAAGAAAGGAGGAAAAGTGGAATCCCTGTGAAAACCACATTCTCTATGTTCATTACAGGAAAAATAATATATACTGCAATAACCATTCATCGTTACAATGACAATTTGGTTATTTTTGCATGTCTCCAGGGGCTCTCTCTGATTAATCCTAATGTATACGTATTTTATGTTGAGCCCTGGTCTTAGGCCCCATGTACACTTCATGGTTGAAGTGACCCAATTTTTTCCTCTCATGTGGCGCAGATCGGATATGACCGGCAAACGGGAGGAAAAAACGGGAGCAGGAAAAAAGCACATGGATTCCGATGTTCTCAGATCGGTTTCAGGCCTCACTCATATGTGGAAATAAATCTGATATAAATTAGGGCTTTGACTTTTGCCTAAAAATCATATTCGAAGTTCGTTTGTTTATTAATATTAATATTCGCGGCCATTTTTTTGGTATACAAAATAGGTGCTAACCAGGACGCTAACGTCACCTACAGGAGCCCAGATGACCAATAATAGCCTCTTGTTAATGAGCTCGCGATTCACAACTTCACCAGAATCTGAATTGAAAACAACGTTTACAAGCAAACACATTTACAAAAAAAAATGCCCATAACAGGTTCGAATATTAAAGGCTGCCTAATATTTGTTCAAATATCTTTTTCTTTTTTTTCTTTTTATATTCGAATTATATTTGAATAACGAAGTTCGGAGTCAAACCCTAATATGAATCTGATACGTGCATTTCGTCTGCCATGTAAGCGGACAAATCGGATATTCCCCAGTAAATGCGAGTCATACGTCATTAAAAAAGGGACGTCAACTCAGGTGGACACCAACTGCGATCACATGACTTATTAATGGCGTGATAGAGGACGAATAAGGCTCAACACAGTGGAGTAATGTGGAGGTTGTATGTCTTTTGAGCCTTTGGGCCGAAGAGACTAAAATAGAAAATGTCACTTTTAAAAGATGATGTAAGCGGGTCATCAAAAAAATCGGATATAGTCGCCAATCAGAATTGGGCATCAAGACCTGCAGTGTAAATGCAGCCATAGACTGAAGACCAGAACTGGTACAAACCTGCCAACCTTTGATTACTCAATCGCAAGCTATCAATAATTAACAATTACATAATGCAGTTTACACAGGATATATGAGCTATTATGAGGGTAGAAAGGACTTTAAAGGCTGGACTTCCATGAATTATGGAGCAGGCTATCAGTTTTCCTCCTGTGTAAAATCTATTCTCATGCTCCCAGATTGTAGGGAAAAGCTGATGTGGTTTGCCTTTAAATATTGCAAGAGATGCCTTCAATCATTAAGATGAAAGGGAATATCTGTTAAGTAGGAAACATTTTCATCAGAAGCACACTCTTAGGAAATAAAGGTTCAGGAACTTTAAGAATGCTTTATGCCATAAGGTTATATGTGACCCTGGATCACAAAACCAGTCATAAGTCGCACGGGTTTATTTGTGGCAATAGCCAACAATACATTATATGGGTCAAAATTATCAATTTTTTTTTATGCTAAAAATCATTAGGATATTAAGTAAAGATCATGTTCCATGAAGATATTTTGTAAATTTCCTACCGTAAATATATAAAACATTTATTTTTGTGAGGCACAATCGCCAACATAAATGCACAACTTTAAAGGAGAATTTCTCAATGTTTCGCATTTTTTTTGCACTCTTAGATTCCAGATTTTCAATAGTTGTATCTCGGCCAAATATTGTCCTATCCTAACAAACCATACATCAATGAAAAGTTTATTTATTCAGCTTTCATATGATGTATAAATCACAATTTCATAAAATTGACCCATGTGACTGGTTTTGTGGTCCAGGGTCACATATATGAAGCGTCTGACAGAACCCTTAAAGGTTCTATATGGAAATTCTTAATTCTTCTAAGAGTGAAGACTGTCAAAATATTTTAATTTAGTCCTATATTAATAGTCCTATATGGTCATTAAGTTAAAAATACATGTTCTAGTTAAATGGTTAAGAATATAAACTGCAGTTTCAAAGAGGTAGTTCACCCAAAAATTAACCTTTTGTCATCATTTTCTTATCCTCATGTTGTTCCAAATGCTTTTGAAAAAATGTCAATGTCTTTTGTCTCTACATTGAAAGGTAATAAGGTCCAATATTGGTGCAAAAAATATTTTTGTGTGGTCTGCAGAAGTAAGTCATACATGTTGGGAACGTATGGAAGCCAATAAGTGGACATAATGATAGAAAAAATATGGGGGAAATTGTCAATGTTTTTGTTTTTGCAGAACTTTCCAGAACTTTTGCTCTGAAGCAAAAACTCTGCGTTCTCTTGGGAAACTCCAAAGTTTTGCAAGCAAATTCACACTTTCTGGGGGGAATGCAAAGATTTGCAAGCAATGCAAAACGATTACATGCAAACATTTTGTTTGAGAACCGAATGTTTTTGAATCTGTTTCCTTATAATGGAAAAAGGTTCTTTTAGATTTTAAAAATGTTTTTCACACTTAGAAAAAAATGGTTCTTTTAATGACATCACTTGGAAAACACCCTTTTGGAGCCTTTATTTTTGTATATGGTGTATAGTTAGAAAAAAAAATGCATTTTTAAGATTTTGCTGGAAATAATCAACGCAGAAAACAAGCTGGCGCTTTAAGGCTGGAAGGAAGCCGTGTCTGGCACCTGCCTCTCTCTCTCTCTCTGAATGAAAGGCTTGGCATTGAATGGGAATTTTAACTTGCAGATAAGCCGGTGGCATCTCTGTGATCAGGGCCTGGTGTCGTCTTCCCCACTACAACCATCCCTCATTAGCGCTCGCTCTCCCTCCCTCACAAGTGTGCCATTACCGACCGCCGCTTTGATGCCGTTTGATAAGAGCACTGATAATTATGATAATCACAACGGCAATGATAATCGACTATGAGCTAATGACATAAAAACCACTTCCCCTGGTTGCTCGACGGCGGTGCTCAAATGTAGTGGCCGTCTGAAATTGTAGAGTGAGTGTGTTGTGCTTTTATGGGCCATCGACTCCCATGCTACGTCCCAGCAGCACCTGGGAGTATTAGGGCTACGCTGCTCGGTTTAGGTCAGTTTGTGTTGCTAATAGGGGTTAATGAACTACCCAGAGGCTATAGAGCGGAGCGCGGTTGAAGTTAATGGGTTAACAAGAGCAGCCTTGTGTGTGTGGTAATGACACCCGAGTTAAGGGTGTTTAGACAATTACAACACCGTAAAGGCAACGAGTCACATCAACATGTCTAGTAAACCGAACCGTTATGCATGCTTGACTGTCCAGTGTCCAAAAGGTGAACGTGACACACACATACACACACGGTCTTGACTCTGAGCTGCATTGTATTTTTCAATGTTCTGTTTTAGTTTTTTATTATTTTATTATTTTTATTTTATTTTTTGAATGTTTTTTTGTTGTTCATTTTTATTTTTAATCATTTGTAATGACATAATTATATTTTTTGTTTTATTTATTAATTGTTTTATAGTATTTGTTTCTTTTTTAATTATTTTGTTTTATTTTTGTTTAATCTAATTTTTATATTTTATTTTAAAAGCTATTATTTTATTTTTTATTGCATTTTTTTTATTTATTTATTTTTTAAGCTTTATTTTGAGAATTGGGATGTGCATCTCAGAAAATACTTTTTAAAATATTTTTAATAATTTGTAATGATTTTATTTTATTATTTATAATTGTTTTGTTTCTTTTTTAATTATTTTGTTTTATTTTTGTTTAGTTTAATTTAATTTTGTATTTTTGTTGTTTATATATATTTTTGTAAAAAAAAAATTATTTTATTTTAAAAGCTATTATTATTATTATTATTATTATTATTATTATTATATATTTTTTTTTTTTAAGCTTTATTTTGAGAATTGGGATGTGCATCCTCAGAACATACTTTTTTATTTTTTATTTTCTAATTTTTGCAAGCATGCAAGGACTTCCTCAAACCTTCTGACGGAAGATTTCTCTGTTTGAGTTTTGGGCTTTGGGGAGAAGCTTTGCTTTAACGCATTCGGGCAGTCTTGTTGCTGCCTGACATGTCTGATAACTCCACTTTCCTGAGAGTTATGATTCATCATGCACTGCTTATGACTTATTTATTAATTTTACTGTTTCCATGGCGCTCCTCTCAACCTTTCATTTGCTCACTCATTCTCCGCTAGCTCTTTTCCAGTTGCCTCTCCATGTTTGTCCTTCTGAGGGACGTGTTCTCCTGTGATCCGGGGTTGAGATGCTGACCCTTCAGCCCATCTGAGTCTGTTTGTGCCTTGAGCTGTTGGTCTTCTCTGGACCTGATGTTCCTCTAGCGGTCCAAGTTCTCTGAGTTTGTGGTAAAACAAGGAACTGTAATATTAATTATTATTTTTTATTATTTTTTTTCAAAGGCAGTTTTCCCACAAAACTTAATTTGCTCTCACATATAGGCTGGAATACTAGTGTGCTACTTACTGCAAATGCAGCGTTTCCTAAAGAATTGTAACGTTAATGTAATGTTTGCTTTTCATTTATTATTTAAAGCCCACTGTAATACTTGGATACAACAGCAAAAAATCTAGCTTTTAATAATTAAACATTGTGAACAGTCAGTAATAAAATAAGAACTAATACACAAATTACAAGCATAGATAAAATAAAGTGATGTCTAACAGTAACATTCAGGTACAGAAATGTAATCGTTAAAGGTAAAATAACACTATAATGTTCATTGTATGAAGTAAATATAGAATAATTTTTGTTAAAGCTGTCTTTAGTTGTTTGAATAACGTTAATGACAGACAGCAGCAGGTATTTATAGGCTACTGTCACTTTAAGACCTCATGCACGGACCCAATATAATGATACACATCCGATTTCTTTCTCACCTTACAGGAATAATTATACTTTATGATGTTTTTCGGCTACTATATAGTAGAGACGTGTGATTTTCAGATGCAGTCGAGGTCTTTTTGAATGATTAACTGCGAGAAACAAATCCTATGAGTCATTTGTTCTTGAATTGGAATCGATCACACTGTTTTTGATTCACTAAAATGAACCAGCTCTGGGCCGTGATGTATATTTGTGTGTGTAGCTCGCAAGGAAAAATGCAATAAAAAGACGTATGCAATTTCTTGCCGTTTATTACAGTCTTTTGATCTCTTTTGGCAAATAACGAGTCACAAATATGTTCAATATTACGTTTTTTATGTTTAATTTTTATTAGTCACACTGAAAATATAGGGTCAAATTGGGAGCGTTGCACTGTGGGATGCAACATGCTCTTTAGTACACTGCACATATAGACAAAAGGTCATCCAGGTATTTCGTGCATACAGAAAATGTATTGTGCATAGTAAAGACGCTGCAAAATAGCACTAGTAGTTTGATCGTACACCATTGCAAATGAGTGAAACTCCATTCAAAACTAACCTAACAGTGTTGCGTGTTTCTGGAAACACTTCTGAAGTTGTTGTTTTATGCATGAGCCGTACCAGACTGGTCCTGTCTGACCTAGTTCAGCATTAAAAACACTGGTAAAACCTCCGAGAGAGAGCTCTACGCCCCCCACACACACCCCTGACCGTCTGGTGTCAGAGTACGAGTGGCGTGTGTATGATCCACGCGAGAGTGATGCCATTTGATGGCTTAACTGGATGGACTTTCCCTGCTCTTATTCAATCCACTGTCTAATCCGCCCTCCTAATTGAACTGACGGAGCGGTTGTCATGGTGACATTGGGACAGGATTTGAGCATGGTGTGACTAGACGGTAGGGATTTGCCAATTCGTCAACGCCATTGACCCGCTTTCCGCCGTAATGCCACGGCTGGGGCTCATCTGTCCCTTTTACATTAATATATTTGATTTGTGCAGTTCAACTTAATGGCGTGGCAACTGTTGGAGCACAATTACAGATGATAGTCTGATAGCATGAAGCGTGAATCCATATTATGGCATTACAGTGACATGATGGCTTTAGAGCATCCACACAAATGTGATCCAGATCAGATGAATTTTATTCATTTATTTATTTATTTTTGCTTTTATGCACTTATTTTATTTTTATAGTTTATTTGTACATTTTATTTTATTGTTATTTTAGGTTATATTTTCTTATTATTATTTTCAAAATTTTAAATGTATTTTTTAAATATATTTATTCATTATTTTGTTACATTTTTATTATTTATTTTTATTTTAATTTATTTTAGGTTTTTTGCGCACAATCAAGAATGATACTCTGAAACAATAGCATGAAATGTAGATCCATACGATGGCATTTTTTTTATTATTTATTTTATTTATTGTTTTTAATATTTATTTGTATTTTTTTTGTATATTTTATAATTTTATTTTATTTCTTATTTTTTAATATTTATTTAATTTCTTATTTCTTATATTTAAATTGAGTCTATTTTATTATTTAGTTTTTTTATGTTTTTCTAGTTATATTATTTTATATTTAAATAATTGGTCTT
This sequence comes from Abramis brama, assembly GCF_963993115.1. NCBI lineage: Eukaryota > Metazoa > Chordata > Actinopteri > Cypriniformes > Leuciscidae > Abramis > Abramis brama. Next base: position 2,857,140 of record NC_139981.1, on the reverse strand, counting down.
GTTTTTATATATATATTATACACAGTACACTCACATAGTATATATATTATATATATATATTATATATATATATATATATATTAGGGCTGTCAAAAGATTAATCGCGATTAATCGCATCCAAAATAAAAGTTTGTGTTTAAATAATATATGTGAGTGTACTGTGTATAATTAAATTTGTATATATAAATACACACACATGCATGTATATATTTAAGAAAAATGTGTTATTTATATATAAAAAAATTATATTTATATATAATATAAATTATATATAAATATATACAGTATTTGTATGCAAATATTTCTTAATTATATACATGCATGTGTGTGTATTTATATATACAAATTTAATTATACACAGTACACTCACATATATTATTTAAACACAAACTTTTATTTTGGATGCGATTAATCGCGATTAATCTTTTGACAGCCCTAATATATATATATATATATATATATATATATATATATATATATATATATATATATATATATATATACACACTTTTTTTTAATTTATTTTTTTATTTTTTTATGTGTGTATATTAATAATAATAATTAAGAATGATACTCTGAAACATCCACACCATTGCAACCCAAACCAAATGGATAGCGATTGCAACAAAATTCCCACTGAACTGTTTCATACAAATGCAAATATCCGGCAGCGATGCTCTGCTTTTATAGGCAATAGGTTGCCAAAGCAACACTGTCACCTCTCTTTCCTCGCTAATGGATGAGCGGAGACGCACTGCTTTCTGGATGTGTTTTTCCCTTCTCCGCTGGCTGTGAGCAGCCGATTCTCTCCTCCGCCAGTGGCTTCGATGGTTTCTCTGCTGGATGGCTAACTAGCGGCTGCGTGAAGAGGTGGGCGGCGATGAGAAGAGACCGGGTCATCTCAGACACACTCAAGAAAACTCAAAAACCCTCAGACACAAGAGCCGCTCCTTCACTGCGATCGCTGAACGACTGCGAGAATACCAGCAGATCAGAGGCTTTCTCAGAGCGAGTGATTCTCTAAAAGAGGGATTATTGGATGGGAACGAGGGAGATTAGAGAAGAGAATGAGAACTTTGGCTCAGAGCTTGAAAAATGGTTGTAAAAAAGGGAAAAAGCTTGAATTAACCAATCATCAATGTCTGCCATGAGTTTGATCAGCTCTCTTCACTAGTAATGTGATTTGTTTTGGATAGTGTTGAAATAATTGTGAATAGAGTTTTCTTCCCGATCCAATCCTTCGTACTTGAATTGATTTTTCACTGTTTGCATGAGTTTGATCTAGGGATGCATTGACCTTAAAATTTGATCCTAAATCTGATACTGATAAGCTAATAATTATTTTCATGTAATGGCCAGTACTATTTTGTGTAAAACATTTTTTTTTAAATAATATTATAATTATAATTAAATAATTATAATATTATTATGCACAAAAAATGTCAAAAAATATATATTTTTTTATAAATGCTGAAGTGAATTTTGGCATAACATATTTTAAAGTATAAAAGATGGATATTTACTGCTAAATATATTGCATTTAATTATGCTAATTTGTTCATTTAAATTGGCATTTAACAGTTAATAATTTATTAGTGTTAAAGTTTAAGCAACTTCATGCACGTTCTTGATGATGGCAAAGGTCATCTAAAAATAGACGGAAATTAAGCATGCACAATTAAATATTCAATATTAAGTTACACTAATAAATCAAATAAAACAAACACTGGTATTGGCAGATAATTGATATAGTGGAGATATATTGTGCATAACTAGTTTGATCAGTCGCATTATTCGGGTTTGCACTCAAAATGATTGTCAAAAGATTAATCGTTTTCTTCACAATCACTATTTTGTGTTTGCTCTGCAATAGTGGCTTTGAGTTTGATGAATTCACTTCATCCGTTCTCAATTGACCCTTGCAGGGAGTTTGATTGACAGGCGATCTGACCAATCATAATCCGCCATCCGCCGAATCCGCCATTTTGTCCGACAAAGCAGTCAGGAGAGTTAGTAGACTAACGGATATATATTTCACTGCGTGAGAACGTGTGTGGCGTGAGAGAGGCGTGGCTTGTCGGACATAGCAACAGTAACTAAAGGGGGCGGGTCTTTGCGAACGGTCAATTGCGCTGCATTTTCTAATAGGATTAAATGATTTTTCTATCAGATTAGCTTTTTTGTGCAGCCGTAGTTTAGCCACATTCCTTTATCTCACTTGTTTATTTCTCTTCTCCGCAGACGTCCTTGATTTAATGGGTCCGATCATCGGGATGTCGCCGGATAAGAAAGCAGAATCCCCGGGTGTTGTGGGGGAGCGGACGGGCCTGCGCGGGGTTTGTGGGACGTTGCCCGAAGCCGAGAGTGCCGCCAGTCCTCTCGCCACCAGCTTGGACCGCAGCTCCAGCTCGGGAGACGAGGAGCTCACCAACCTCAACTGGCTCCACGAGAACCTGCTCCAGAACTTCACGCTGGGAGGCCCCGAGGCCCAGTCGAGCCCGGGTCCGCTGTTCGACATCGAGGGGAGCCGCGGCAGACCCGTCAGCTCCTCGGCGGCTTCGCACGGGGGAGAGTCCATGAAGTCCAAGCCGCCGTTCTCCTTCTCCCTGCTCATATACATGGCCATCGAACAGTCTCCCAGCAAGTCTCTGCCGGTGAAGGACATCTACGGCTGGATCCTGGAGCACTTCCCTTATTTCTCCAGCGCCCCCACTGGCTGGAAGAACTCGGTGCGGCACAACCTCTCCCTCAACAAGTGCTTCCGCAAGGTGGAGAGGAGCCTTGGGAAGGTGAGCTTTTAAAAAAATTTATTAAATTGTGACACAATATACATGTGCTGATATACAAAATAAACAGGACAAACAAACAGCTGACAAAAGTCAATTCTGGTAACTCCTCTCTGTGTGTGTGTGTGTGTGTGTGTGTGATGGGTAGGTTTAGGGGTCGGGTTAGTGTGTGTGATGGGTAGGTTTAGGGGTCGGGTTAGTGTGTGATGGGTAGGTTTAGGGGTCGGGTTAGTGTGTGTGTGTGATGGGTAGGTTTAGGGGTCGGGTTAGTGTGTGTGTGTGTTTGGGTAGGTTTAGGGGTCAGGTTAGTGTGTGTGTGTAAATGTAAGTGTATCTAAGTGTGGGAATGGAAGCATATAAACCAGAGAATATAAACCAGAGAGTAGCTGTAAAGTATAACAGATTTACCAATAGTAAAAACAACAAATAAGACATCACTGGAAAAGCAAAAAAAAATGTTTTATTATAATCATGCAAACACAAATTGTGTAGCACACATGTGCTAATATACAAAAAAAAACAGGACAAACAAACAAACTAACAGCCAACAAAAGTAAATTCTGATAACGTCTGAGTGCTGCCCTCTTCAGGTTGAACGGTGGCTACTGCAGTTGAATTTTCCTATTGGAAGTTGTGGTACCCACTGATGTCAGAGGGTACCAGCTAACCACACCCTTGCCTACAGAGAGACGCGTCTCAGATGCACGCCCCCCCTCCGCTGGGCTCCGCCCACTTTTCCAGCATTTTTAAAATATTGCCAGTGGGTGGAGTCAGGCTCTGACCAGTGGTTTAGTTACCCTTTAAATATTTTGAGAGTGTAGGGAGATCGACGATTATGCCATTCGCAGTGCTTCATGGGAGTGGGCGGAGCTAAAGAGATATTTTGCTCTCTGATTGGTACTGAACAGCATCATGGGTAATGTAGTTTTTCACCACAAATTCCACTGTTAAATACGATTACTTGAAAAATAAGCTTAAGTAATGTGAACTGATGGCTTCAGCAGAAGCAAACACCAACAACTTTGAACAACCTCCACGTGGTGCAGTGGTTGTAGCAAGCGCAAGACGTGGAGTTCTGGCGAGGATTTCTTCTCTCCCGTGAGAAAAAGAGGTGGGGAATCCAGTCAAGGTCACGGCTCCTCCCTGAGAGCGAACACACTCCGATAGCGGCTTATCCACCACACACACTCTGCTGGAGGAGACCCAGAGCGAGTGTTACAGCGACTCCAAAAACTCGTTAGGAAGCAGAGAAACGTCTGAATGTCACTATATTAGATCTCAAATGCTGCCGGATATCTTCACTTTGCTGTCGTTTTGGTGATTTTTAGTGGATATGTTTTACTAGCACAGGCGTTTTCAAACCTTTTAATACCAAGGACCCCAAAACATATGAAGTCATAATGCGAAAGAACCCCTTTTCTGAAATGTAAGGGAACGATAGCCATATTTTAAGATGATATAATGTGTATATAATGATATAAGATGAAGTGTGATATATTTAAAACATCATGTTGTGTGAAAATGAAATATTTGGCGATGTCATTGTGTTAAAGCTAAAAGCAAGTGAATAATAATATTATCTAGAACATTTTATTATGAGTTCAAATTATTATTTTTAGCACTTTTTTACTTTACTGCAAAACAAAATATTAATTAGTTAATTTACCCCATATTTAATTACCTTTATTTTAACTGAATTTATTGTTGCAGTATTTTGTTGTACAGAAAATTGTAAATAAATTTTACCGGAATGAGATTTGATAATGAATAAAATATTTGTAAAGATTTTTTTAATGAATTCAAAATCAAACACACTTTCAGTAAAAATATTGGTTCAAAGCATTATCAACACTAGATCTATAGTTTTATTTCAAACTAACAAACCTTTTGTTTTAAAATTTTTAATGAATTTTTGATATCTGATGTTTTTATTAGTGCTGTCAAATCAGTTAATCGTGATTTTTCACATTGAACATAAAAGTTTATATTTTTTTATGTATATTATACATTTACAAACTTTTATGTTAGATGCGATTCAATCAATTTGACAGCACTAATTTTTTATATGTGACTTGCACGTCCCAGAGATCTGTTATGATGTAATCACTCTTGCTAGATATAGACATTTTCTATTAAAAATAATAGATTATTTTTGCCATTTTTTTATTTAGGGAAGCGTAGAGAGAGGATCTGGAAATGTTGCGAGCTGAGTTTAAACTCGTGTCGACCACATTAGCGTGTGTGTACTGACCATTACGCCACAGCTTTTTGTCTTTCTTTGTCCGACTCTCTTCCTCTGACTGTGCGGTCAGTGTAATTTCCCGTGTTCGGACCCGACGGCGTAACGTTGGGATGTATTTGCTGATGGCAGCGAGAGGGATTGTGTGTAAGTGGCTGGCTGTGAGATGATCTTTTCTCGACCCGGGAGAGGTCAGCGGCGAGAGACTCCCAGTGAGAGGCCATCCGTCAGACACACACGCAACGAGAGACACTGAGGTTTCGGATGACACCATTGGTTTCGGTTGCCATGACAACGCTTCCTCCTTCCTGTTTATGAGCCGGCTGGTAATCTGAGTCAAGGTTATAGCCCTCCTCCTACCTATTCCTAAAATAAAACTAAAACTATAGATCTAGTGTTGATAATGCTTTGAACCAATATTTTTACTGAAAGTGCAAGACAAATGTTTGATTTTGAATTCATTAAAAAAAAAAAACGACATAATATTTTATTCATTATCAACTCTCATTAGCAAGAGGTTCTCTCATTACGGTACAAATGTATTTAAAATGTTCTGTACAACAAAATACTGGAACAATAAATTCAGTTAAAATAAAGGTAATTAAATATGGGGTAAATTAACTAATTAATATTTTGTTTTGCTGTAAAGTAAAAAAATGCTAAAAATAATCATTTGAACTCATAATAAAATGTTCTAGATAATATTAGTATTCACTTGCTTTTAGCTTTAACACAATGACATAAATGCCAAATATTTCATTTTCACACAACATGATGTTTTAATTATATCACACTTCATCTTATATCATTATATATATACATTATATCATCTTAAAATATGGCTATCGTTCCCTAACATTTCAGAAAAGGGGTTCTTTCGCATTATGACGTCATATTTTTATATATATAAAAAAAAAATAACTTTTTTTATATATATATATATTTATATTTGAGCAGTCAAAATTAAATCGTTAATGCATGCGATTAAATTTTTTTATTTAGCGCAATTAATGCAGCATCCTTTTTTTCCCCATCATCCTTTGGCTAATGTTACGTTCAGAGCTTGACATTAACACCTACTGTATATACTATATTAACACTTATATATAAATTATAAATTATAATTTTTTTTAATATATACATTTTTCAGTTGTAGTCTTTTAAAAAGGCATCTGAAATAATAAACTAAGTGTTGTCAAAAAAATTTCAATACATATCAATACTAATAACTCTTCCAATACTCATTTTCTGCAGAATAGATATACAAGATACCAGCTTCTCTCTCTCTCTCTCTCTCTCTCTCTCTCTCTCTCTCTCACTCTCTCTCTCTCTCTCTCTCTCTCTCTCTCTCTCTCTCTCTCTCTCTCTCTCTCTCTCTCTCTCTCTCTCTCTCTCTCTGGATGAATATTGTTGGTGTTACATGGCTTGAATTTCGCTGTGGGATTGCACGTATTGCGCATGATTTTACTCATTCTCAGACTCAGAACCCAAAGTGCGTTCACATAAAATAATGTCACACAAAATAATGTCAAAATGCTGAATCACTCTCTTCTCTTGACTGAATAACTTTTATAGCTTTAATAAGGCAATTTTTTTATTTTTTTATATATATCCTACCTGTTAGACCTACCTGAAAGTCAAAGGTTACGAAACGAAAACAATAACTTTGTGCATTTTGACAGGGCAAGTAAAAAAACTGGTCTGACTGGGCCAATAGAAAAAAACTGAGCGCTGATATATCGAAGGGCAGGTAAATTTAATCTCAGAGATGTTAAATCTGAGACTGAGGGTTTTCTACCTTTAACCCTTGACTCCTGACAAAATCCATCCATTAAGTGCACTAATAATTGAACTGATGCAGTAATTATGAGAGCTCATGGATCAGATCCTGTCATAAACATCCTTTATGCCGCTTACAAGCACGTTCTGATGTTTATCGGGCGCTTTTAACCTCTGCTCGTAAACTCCCAGCAGGGCCTGTATTGCCAATCTCATGCTCAGATGATCACATTAAGACACTGTTCACCAGCGAGGACTTCTCTTCGGCCTGATGGAAAAGTGTCCGCCTGTTTTCCCATTTTCTTTCTGTGTGTTCGGAGTGAAATGTGCCGCTACATAAAAATGCTGTTTCTTGCACACCTGCCATTTTCTGACGCCAGGATAGACCTTATTCAGAGCGGCGCCATGACGGGTATGAAAGCGAGGCTGTGAAATTTCTTGGAAAGATTTTTTTCCAATGTTTCATGAGCAGAACAATCCAGCTCACTCGTTCTAATGGTCTATCTATAGCCTAGTTCTATCATTTTAATATTCTGTTTATCTATCGTTCTATTGGTCTATCTGTCTATGTCGATCTATCATTCAGATTTAGAGTTTGTGGTTCCAGTCGGAGTGACCTAATGGTTGTAATAAGGCAACTATATTTTTAACAATTTACTTCAGATGTGCTTGTCTCGTTCTGTCTCTGAGTATTTGCTCATCTAACTGTGTGTGTGTGTGTGTGTGGTTCTGGTAGGTTAATGGGAAGGGTTCTCTGTGGTGTGTGGACCCTGAATACAGACCCAATCTGATCCAGGCCCTGAAGAAACAGCACTTTCCCACAGCGCACTCCTTCTGCACACCCCCTGCTTCCCCACCCAGGTAACACACACATTTACTATAGTCCAGTCACCTTTATTTATACAGTGCTTTTTACAAAGCAGCTTTACAGAGATAACAGGAAAATAATGCAACAAAGTTTGTTTCCAGAAGAAAATAAGTAAGCTCAGTGATGTTTCATTTTTGTTGTAAAAAACGTAATTAATTTAGTTAATTTATGTATATATGTGACCCTGGATCACAAAATCAGTCACAAGTCGCACTAGCCAACTAAATATTGTATGGGTCAAAATTATCGATTTTTCTTTTATGCCAAAAATCATTAGGATATTAAGTAAAGATCATGTTCTATGAAGATATTTTGTAAATTTCCTACCGTAAATATATAAAACATTTATTTTTGTGAGTGAATGCAGCACAATCGCCAACATAAATGAACAACTTTAAAGGAGAATTTCTCAATGTTTCGATTTTTTTGCACCCTCAGATTCCAGATTTTCAAATAGTTGTATCTCGACCAAATATTGTCCTATACAAACCACACATCAATGGAAAGCTTATTTATTCAGCTTTCATGTGATGTATAAATCTCAATTTCAAAAAAATTACCTATGTGACTGGTTTTGTGGTCCAGGGTCACATACAGGATTTATAGGCTATAGTACAAACTAATGTAGGTTCAAGATGCACACTATTGTTCGTTGGAAATGTGTGGGACGAGGCCGATCCCGTTCTGTGCATTTCCATTAAAGAAAAGGTGGTTCTATGATGGAAAAATTCACCAACAACTCGCTCAGGCTAGAAAGATGCCAAACAAAACTGCATAAACCACAATCTCTATGAGCACCTGATGCTGTTAGGGTTCAAATATGGTGTGTGAATTGACCGCTACGCATTTTGATATTCATTTAAATGACGTCTGATTATTGTCAAAGAATGGCATTAAATTACTTTAGATGTTAAAATCTAAGGAACTAGGTGTTTAGTCTGTTCACACCATGAACAATAACTATAACGATAATGAAAAATATATAATTATAAAAATGACTTTAATTGTAAAAGAATAGCAGAATCCACAACCATAACTACAACTGCACAGAGAACAATATCGTTGAAATCATTTCCCAGCGGATGAGTGATCAAAACATTTAAATCAGAATCAGAAGGGGCTTCATTCAGACTGTCAGTCCAAATCAGATTTTCGTGCATATCCAATTGGAATCCGCTTATATTTAGCAAATGTGAACGGCATAAAATCACATGAAATGCGATTTTTTTTTTTTTTTTTTTTTTTTTTTTTTTTTTTTTTTTTTTTTTATAAATGCATTTTGAGCTAAATTCATATGTGGTTTGAAATCGCATTTATGAAAATCCGTTTCAGTTCCGCTCTAATCAGATTTTTCATCGTTTGCCACTTTCTCACGCCACGTAAAACGTAAACATGTAAGACGTTGTTATAGGAAACTGCAGAAACGAGAGGGGCTTTCGCACCGGATAGCTCTAGGAACTAACCACCAGCTAACTAGCATTTGTTCAGTTTGATCCAGACCGAGACTACCTCTTTTCGTCGGACCAAATTTCGTCTGTTTGGTGCGGACCGTGGTCCGGGGGAGGTTTCACACCTGTAATTTTGATTCGGATCAAACTGAAAAGTCTGAAAATTAAAGGGTGAAAGGGCCTTTAAAACCCTTATAGGTCTCCTTGAAGTTGTCACGCGCTCAGGTTGGTGGAACTGATTTGTGATCCTGCTTTGTATCTTACGGTGTGTGTCTGTGTTTCCGTCTGTGTGACAGTGCCTTCTCCCCCGCACGCCACCTCTTCCTCCAGGACTGCTCTCTGAAAGGTGAGACATGTCTGTTTTTCAGGCAAATGAGTAAAAAATTATAAGCGCCGGTTTGAAATCTTGAAGTTGAATTTATTTATTAGAATATTCTCATCTCTCTCTATAAAAATCAAGGAAATTCATTGGTCAGAAAGTATTAGAACGCTGTGAATTTTTTTTCTCCAAATATTTTCATTATTTATCTTTATAGAGCTTTCTCTTTCTCTGTCACCTTGAGTTTGGTAACAGTTGTTCACTCTCTCCTCTGTCTGGTTGGTAATGAATAATTCAAACTTCCTGAAGGGTTGCATGGAAACAGAGAAACTCCAGCCTCTTGAATTCCTCCATAGACACTCTCTCTCTCACACACACACACACACACACACACTGACCACTGTGTGTTCTTTTACAGAGTCTGACATTGATGCAGCGACTGCTATGATGCTCTTGAACTCGGCCCCCGGACACCACGCTGACACATGTAAGACCTCAATCTGACACTCTATAATCCTGTCTAACGCTATATATATATACACTATTTCTGTTATTCTATCTGACCTTTCTGTCTGTCTGTAGTTCATTCTATTTATCTATCATTCTGTTGTTCTATCAATCATTCTATCATTCTATCTATCTATCTATCTATCTATCGTTCTATCTATCTATCTATCTATCTATCTATCTATCTATCATTCTATAGTTTGTTCTATCATTAATTCTATCTTATCTATCTATCTATCTTTCATTCTATCTATCTATCTATCTATCTATCTATCTATCTATCTATCTATCTATCTATCTATCATTCTATAGTTTGTTCTATTATTAAATCTATCTATCTATCTATCTATCTATCTATCTATCGTTCTATCTATCTATCGTTCTATCTATCTATCGTTCTATCTATCGTTCTATAGTTTGTTCTGTCATTAATTCTATCTATCTATCTATCTATCTATCTATCTATCTATCTATCTATCTATCTATCTATCTATCTATCTATCTATCTATCATTCTATAGTTTGTTCTATTATTAAATCTATCTATCTATCTATCTATCTATCTATCTATCTATCTATCTATCATTCTATAGTTTGTTCTATTATTAAATCTATCTATCTATCTATCTATCTATCTATCGTTCTATCTATCGTTCTATAGTTTGTTCTGTCATTAATTCTATCTATCATTCTATCTATCGTTCTGTCTATCTATCTATCATTCTATCTGTCGTTCTGTCTATCTATCTATCATTCTATCCATCTATCGTTCTATCTATCTATCGTTTTATCTTTCTATCGTTCTATCTATCATTAATTCTATCGTTCTATCTGTCTATCGTTCTATCTATCGTTCTATCTATCGTTCTATCTATCTATCGTTCCATCTATCTATCGTTCCATCTATCTATCGTTCCATCTATCTATCGTTCCATCTATCGTTCTATAGTTTGTTCTATCATTAATTCTATCATTCTATCTATCTGTCTGTCTATCTATCTTTCTATTTATCTACAGTTCGTTCTATCTATCGCTCTATCAGTCTGTATCAGTCTGTCTCTCTCAAACACACTCGCATGTCCTGATAATCTCGCTGTTGGCAGTCAGTGTCTGCATCTGAGAGTCTGATGTTCTGCCCACAGTCTCCCTGTGCAGTGGATGAGTGTGTTTAGTTCAGGTTCATGCAGAAAGACACGTTTGCATCTTTATTTATGGGGATGGTTTCGCAAATATGTCTGTGTAATGACTAAAAGCTCTTGCTGGTAATTAGTGCAGCATTGCACTTCGTTCACACGTCTTTATCCTTGTTAAGCGCGTCACTGTAGTGTTCTCTACCTCTAATGAGCCTTAATCACCCATAGCAGAATAAACCATCACAAGAGTGCTTCATTAAGACAGGCGGATGAAAGTACTTGATGACGCGTTTCATAACGCCAGTTTACAGATTGATACTTAATATGTCAACTAAATGAAACAAGACTTTTGAATCTGTCTTGATCCAATGTTCAGATTTCTGTTCTGGATCTTTATGCAAATTATTGCATATTTAAAGGGGACCTGTTATGCTTTTTTATATTTTAAACTTTCTTTAGTGTGTAATGTTGAAAAAGGTTTCCTCCAGCAGTTCTTCTCTACATCAGTGTCACTAGTGTTGCTTTCGTCAATGAAAATTATGACGAAATATTGTCGTCAACGAACCGTTATCACCTGACGAAAACGAGACGAGACGCAGCGTAAATGCTGGTCATGTGACGATGACTAAAATAAATGTATAATGCAATATTGTTGACGAATAAAAACGAGACTAAATGTGGTTTACAAAATAAAAACTATGCTAAAATGTCTCTTCATTTTCGTTGACCGAGACGAGACGAGACGAAATGTTATAACGTCACGACGAATGAGATAGTTGTGCGTGAACCCATAGCTTGTCGGCTTTAATTCTGGTTTGCGATCTGGTCACCCGATTATCAGCGAATTTAACAATATTATTCCATTAGTTATTCTATTAAAATGTCTCATTGATATATTTGACACATTCATAATCATTACTTTTGCCGGTTCTTTGTGACAGCTGTATGTTATTGGCAGCGTCTCTGGTTACATGAACGCATCAGCACCAGAACATGGAGATTTTATTTTAGAGAATAATCGCATAATCTATTCGATATTCTATAATTAAATAACCTAATCGAATATTCAAAAATCGTGACTGATCCCTGCATGGAATCTCTTGTTTCTTTTCCCAAATCTTCGCTCACGTCTCACCATTTTCTAAAGGGATTATAAACGTTTCATCATTGGTTCGCTTTTAATTAGGCCTATTATATTCGTATTCTTTACTATGGTAAAGTAGAAAAACGCTGTAGGACAGATAGCCTACATTTGTACTTGCATGTCAAATTCTTTTTAACACAATTTGTGCTTGTTATTAGACATGGAAAGGCGCGTCAAGTTTAGTTGTAAAGCGCGTTTCACACGCGCGGGTGATTTTTTTTTTTTTTTTTTTGTTTCACTTTCTCTGGCAAATCTCAAACACAGCCTAAATATCTCACCCTTGTGGAGGATAAAATTCGCTCTTCAGACCAATTTACATCAAGTAGAAAACATGAAGATATCATAAAGAGCTCGATGGTCTCTTTCCTGCTCGTGTCCCACATCCCTCTCAGAGCGCAGAGTGGTAGGCTATATCACGCGTCTGTGTGGAAATATAAAACGAGTTTTTATTTTTTTTTAACAACCCCCGAACCACCGCCGGTAGTTGGTCCATTAACACCGCTGTGGTAAAAAAAACTGCCACCGTCACAGCCCTAAATATAATAAGATAACCTTGTTTGAAATACTAGATTGACTGGGTTAAATAGAATTGCATTACTAAAAAGAGACTAAAATACTAAAATTTCATTGACTAAAACTAGACTAAAATGTCATCAGTTTTCCTCGACTAAAACTTGACTAGACTAAAAAGAGTATGAACTAATAAAAACTAAAACGACAGCTTGACACAAAGACTAGACTAAAACTAAAATTAAAACAGACCGCCAAAAACAACACTAAGTGTCACTGTTCCCGAACTCCCTGAAACACCTCCATTGTAGTCTTGAGTTTCTTCCGGGAACGAACTCATCACAATATTCCTCATTATAATAATTCATACGCAGAATAAAGGGGCGGGGCCTGGTTGAGTTAGTTAGTAGTGTGTTAAACTGGCGGTTATGGTAAGGGGCGGGACATTTCCCAAACACACTCAAAGCGCTCGACCAATCACAACACACTGCTCCAGCCGACCAATCAGAGCACAGTGTGCTTTTCAGAAGGAGGGGCTTCATAGAGACAGGAACTAAACAGAGCGTTACTGACAGACTGGGAAGAGAGGAGCCGCAACAATGGAGAATATTCTAGTAGAGCCTAAAAACAAAATCAAGACTTTGAAAAAGGACATAATAGATCCTCTTTAAACATAACTTTTTAGAAATCTTGTAAAACAAATTTTTTTGTGCATTTCTTATTGTAATCAATCAACTGGGGAAGTATGTTGATATCTGTTACTTTACCTGGAGTGACACAAATGATGATTGCATTATGAGAGTGCCATCCATGTGATAACTGTTGTGGTTTGGTCCTCAGGTGACCCGGACAGCCCTATTGACCTCTCACGCCGGGACTCGGTCCTAGTGAGCAGCGACCCAAAGCAGGACCACAACTACAGCAGCTCGTCCTTCCAGCGCTGCTCGTCTCGCTCTTCCTCGTCCTCCTCGTCCTCGCTCTCATCCCTGGACGAGGCCGGCTGTGAGTCCGGCCAGGCCCGTCGCGCCGGGAGCGAGGGTTTCCACAGCGATGAAGACTCGGATGAGGAGAGGAGCTCGCGACTGCCCTCGCTCACCGTCAAGTGTCCTCTTCCGGGAAAACGGGCCCGGCACGAGTCCAAACCGGAACTGGACGAGGAGTTGAAAGAGGCGGCCGGGTCTCTCTTGCACCTCGCCGGGATCCGATCCGGCCTGGATCTCTCCAAGCAAACGGCCAAGAGTAAAAAACTGGAAAAGCACCGGAAATAAAGCCGGAAAAATCCCTTAGTGACAATTTTAACCCCTGGACTGTGTATCAGTGACTGTGCCTCCTCATTTTCCACATCATGGAAACCTTCTCTCTTGTTTTTCTTTTTCTTTTTCTACATTTTTCGAGAGAATTTCCCTCCCGGGCTCAAACTACGGCAATAGCAACTTTCAGGCGGAGGTGAACGAAGCCATACTGAGTGCGAATGGAGAAACGTTCCTGTACGTGCTTCAAGATGAAGGAGAAACGGAGGAGTTGGATAGGGAGAAATTGATGTTTTTTCTCTTAAACGTTTGCATGCTTCCTCTTAAAGTGAGTGTCCTACTCTTCCAAGTGAATCTGTGGTGTTTCTGCAGAGAACGAGTGCATGTCCGTGTTGTTCCCAGCACTAACCTCTCCCGTCGTCCACTCCAGAAAATGGAAAATGAGAATTACATCAAGAGTTCCCAGTTTTTTCTCTCTCTCTCTTTTATTTTTTTAATTTTTTTGAAGTACAAAACAAAGAAATGCAATAATGATCATCAGGCGGCTGGCGTGACGAGGCACTGGAGATCCCTGCGGATGGCATGCAGAAAGGATTTATGGATAACAGACACGTTTTTCTTTCTTTTTTTTAAAGGCTCCATCAGTGGTGATGTTTATGGGGTGAATCTCATGAAAATATGTCAGGGTCACACTTCACTCCAGAATAAAAAAAGAAAAGAAATTGTTTAGCATTCAAATGAAACCGGTTTTGGGAGCATTGAGATTCATTATTCCCATTTTTCTCAATAATTCTCATTACTGTTTTATATATTTAAATGTATATTTATGTTTATATGGATTTTTTTTTTGGTAGCACATCTAATATTACCATGCTTTAGAAATACTTTTATTACCAATATGTTAATACAAATCTGAGGTGGAAGTCGAACATACAAAAAAAAAAAATTCCTTTTAAAATCAGAAAATCAGCAAAAATTGGCATCAAATAATAGACTAATTTCTACCTTAATTCATTTTAAACTTTTTTTTTTTTTTTTTTTTTTTTGCTTTGCTTTGCTTTGCTTTGCTTACAGTAATGAGAGTTTATAGGAAAAATGTGCTTAGTTGTCAAGAAAATGTTAAATGCAAAACAAACTAAAAAAATAGGCAACATTTTTACAAATAAACAGTATTATTTCTTATTTGATCTTCTTGTTTTGTGGTGCACTACGACCTGCACATGTTCTTGACAGGTTTCATGAGATTTACCCTATGAGTCTTCATCAAATTATAAAGTTAAAAGCAATTAGATGCTCTACTGACTGGAATTAAAGCCTAATCTCGAATATCAACACAGGATCAACCATCACCGGAAGGATTAATAAACACAAAACGGCCCCAAATGGCTCTGAATCGACTCCGAATAAACACTAGAGGACTGGAACACATTTTCCCGTCATCCTCGTTTCTTTTGTCCGTGATCTGTTCAGATGCTCCATCAGTTTTGTGTGTGTGACCTGAAACAGGCCTTTCATGGCAGAGCTTGCCGTTTGATTCCCTCTGTCCAGACCCTATGCAAAAACACACAAGCCGTGTAGCTCTATATTTCCTCTTGGTATATATATATATATATATATATATGTATATGTATATGTTTGTGTGTGTATGTGATTATGTATGCATGTGGTTCTGTGCCCATTCGTTGCGTGTTTTAACGCAGTCAGCAGACTTCGAGAGGTCAACACTGGAGACTGTGGGTGTAGATGTACAGATGCATGTTCATATCACATGAAACCTGTCATATTTCACCTCAAAATCCAAGGAAAAATAGGAAATTATATTTTTGCATGAAGAGAATTGAAGGTTGAGATTTTTGTTTTCTTGACGTGACATTATTTGCTTGATAATTTAAGCACGCCCCCCCCCCCCCCCCCCCCAAAATGAGGCACACAGTGAAACGCCTTTTAAAATCTCATTTATTTTCATTACTGTAATGTGAAAACAAAAATGTATATATATTATGTAAATTGTAAAATATTATACTTCATGGTAGTATTTGTTGTATTGCCTCTAATTTATACTGATTTTAATTTAAAAAAATAATAGTGTTACAGTATTTGTTTAGCATAAAACAGTTAAAAATGTTTTACAGTAATGAGAAACGACACATAATTAGTTTTACAAACAAACTCAAAGAATTCATTACAGTATTGGGATCTGCTTCATTTTCTTTTTGTGCAATATTGTGCTTTTTCTTTATTTTTTATATTTTATTTTGGGGTGAAATATGATCCACATGTTTTCATGTGAAACTACTGCCACATTTACAAAAACAAAGCATGTTAGCACAGGTACATGAAACCGGATGTTTTAAATATGAATATTTATTGCCGCTGTATGTTTGTATGTTTGCCGAATGAAGTGTCCGGCACCAGGATCCACGTTTGCTGTTGTTTTGCCTCATTTGACCCTGTGTTTGCTCTCAAAAACCCCCAGAATCCCAGCAGCTCATCTGAAATGCAGGACCTGTGCCAAAACATGTAAATCACTGCCTCAAAGACACCTCGACGAGTTCATTGAGACGCCACATTTGAAAATGAAGAACAAAAGGGTCGCGTTTAATGAGCTGTTGAACTGTTCCTTTCATTTGGACCCACAACATCAGTGTCACTGTCTACAAAACCTGTTTTTGTTCCTCGTGTGCCAAAATATCAAAGATTATTTAATCACTGCCAAGGCTGGTTTACTAATCCTGTCTTTTTTTCTTTTTTTTGGTTCTTTTTTGTACATCAGGTTAAGAAGTATTGACTATTAACTAATAAAACTGCCAAGTACCTGTGAGGGCGAATCTCACCACGCATGTCAAGAAAATTATTCTTGATTTCGCCTTAAAATCTAAATAAAATAATTTAAGAAATGATATTTTACTTACAGAAAATAAAAACTATTCTAGGATGAATAAGATGGGTTTTTTTGTGTATTTTGACAATATTTTCATTTCATTATCATTATTGTAAAATTAAATAAAATTAAAATACATTATTGTGTAAAATACATATATGCATGCATGCACATATACATGCATGCATATATATCCTGATCATATAAATGCATAAAAATGTTAGCATAAATTTGCATTAAAATGGCATGCTATAATTTACATATATACATACTGTATATATACACATACACACATGCATATTATGCATATATATATATATAAATATATAGCATGCAATTTTAATGCAAATTTATGCTAACATTTTTATGCATTTTAAACTTGCATAGTGCATTTATATATATATATATATATTTACACACTCATTTTCTTTTTTTTTCTTTTTTTTCTTTTTTTGTGTGAAATATGATCAGGACATGTATTCGTGAGATTCACCCATGAAGCATTAATTTTGTAAACTGCCATGTTTCTGTACACTGCCACGTGACCCGCTGCTCGCTCGATATTCCTCAGAGGTTGAGTCGCATCTGTGAATGAGTGTGAAGATCCTCCGTGTGTTTGTGTGTGTGCGATTTCTCTTTAGTGTTTGTCTCATCATATTTTCTTCTGCGTAATATCGAGCGTGTGGAGACTGCATTGAATGATGTAAATAAATCACTGACAGCACCTCAGTATCAGTCTGTTACTGTCTGTCAGACGGACAAAACCCTCGTTTTTGTACGCTAACCTCTGTTAATAAAATGTTTCTAAAATTTATTTTCGCCAAAGATATGCAATTGCATTATATATGGTATTACTGAATAAAAGAAGCTGTTTTACTTAAGATGGTTTTGTCTAGATATGTGAAACCTATATAAACCTTTTAAACCTATATGTGCATATATATATGTATACAGTATACATAGTGTACATATATTGTTGTGTATATATAAGCTACAAAATTTGACTTTATATATATTTTTGTATGTATGGATATATATTTATATATTATATGTATATGTGTATGTATATATGAAGAGTTCAGATGCAAAAGCCTGAAATTTTCTTCTAGAATGATCATTTTTATTAAGCTTGTATATTTAAGTTCAATAATTTCACTTAAATGGCAATGCAAATTACCTATTAATTGTCATTTAAGTGAAATAACTTAAATATACAAGCTTTATAAATATGATCATTCTAGAAGAAAATTTCAGATGGCACTTAGAGGCTTTTGCATCTGAACTCTTCAAATGTACATATATTTATTTTTATATGTGTGTGTGTGTGTGTGTGTGTGTGTGTGTGTGTGTGTGAGTGAGTGAGTGTGTGTATAAGCTACAAAATTTGATTATACTGTATGTGTGTGTGTATATATACATATATAAATATACAGTATACAGGTGTGTGTGTGTGTGTGTGTGTGTTATATCCAGAAAGTTTTTTTTAGTTTTGTTTTACCTTTATTACATTGACAAATTAAAGACAGTAGGCTAATTTAATTTTATAAACATCATGTCTTCATAATATCACATTTATATTTATGAAAATGTATAGCAGCTTATATATTTTGGGATGGAGGTTCTTGTCTGTCCAAATACTGGGAAGTTTCATATTAATATTCTGGACAAACGGCTCCACCTGCTGGTTATATAATGAACTGGTTATGTTTTCTCTGATAAACTCGTGTAAAGAGTGTCAATCTAATGAAGCTTGTGTTAATTACCGGCTCACACAAGGCTTATCTAACAGACACTCGTGAATCCGTGTGTTCTGGCACATCTTTACACTGTGAAGTCTCAGAATAGACTCCATTGATAATTACAGCGAGCAGAAATTACAGCTCATATCCATGGCAACCGCACCACGCCAACCGTCGCCTAGCAACCAGACCGAGTTTGAGATGATGATGATGATGTGGGATGAAGTCAGTGCTGGAGCTGGTTTAGTTCAACACATTTATGTGTTATCATCATCATCTTTAAAATGGGAAATATTTTTGTTACCTTCACGTCAAATTAAAAATAAAAACAAACATGATTAACTTGCGCTGCCCAAACCATAAACTGATTCTGATTTTAAATGATTTGAATTTAAGTATCCAAATAATGTATTACTTTGTTCAATGGAAATCCTTGGAAAAAAAAAGTGAAGGTTAGTGAAGGGACGAATATTACAAAAAAGAAAATATAATTATATATTTCTATCAATATATAATGGATTATCCTATTTTTCTTATATCCATATGCTTGCTTTCACCATTTTTCAGAAATATATTGACTAGTGAAAAGAACAAAATAGCCAATTAGCATTTTGTTACATTTCTATAGTGAAATTTGTTTGATGTTCATTTGTTTTTGAACATAAAAAAAAAATGCTGATTGATTCGTTTCTACAGTGAAATTTAGTGAAAAATTACTAGTGAAAGAAAAATGTCAAACAATATTGGCCTATAATTAAATATAGCAAAACATTAACCTGTACATTTGATTATTTTTTATTTTTTTATGTAGGCCTACAATATTCTATTTTTATTTGGATTTCTATTCTTTTCTCTTGTTTTGTATCACTAAGGATGTTTGATTTCTATGGTGAACAAACTTTCAGAGAGAAAAACTTTAGGAGGAACCAAGAAAAAACTGAAGCGTCAACAGATATTCTCATAAGCTTTTCATAATATTCTCACTAACCCGTCTATCATGGATCTTGGCTGCTTCAAACTGACATCATTCATCTTTACATCATAACCGGCTCAGTCATCATCACCCTGTTCTTCTCAGACTCTTTTGTCTGTCTTTTTTTTTTCCTCCATGAATTCCAGCATCAGTTTCTTCTCGCTCGTGTCATGTCACGTGACATGTTCCTCATTCTCCTGTTCCTCAGCACAACCACTAGATGGAGTTGCTCACTCGATTCTTCAATGATCGTTTGCATGATTTTCAAGTCTTTCTGTTTGAAATTAAAGTCCCCTTTTAGTCAATCATTGTATCCCTTAAAACTCATCTTTGATCACCAAAATGATATATTTTTTCTTGAAAAAAAATCATTCATGCCTTAAAATAGCTTGAATGTAACTCTTGCCTCATTTAGTATACGCGGTTCTATGAATATGCAAATGAGCCCCGCCTCCACTCACTCACTCAGCTCAGAGATCCACTGGTTGACGATCACACGTTGATCTGATTGGTTACAAGGTAGTTTGTGACGTCAGAAACACCAGCGATTTCAAAACGTGTTTTTGAGACTGTCTTTGGTTCACTGCAGTTTTAAGGAGAAAATACTCAGCAATGCTGTCGACTTATGAATTTACACATGGTTTGTCTTAAAGCATATTAAAAACACCACATAGACATATAAACAACTTTAAAGCTTCATTTTCACCACAGGGGGACTTTACACGTAAAGGGTTAGTTCACCCAAAAATGAAAATGATCAAGCCACCAAGGTGTAAATGACTTTCTTCTCTCAGC
>NC_139981.1:2044270-2094270 GCF_963993115.1 Abramis brama | reverse complement strand
AAATAGATGCACAGTGAAAAGATATGATTTTTAAATAAAACCAAACAGATGCAAATAGTTTTATTAGTGTAGAAATCTTTTCTGTTTAATTTCTGTATGACTGAAAAATATGAATCGCATTAAGTTTATTAGTTTGTTTGTGTTGAAACTGTGTAATTTCCAAATCATGGAAATTTTATATGCAGTTCAAATGCATAAATCTTTAGTTTAGGCCTAAATATTTTTTGAGAGATTACTTTTTTTTCCTTTTTTTTTTTTGAAACAAGGGTATTTAAAAAAAGAAAAAAAAAAAAGATTTTATCCATCAATAAATGATTGGATGGTGAAAAGCGAAAGTAAAAAATAAGATCTTTCAATAACGTCAATTAAAAAGAAAGTTGTGCTTTTTTTCACTGATCAGTCGTTCACAATTTGTTTGTGTTTATTGCATACCAGCTTCAAGACATAAATTAATTAATATTCAGCTAATAAAAATCCCAAAGCGTTCTGTACAACATGCCAACTCCATAAAAGATTCTTTAGTTGTGTTTTTTCCCCAGTTTCCCAGGGTCCATCTTACAAAGCAAGTCTTTCAATCATTCGCAAAGCAATAAAAGCATGAACATGTTGAACTGAGGGTTAGGGTTAGTGTAAGATAAAGACCTTTATCCTGTCCATGCAGGCCTCCATCTTCAGCTGCTCCACGGCTTTCCGGGCCTGAGAGATGCTGGCGGTGCTGTTATTGGCCATGCCGTCCTTCATGATTGAGTCCTGCACACAGATCACATGACAGTCACAACCCCCTCATTATCAACAGAATGGGAATACGGGATCTTGCATGAATGAAAAAGAAGGACCGTCTTCCCTATTGTGACGTATATACACGAGTGAAACGGCATTAACAAAGCCATTATGTTAAAGACATAGTTCACCCAAAAATGAAAATTATCCCATAATTAACTCATCCTCAAGCCATCTTAGGTGTATAAGACTTTCTTCTTTCAGAGACACAATCAGACTTATATTAAAAATATCCTGGCTCTTCCCAGCTTTATAATGGGAGTGAATGGTACCATAGATTTTGAAGCCCAAAAAAGCGCATCATTCATCATAAAAGCAATCCATACGACTCCAGGGGTTAATAAAGGCCTTCTGAAGCGAAAATATCCATATTTATAACTTTATAAAACTATAGCCTAATCACTGGCTTCGGGTAACGACCGTATGCGAGTGAGTGACATCTGACCCCACGCATGACGAGTGACCTCCGACCCCACGCATGACGAGAGACCTCCGACCCCACGCATGACGAGTGACCTCCGACCCCACGCATGACGAGAGACCTCCGACCCCACGCATGACGAGAGACCTCCGACCCCACGCATGACGAGTGACCTCCGACCCCACGCATGACGAGAGACCTCCGACCCCACGCATGACGAGTGACCTCCGACCCCACGCATGACGAGTGACCTCCGACCCCACGCATGACGAGTGACCTCCGACCCCACGCATGACGAGAGACCTCCGACCCCACGCATGACGAGTGACCTCCGACCCCACGCATGACGAGAGACCTCCGACCCCACGCATGACGAGTGACCTCCGACCCCACGCATGACGAGAGACCTCCGACCCCACGCATGACGAGTGACCTCCGACCCCACGCATGACGAGAGACCTCCGACGTCATGCATCGGGTCAGAGGTCACTCTTCCGGATGTAATGGCGCTTTTCCACTGCATGGTACGGTACGGCTCGGTTCGGTACGGCACGCTTTGGCGCTTTTCCACTGCATGGTACGGTACGGTACGGCTCGCTTTAAATGGTACCACCTCTGTTGAGGTTCCAAGCGTACCGTACCGATACTAAAATGTGACGTGAAAACACTGCAGATCACTGATTGGTCAGACAGAATCATCACTACCAGCGTCATTGTATTTACGACACGAGACACTAAACCCGCTAGATTTAAATAGCCAGTAGACAACAGCCAGCGCTGTAGCGCCTGTTTTAAAAGTATTTGCTTTAAAAAAAAAAAAAAAAAGAGTATAAACTTCAAAAAAAGAAAGAGTCGAACCGTACCGAGCCGAACCGAGCCGTACCATGCAGTGGAAAAACTGGAAGCCAGTGATTATAGTTTATAAAGTTATAAATATGGATACTTTTTGCTTCAGAAGGCCTTTATTAACCCCTGGAGTCGTATGGATTACTTTCATGATGGATGGATGCGCTTTTATGGCCTTCAAAATCGAAGGTACCATTCACTCCCATTATACAGCTGGAAAGATCCAGGATATTTTTGAATATAACTCTGAAAGAAGAAAGATATGAACACCTAGGATGGCTTGAGGGTGAGTAAATTATGGGATAATTTTCATTTTTGGGTGAACTAACCCTTTAAGACTATGTCTTAAGTACTAGTATGAGCATCTAGCGGTGAGTCAAGCGGCACGTTAACTACGTTTTTATGTGACTTAAAACAATTATGGACAGTCTTAAAGAAAAAATGTGATGAATAACTTGTAGAACTAGTCTTAGCAGTTTATGCAAATGTAGGGCGGGGCTTGATTTTGTCCGTGGGGAATTGATTGGATGGTTGTGGTTTGCTATTGGTGGATCACATGTGAGTGACAGGTTGCCCCACCCACATCATCAGAGAAGAGAAGTTATAAGAGGGAGGGGAAGTTAAGATGAAAGATTATGAGGCACAAAATGATGTGCATGGATAAATAATTTAGAATAAAAAAACATGATTGTCAATTTTTGTGACTTTAATTTAAATGTAAACAGTACTTTACTGTAAGAGTCTCAATGTGACTGTATTTTTGAATGACTGAATCTGAGCTGTGTTAATATATGAGGAACAGCACTTGTTCTCTGATCGTTGATTTATTATTATTTTAATTCCATTCAAGCTTGAAATCTTTAAGTCTTTTTTTTTTTTTTTTTTTTTTTTAAATCATGGTTTCCACAAAAATCTGAAGCAGCACAACTGTTTTCAACATTGATAATAATCATAAATGTTTCTTGAGCATAAAATAATCATATTAGAGTGATTTCTGAAGGATCATGTGACACTGAAGACTGGAGTAATGATGCTGAAAATTCAGCTTTGATCACAGGAATAAATTACACTTTACTATATATTCACATAGAAAACAGCTGTTTTAAACCGTAATAATATTTCACAATATTACTATTATTACTGTATTTTTGATCAAATAAAAAAGCTCACTGACAGAAATAGAATAGACAGTAGAATAATCACCGTCATTTTATGCTTCCCTGATATTTCCAGGATTCCCATTCTGTGAAATGTTTTTTATTTCTGGGTTAAACAATCACATTTCCCATATAACAGCTCCAATTACACCTGTCAAAACAGGTCAGAGGAGCAGCTAAGAATCATAGAGGTTCATTTTGAAGTTATTTGTATTATTTTCACAAATAAATCACTAGACAGCAGTAAAGTGAATCTCAGCAGAACATGAGCTTCATAACAGCCCTTTTAACCCTCAGTGCATCATGTACATCTCCATACATTCATAATGATACAGTGCTGAATAAAGGCCAGAAACAACCATTGCACTGGAACATGTGTGTTCATCTCAATATAGTACATCATAATAAACCATTAAAGCTATTTAGCTCTCATATTTAATGCTTGTTATTTGTAGGCGACATGTGACAAAATCTAGAATCAGCAAAAACACACGAGGGTCGTGATGTTCCTCCATCCATCCATTCAAAGGCCATTCCGTGAATTATCACAGAGCTCGTGAAGCTCATCATTGAACATCTGAATCTTCATCATAATCATTTCGATTATAAAGGCGGAATTCCAGCCGATGGAATCAAACGCCCAAGAGACTCGCGCGCGTCCATCTTTCGCTCTCACGCGCTTCTGGTCATTCCAGCATCATTCCCACAAAAAAAAAGAAAAACATGTATCCATCCATACATACATCATCCCTCATCCCAAATCTACAACACGAGCGCGTTCATATCGCTCGTATTTACCATGAGATAATTAAGCGAAACCGTTGCCCATAAACCCGCGGTCACGTCTGGAACGTTGGAATTGTTACAAATGTTGCACTCAAACGTTCCAAAAATTACGCAATAGAACATTCGAATCTACGTAACGAGCACAAATACCTGGCGAGGCACAGGAACGCGTGTTAACACCCACCTGAAGTGTGTCAGTGGTCAGACTTCAGTATGTGGCTCGACTCCACCCGAACGCGACGAGGAAAAACCCGCAACACACACCTCACACACACACGGTCACCGTCCGCTCGCGTGCATCCGCCGAACGCCGTCAAACGTCGAGTATTTCCCCGGTTTCTGCTCTGCTGGGTTGATTCGGTGTCGGTTCATGGGATGTGAGGAGGGGAACCTCGATGTGACGCACAAACGCGGCGCGCGCGAGGATGCAGGTGTCACTGCGCCTTTAAGAAATCAGACGGTTCGCTTCGCGCGCGTCCTCCAGTATCGGTGGACCGTTGTGTGTGTGTGTGTTATCAGATCAGATGTTTAGTATAGCTGGAGGATCACTAGGGCTCATTATTCTGCAGGGCGCATCCGAGGCACGTGAGGTTTCCCTGCTTAATGTGACATCACCGGGTCTCCCAGTCACCGGGATGACGTAACCGCCTCCAAAACACTCGCACTGTGACGTAACACAGATGTTAGGCGCGTGAAGATCTCTCGCAATTAGTCCCTTAATTTTTCTCACTTTCAAGATGATGTTAATGTCTATACTAAACTCTTGTCTACCTCCTGTAACAAAAAGGCTACTAAAACTTTGAATGTATGCTCGCTTTTTAATTTTTTTATATAATCTTTATTTTATATTATTATTTTGTTT
Organism: Abramis brama; assembly: GCF_963993115.1. Taxonomy (NCBI): domain Eukaryota; kingdom Metazoa; phylum Chordata; class Actinopteri; order Cypriniformes; family Leuciscidae; genus Abramis; species Abramis brama. The sequence goes on along the minus strand of NC_139981.1, from coordinate 2,089,418 downwards.
TGTGGAGAGGATTGTTATATTTATGTAATCTGTTTAATCAATATTTCCACATTTATTTATTTGTTTAATTTTTATATATTTTCTACTTTATTTCTTTTATTATTATTTCTTTCTTTTTCTCAATTCAAATGTTATATAATATTTGTCCGTCCCTGAACCCCTGGCTCTTTTATATTCTGTAAATAAATGTTTAAATAAAAAACTCTTGCAATTATTATTTTTTTAAACCAATAAAATAGACGCACATGTTAGGAACTCGCTAACTTTTATGAATAGAGTATAATAGAATAGAACTAGCATATAATGGAACAGAATAGAACTGGTAAATGTAGAACAGAATAATTTAGAACACAACACAATAGAATAGAACTGATCAATATAGAATATTAGGATCGAGTTCCATGAATAATCTTTAACATCCATGGAACCTTTCAATTACGCAAAAGGTTCTTTATATTATTAAAATGTTCTAGAAATGGTTCTTGTAAGAACTGTTGACTGGACGGTTCTTTGGGGAACCAGAAATAGTTCTACGGCATTGCTGCAAAACCTTTATTTTTAACATTGAACATGAGAAACAAGTGCAACAAACTGAATCAAAATTTCTTGAATATTTATATATATATATATATATTATATAGTTGACATTTTATTACATATTTCATAAATACAAAAAATTAGAAATGTCCCAGCCAGGCCTTGGTGAACATATCAATCTTAATTTACATAAACCACTGTTAATTCAACACTCGACTGAAAACATTAAGCCTTTTTCGTGATAGTTTTGTCAAATTCACACATCTTGCTTTACAAACTCAGTCAACAACTCACACAATGACAGCAACATCAATCTCTTTCTGAGGGAACTGCAAACATGACAACACTGTGCACAATAATTAAGAGATATATGTATGTAATGCAAGCATGGAAAACAGATTTTATACATAAACATAAAAAAACAAAACCATAAAACGAGCACATAACTCCGGGTGCTCAGTAAACACCAGATGATTCTCTCTAAATACCTTTCATTGAAGTGCTGGCGCTCTGGACTCACACTGAGAGTGAACGACTTCAGAGATACATGTGTCTGATATTTCTGAAAATAATGCAAAACAAAAAGGTGAAAGCATTCCCTTTCTGGTAAACACTAAAATATAAGACAAGCTAATTAAATTAGTTGCAATGTAAGAGAAAATACAGAATGCTTCAGAAAAAAAGAAAAGAAAAACAACACAAACAGAGAACGCTCTGGATCATGTTCAGATAACACACTCGTTTACTTCAACTCAGTTATTTCTCCTCCACATTTAAGGCTGACTGACACTTAAGACTTCAAGAGCATCGGTTTCCTCATGAAATTGTGTAATTGTTTAGTGATATTGCTTTGCCTTTGTACAGTAATCAGGTTGTTTTTATTGCAACCAAAAAAAAAAAAAAAAAAATCACCCATGAATTAGTGATTTGGTCCTAAAGGTATAGATTTGACTAAACTTTGCATTGCATCTCCAATGATAGATAATGCTTGATCACAACATGCAATCATTTATAACACAACTGAACAGTATAGAACAGATTCAGAACGAAAGCATGTTTTTTAATGAATTAATATGAATTTGATGCGCTTATTAACTGGCAACTGTGGCCGTTTGGTTTGAGTTGGTGGAATAAATAACAGAATAAATATTGTTATTCATGAGTGACGAACGACCACCTTCGACATTCACTTGCACATCGTCACAGGATCGTCTGAAGTGCATATTAGAATAAAGAACGAGAAACACGTTTAGATGTGGCTTTCATCCTTGTTTGAGAATAAATAAAGTTTAACAAGGCATTGCGTGCACACATTCATTCTGCCACTGCATGCCGAAGTCTGGGAGAGAAATACCCTGCATGGATTACCGATGCAGACGCTAGTGTTTAGATTATCTCAGTCTGGTCTGGCTTCAAAAGCAGGATTTCTATTCTCAGGATAGCAGAGACGAGGGACATAATAATGAAGGAAAGAGAAACAGGCCTTCAAACGTCGAGTCTTAGGAGGACTAGACTCTAGCAGCTTTCAAAAATCACGAACAAATACTACGACATGAATCATCAGTCAAACCAAACACAAAACAAACGAACAGAAGTGATCCGGTGGGAAAGGCCTGCGCTCGCTCCGCCTCACGACCCCCGACGCATGTATGGAAACACACTTTACACGCTCTTTATGATACAGTTGCTTATAGCACAGCATAAAGTGCCGTGCGTTTCCATGGCGGATCAGGAGGCGGATCCTGTGATGGTCATGGGCGGGGCTTGTGCCTCTGGCTCCTCCTCTTTCGGGGTCAGCGGGGTCACTGGTTCTGTGGCACACGGGGATCAGCCTGCAGCGTAACTGCTGAGGAAAGAGTAAAACATGGGCAGCTTCATGCGCTGCTGGTCTCGTCGGCACCACGCGATCACCGTGCCCTCGCTGTTGGCCGTGTAAAGATGGTGTCCGTCACACGAGAACGTGAGACTGCAAGAGAATCCAGAAGAAACATCATCAGGCACATGATCATCAGGAGCAAATAATGCACTTGCTATATCAGTTAAAAGTTTTTTGTTTTTGAAAGAAAACCAAGCCTGCATTTATATGATCAGAAATACAGTAAAAATTGTGAAATATTTTTACCGTTTAAAATAACTGTTTTCTATGTGAATATATAGTAAAGTGTAATTTATTCCTGTGATCAAAGCTGAATTTTCAGCATCATTACTCCAGTCTTCAGTGTCACATGATCCTTCAGAAATCACTCTAATATGATGATTTGATGCTCAAGAAACATTTATGATTATTATCAATGTTGACAAAAAAACAAACAAAAAAACGTGATGCACTACCATTCAAAGGTTTGGGGTAAATAAGATTTAAATATAACAACAACAATAATAATAATAATGCTTTTTTCCAGCAAGTACACATTGAATTGATCAAAAGTGACAGTAAAGACATTTATAATGTTACAAAAGATTCAATTTCAAATAAATGCTGCTTTTTTGGATTTTCTGTTCATTAAAGAATCCTGATTTTTTTAAATCATGTTTCCAAAAACATTTTTAAAGAACCACAATTAATAATTGAGCATCAATAATAATGGTTAATAATTAATAATTGCAAATCATCATATTAGAGTGATTTCTGAAGGATCATGTGACACTGAAGACTGGAGTAATGATGCTGAAAATTCAGCTTTGATCACAGGAATAAATTACACTTTACTATATATTCACATAGAAAACACTTATTTTAAATTGTAATAATATTTCACATTTTTTATTGTATTTTTGATCAAATAAATGCAGCTTTGGTGAGCAGAAGAACAAAAAAAAATCTTAATTGCTCCAAACTTTTGTTCACTTCTGGTAGTGTATAGATGCACGTAACTTTTCTAATCATGATATAAGAACAAATCTGTGTGACGTCATATGATGTGCAAGTGTGTACCTTATGATAGGCCTGTTGGATTTCAGGAAGGTGATCTCTCTGACTGGCTTCAGGTCCCATGTGCTCCACAACCTGAGCGAGAACAAGGACAAGACAGACAGAAACAAGTAGAGAATGAAATATGATGACAGAGAAGAGGAAAGATAAGCATTGATAAGAGTCTTAAAACACAATGCATTCTGTTTTTATGGAACTCATTCAATATGGCTATGCAATAATAATAATATTGGCAACACTTTACAATAAGGTCTGTTAGTTAACATTAGTTAACTACACACATTAGTTAGCATGAGCTAATAATGAACTGCACCTATACAGCATTTATTAATCTCTGTTAATGTTAATTTCAACATTTACTAATACTTTATTAAATCATGTTAACATTAGTTAATGCACTGTGAACTAACATGAACAAACAATGAACAGCTGTATTTTTATTAACTAACGTTAACAAAGATTAATAAATAAATGTATTGCTCATGGTTAGTTAATACATTAACTAATGTTAACTAAAGAACCTTATTGTAAAATGTTACCATAATATTCAATAATAATGCACACAGGAAGTCCAAGTGATGTCACACAGGAAGTGTGAACTTTTGCATGCATGTGTGCAATGCTTCATCAAATTCAACCTTGTTTCCAAAGTGGCTTTAATTTACAGCATTTGGTCCCAAACCAGCTAAAAGTGTGTAGTTTGTGGGGTTTCGGGTGAGTCTTGTACCTGACCACACCGTTCTCCAGCCCGCCAGCGATCACGTTCACCGACACTCCCTCCGGCTGATTGGAGAACGCCACCGAACAGATGATCTCTCGACAGTGAACATGACCGATCAGATCTCCATTAATCGTCCACAGCCTCAGATCACTTCCTCCACCCACTGCACACACACAGAGAGGACGTCATTATACACACCGTACAACAAGCGGCTGTGCAAAACATGATACAGCGGTGTTTGCCAGATGAGAAGTTTATCTTTTTACTCTTTTAATTCCTTTTATAACTATGGGCGTTTTCACACCTGAGAGTCCGCACCAAAGTTCATGTTCTGATACATTTTATACATTCGGTTAGTTTTGGTTTGGTTTCACATTGCAATTATGCGAGCGCACTAAAGAACTTTACATGACGTACTTGCGTCCTGTCGGCATCATCTATGTGGGCTGCATCTCGACATTGATTGGTTTGTAAACGGACGTGCGTCTGACGGCGGGTAACTTTGACAAGAATGAACGAACAGACGCATATCGTTGCCACTATACTTTATTATTACGACATTACTCCCTGCAGCACCGACTATACTCGAGGCTAGTTCACATTCGCCAAATGAACGTCCTCGTTGTGCGAACATTTTATCGTTGCCGGCAGGACAAATATGGAATACGCTGGAAGAAACGCTGTGGCAAGACTGACAGATCTGCACATAAATATTCTTCTTCAGTGGTTTAGGCTACGCGGGAACCACTGTAACTTCCTGTAAATGGTCTGAAAGTCTGAACCGTACAGGAAATGCTTTCACACTAGAAACGAACCAAACCTTTGCTCAGTTCGAGACTACCTCTTTTCGTCGGACCAAATTTCGTCTGTTTGGTCCGGGCCGTGGTCCGGGGGAGGTTTCACACCTGTAATTTTGATTCAGACCCAAACTGAAAAGTCCGAAAATCCGGACCAAACAAGGTGTGAAAGGGCCTTATATCATTTTTATATCTCTTTTAATTCCTTTTATAACTGTTTTAATTTTTGACCCAAACATGGGTTGAAACAACCCAGCATTTTTTAGAGTTTCCTCATGAAACAAGGAATGACTGCAGAACTAGTCTAATGACTTCGGGGAGTGTAATGGACAAAATCAGACTTGACCCTTGACCTCCAGCTGTTCCAAGCCCAGATTACAACTAGTTTCCATTTCTGTGATGATCTGGAGTTTCACACAGTCATATTTCAAAATGAATATAAATGTGATAAAATGAATATAAATGAATGAATATAAAATGTGATATACCGTTTTTGCCAGATGAGAAGTTTATCTATGCATCATCATCTCTTTTAATTTTATAGCTTTTAATTTTCCCAGCTTTTATGTTGTGATTATTTTAATTCCTTTCTGTGTAAAGCACTTTGAATTACCATAAGTGCATGAAATGTGCTATATAAATAAACTTGCCTTACCTACAAATTAATATTTTTTTGGGCAAATATATTTGTATTAACTGTTATTGTCACCTGAGTCACAGACTGTGGCGATGTCTCCTGTCGTCTCGCTGGCGGACACGGCGTTCACTGGACTCTTGTGACCCGTGAGACTCTGAACGTAACACAGCCTAACACAAGAAACCACAAACAAACACACATTAGAGTCGCATTACTGCAGTACAACAGAGAAAATACAATACTGCAACAGAGGGTTTTTAAATAAGATAATTATTATAATACTAAGGCAGTACAAACACTTCTATACTGTACTTTAACTCTTTCCCCACCAATTTGTATGGATATCTGAACATGCAAGATGTACGCGTTTTATTCTAGCTTAATGCATTCTTTTTTTATCAACACTTGAATGTGGGTAAGTTTAATAAAAAAGCAACATTTTGATCAAAAAGCATTTTTTTTTTGTCAAAGACTTTGGATCGGATCCAGAACGATGATTAAAACACAGATGGAGTGGATCCATCAACACTCAAAGCTTCACAGTCCTGTAACTCGTCCTGGGTCAACATTTCATTCATAACATTAGGCAGTTCTGATTTATATGCTGTTTAATGTTGATGATCATGTTATTTTACATGTAGCAATGCTTTTATTGCTCGTTTCTGCTTCTTCTTCTCCTGTGTTTTGATCAGGAGGTTCTGAACTCTTTCAGAAGATGTGTAATAGCGCCCCCCTACCATATAACAGTGAAAACATGGAAAGCCAGAAATTTCCGTCAATGGCAGGGAAAGAGTTATGTAGAAAGACAGAAAATAGTATTTAATCCAATAATCTTCTAAAAATCCTTTTTATTTTACAGTGTACTTATGTTTGAGGTCTACAGGACCTTATGCTTGAGGATACATTAAAATATATATATTTTTATATATAGAATTGTCATTTTGTACATTATAGTAATAAGAATTTGAGGGTGAAAGGTGTCTTAATGCTCCTAAAAATTTCATACTGTTGATTTTGATGTGTAAAAAAGTGTGACTTTAATATTTTTTCTGCATCTACATTGTTTAATATATCCTAATATGCATCCTAATATAGTTGTCTACTAAACCTGGCATTGTATATTATGAATATTGTTGTCTCTCATTACAAATATCATTGGCTAAACTGCTTTTGCTGCCCGTTGTTTTGAGTAAAAGTGTCTGCTAAATGCATAAATGTAATATACAGGGTTCATCCACATGGCTCTTCCAGGTTTATCATGACCCTGAATATATGAATGGTTAAGCACAAACCTGTTGAGGTCCCAGAGGATGCAGGTGCCGTCCCGACTCACGCTGATGAGGATGCTGTAGGGTTTACAGACGAACAGGCCTGTGACCTCGGCCGTGTGACCGTACAGGTGAACCTGAGACTCCACCTCCATCTCTGTGGGCTGAAGAACACACGGAGAACGACTGTAACTGCAGATCTCTCAGGGGTTTGGCTAATGGCCTCATTAGAGCACTGATAATGGCCTGAATGAGCTGAAAGAGCGCTTTAACAGATGATTCTGATCTCGTTTTATGGTTCAGGGTAAACAAACCACCACATGGCTGTATGTAAGAGTACAATCAATAAAAGCACTAAAACTGGTCAAAATGCAGGCAAGTAATTGGCTGATAATGCATATTACTTGGGCTTATTAATCATTCAATACTTGTGCATTTTCAGATTATGGCTATTGGTTGATAAACCGCCAACTTTTCCCTTTAAAATTGGATTCTTTTTTACACTTGGTCTCTGTTTTATTTAAATAAAAAGATCTGCTAATAAATATATACACTAAATCACCTAAAAATTTTGTTAAAATAATTTCTATGGACCTTGACAATATCTGGTCTTGGAAAAGAGCAGCGTGAGCATTCTTCAGAGTATCTGCTTTTGCTGATCAAAAGAGGTTTTTTTTATTTCTCCTTTTTATCATCTACATCATCTTTATTTTATTTTAATTCTTTATTACGCTTTACATAAACAGGGAACCATTAACAGCAATATGTTTGAAACAAGACTTCACATTGCCTTCATTCCTGAATGTTATAAGTACAAGTCATACATGTACTGAATACGTAAATAAAGACATGTAAAATGTATGAATACATAAACGTGAGGAAAGAGAAAAATAAATTAAATTAAATGACTAAATAAAATTAACTTGATAAGAATGCATTCAAATGATATAAATTGAAAATAATAATCTTCAAAAAAAAGTGTTTACAGTGTACTTATGTTTGAGGTCTAAGTTAGTTAAATTAAATATATATAATAATTATTTTTAATTCTTTATTAAGCTTTACATAAACAGGGACCCATTAAAAGCAATACGATATCTTGAAACAAGACTTCACATTGCCTTCATTCCTGAATGTTATAAGAGAATGAGAAAAATACATAAAATTAACTAACTAAATAAAATGAACTTGATAAGAATTCATTCAAATGATATCAGCTGAAATACCTCTTCAAATGTCAGAAAGATTGGTTGAAACGAATAAGAGGAACAGGTTATCAATGAAAGCGCCGTCTGACGCCCAGACTTCAGCCCACCTGTGGGCCGCAGGAAATGTGTTTCTAGGGCAACCGGGAGATGACTAACAAGGCCACTACAAACACTGTGTGTGTGTGTGTGTGTGTGTAGGTGCTCTACAGGGAGTGATAATGGACGTGGGCGGCTGCGTGGGTGGGGGCATGTTGCCATGGTTACGCACCATGGTGGTGGTGAAGCGGTTGCTGTAGGCGGTAATGACTCCACACTTGCTGCCCGTAAACAGCTGACAACTGTCCGGCACCCAGGCACAACTCGACACCTGAGGAGAGACCAGAGAGACCCAGATCAGAGCGGAGACGAGGAAACACACTCATGAAGAAGGGGACATTTTGATGACGTGATTACGTAAAGGGAGAATCTCACAAAACCCGTTAAGAACGAGCCTGGTGGCTCATATTTCACCCAAATCAGCAATTCTTTGGTTCTCTTCGCGTGTCGATCACTTGGCAAATTATTGCTTGTGTTAATTGGTATGCAAAAATGCACAAAAATACTATTTTAAATTTTTATATGAAATGTATATTTACACCAAAAATTTTAATAAAAAATTGCACTACTGTTCAAAGCCTTGGGGGGTCAGCAATGTAATTAATACTTTGGTGCTCTTTGCGTGTCGGTAAAAAATGACAAAAATTAATGTGTCTTATTGTGTTCTCTTGATTTAGGGGTAAAATATGACCTGGATATGTTTTTGTGTGCTATGCTTTGTCAGGTCAGCTTTACTTCTATAGCATTTCTTTATACAATACAGTTTGTTTCAAAGCAGCTTTACAGGGTTAACAGGAAAATAATGCATTTCGGATGTTGATTCAGTTCCATTGTAAAGATCATCAATTATTAACCCTCTGAGGTCGACAAACGCGCGGGCGCGTTTTGCTGGATTTTCTCCACATTGTAGCACTATAAACTTAAATTACTCAGTCATTTATAGTCATACAGAAAAAAGAAATATAAAAAAAGAATCTGTGATATTTCTCCTTTTGTATGTGTCCACTTACAATCAAACCAAAACATTGTGCTTTTGTAAAATAAAGAAAATAAACAGGGTGTGCGTTCTGCCTCTCCGTCGCGGTGAACTTTTTTTTCTTGAGCACGTCTATAAACTGAAACAAAACTCAGTGAATACTTGTCACACATTTATGAGCCATATACCTTTATAAACATTTAAGTGTGTACTTTTAAATGATCGGATTTAAAACGAAAACAAATATTCTCTGTTTAAGTAATTTGTATAAAACCAACAAGATGTCCAGCTTCTCAAACGCTTCCTCATTACAGTTAATTTGGCCACGCCCACTCGCGCAAAAGATATTCACATGCAAATCTCCACATGGACCGCTCTCGCTCATTACCTCAACAACAAAACACTTCACTTTCAACTCGTCGAGTTTGAAAGACGTGCCTGAGCTTACATTGGATTTAGGCTACCTCAGAAGAAAAAGAACGCGATTTGAAGACAAGAAAGGTGTAAGGTAAGAAATTCTTACATATTAGTTTGTTATTGTTGCATAAATGTCACGTTGCAGTTGAACTGTTGCTAGATATATGGGGAATATTATAATATTTAGACCCGTGTTTACTGTTACTGTGTTTGTGGATATCTGCTCAAACATAGATATGTTTATGGTAACCATAATGTTTTATATTTGAGCGCGATCGCGTTTGAATGTATCATATTTTTGATAGCGATCGCGTTTGAATGTATCATATTTTTGATAGCGATCGCGTTTGAATGTATCATATTTTCCTGCGCGATCGCGTTTGAATGTACACATCATATTTTGGATGAAAGCAAAACGCACCAAACGGCTTCATGTTTTTATTATTATCTCATTTCATATCATCATAACGGATGGAAACATTTGAAGTAACATGATAATCAATATATTTTTCTCTAGCTTAGTTGTTACTGAAATCTTTTGGAAGATTTATAGGCTGCTATAGGTTATTTATTGTTATTATTATTTTATCTGGCACTGCGCATATACCTTATGCCTACAGGTAGGGCTGTGACGGTGGCAGTTTTTTACCACCGCGGTGGTAATGGACCCAAATACCGGCGGTGTTGCGGTGTTTGGGGGGTTGTTTTGAAATAAATAAATAAAAACAAAGAAACAACACAATAAAGCCTCTAAAGCATTGCAATAAATATCAGTAAATACTGGTAACTTACATAATATAATAAATCTATTCTATTTAAGAAAAATCTTAATCTATTTAAGAAAAAAAAAACTTTTGTTTAATATTTCCACACAAAGACGCGTGATACAGCCTACCGCTCTGCGCTTTGAGAGGGATGTGGGACACGAGCAGGAAAGAGACCATCAATCTCTTTTCTGATATCTTCATGTTTTCTACTTGTAAAAGGTATGAAGAGCGAATTTTATCTTCCACATGGGCAAGACATTTAAGCTATGTTTGCGCGCTGCCAGAGAAAGCCAAACTAAAATCACCCGCGCGTGTGAAACGCGCTTTACAAATGAACTTGACGCGCCTATACCAATATGTCTAATAACAAGCACAAACTGTGTTAAAAAGAATTTGACGTACATGTAAAAAATGTAGGCTATATCTGTCCTACAGCGTTTTTTCTACTTTACCACAGTAAAGAATACGAAAATAATCGACCTAAAAGCGAACAAAGGAAGAAACGTTTATAATCCCCTTTGGAAATGGGTGAGACGCGAGTGAAGGTATGGGAAAAGAAAAAAGAGATTCCATGCAGGGATGAGTCACGATTTTTGAATATTCGATTATGTTCTAATGTCTGTTGTGCGATCATTCTCTAAAATAAAATCTCCATGTTCTGGTGCTGATGCGGTTGACGCGTTCATGTGGGTGACGCTGCCAATAACGCACACAACAGCTGTCACAAACCGGCAAAAGTAATGATTATGAACGTGTCAAATATAGCAAGGAGACATTTGAATTGTTTATTAATAAAGTGGGTTTTTTTGTGTCAGTGTTGGGCTGCAAAGATGAAGTTGACGATGCTCACTCGTCATCTTCGCAGTGAACGCACCTATAGAGAGAATTGCACACTATACGGAATACATAAACATATGCTAGTCGGTTTATTTTCGTTTTTAATTGTTTTGTTTAAAAGTAGACAATTCAACTTTCTATATGGAATAACTAATGGAATATTTTTAAATTCGCTGATTATCGGGTGAAGATCGCAAACCAGAATTCAAAGCCGACAAAGTTTAAATTTATGGACTCACGCACAACTCTCTCATTCGTCATGAATTCAAACTTTTCCATGGCTGCGCCTGCAATATAACATTTAATTGCTAACCTATTATTTATTTTGTAAACAAAGCTTTGTGTGTCATAATATTAATGTAAAACAGCATTCACATACAAACTTTTTTTTTTGCAAACCACCGCCGGTACTCCTCAGCCACCGCGGTGGCGCTTTACAACCGCGGTGGTGCGGTTGTCAAGTTTACCGGCACAGCCCTACCTACAGGCACAACAAACCTGGTGTTCATCATTATATTATATATTGTTGGAAACATTTGTGTGTGTGTGTGTGTATTCTGTGAATTTTAAAAAGGAATTTTAAAAAGCAATTTTAACCAGAAAAATCTAATATTTATTTCCAAAATCGTGCAGGCCTTTCTCTTGATATCAGTATGTTCACTTTTTTTTTTTCAGGTCCCAGATGCCACTGAGGACTTCAACATTCACATGAGTCTCAGTACGTGAACACGGTAAAGTGAAAATCTTGGAAATGAAAGGTATGTACAATGTTTTTAGGAATGGCACAAAGGTCTCTGTCTTTGAAGTGCTTTTTTGGCATTTGTTGTGTATCTTTGAATCCAATAATCATGTTGTGTTGTAAATAAATCCAAACAATTTAAAAGCCATTCTTTTTTAAATCTCCTCATTTACAGTATTGTGCAAGGTTGCCCAGAATGACAGGCCTGATAGCTCCTAATAGGGCCGTTAGGGGAGGTTCTTTGTCTTTCTCAGGTGAGAAAAGCTTACATATTAATGAGCTTGCGCATAAAGCTTTCTAACACAAAACACGTCGTAAAATTTTTAAATCAATATATTGTCTTATCTGAATGAGCAGTCAGGGTGATTTTCACATAGTTTTAGAGCAAATATTCTAGGCTACGTCATACAATTTTCAAAAGTCTTGTGAAGAAATAATCAGTATGGGTTTCATGGCCTTATTTCAGTGAGATTTTTTTTTTGTATTTTCACAAACCACGCATAAATGTCATTATCTCAAAACTACAAACTTTTACATACATGCTGCTGATATATTATTGTAGCAGAGTTTGTGCTGAATACAGTGTAATTAGACTTTAGCCATGAAAATGTCACAAGTAACAGAAATAACCAGAAATGTCAGAGCATGTCAGAACACCTCCAGGGCCCAGAAAACAGCTCAGACCTCAGAGGGTTAAATTAGTTCATTTCCTCTATAAAGCAGTTCTGCAAAAAAAATGATGTCATCGTCCAGCTCAGTTCAGTTCTCATTCAGTCAGATCAATAATATTGTTGAATATTAAGATGTTTGGTACCACTTTACAATAAGGTTCATTAGTTAACATTAGTTAATGCACTGTGAACTAACATGAACAGCTGTATTTTTATTAACTAACGTTAACAAAGATTAACATAGCATTTGGTCCCAAACCAGCTAAAAGTGTGTGCTGTACATATAACAGACGAGTGCACTGCCACATCACAAACTGAATCTGAAAGCTGTCCAAGCGTAGCCGGCGTATGCTAGCGGTGTTTACGGCTCTGACCTGATGCAGCGGTGAGCACTGGATGAAGTTGATGGGCGGCTCGCTCTGTTTGCTCTTCAGACGCAGCATGTTGTCGGTGTAACCCCAGCTCAGGATAGCAGACCACTGTATGTCTGTGCTGTGCATGCTCCTTACACCTGACACACACAGAGAAACACTTCATTTGTACTTTGAGCTAATTTTCTATGATGGCAAACGTAATTTCTTCAGGTACAATGAGAACTGTGTTCATTGATGTGGATAATTGGGATAAAATGCAGATGCAATAAAAGTACCAGAAACTGGTCATGGACCAAATCATATAGTTGGGCTGATTAATCATTCAATATTTGCACAGATTATGGCTGTTATTGTTGATAAACAGTCTTTTGTTTTTCACATCTGTTACTGACATCTGTTTGAATAAAAATATATGCTAATAAATGTATAAATGTAGATGTGCACAATACATTTGGAATGCATCAGAAATTCATAGACAGCACCGTTAAAAAGTTTGGAGAGTGTAAGATTTTTAATGTTTTTGAAAGAAGTCTTCTGTCCACCAATGTTGCATTTATTTGATCAAAAATACAGTAAAAACAGTGGAATATTATTATAATTTAAACTGTTTTCTATGTGAATATATAGTAAAGTGTAATTTATTCCTGTGATCAAAGCTGTATTTTCAGCATCATTACTCCAGTCTTCAGTGTCACATGATCCTTCAGAAATCACTCTAATATGATGATTTGCTGCTCAGGAAACATTTATGATTATTATTAATGTTGAAAACAGCTGTCAGTCCAGGGCTCCAGACTGCGACCAAATGGTCGCATTTTGCGACCAAAATTTGAGTGTGTGCGACATGTGCGACCAGTAAATTTCATCTCGTATAGTGTGATAGTGGGCGACAACCGACGTCGCGTACGATGCTTTACGACATCACAACAAAAAGACTAGCATGTTTAATTTTTTAACGGTCCTCCATGACGGGTTCCGTCAAGAGTGAATGAGTGTGTGCGCGCGCGCGAGTGAGTGAGTGAGCGAGCGAGAGTGAGTGAGAGAGTGTGTGCGCGAGTGAGTGTGTGTGTGTGTGTGTGCGTGCGCAAGCGAGAGTGCGAGAGTGAGTGAGTGAGTGTGTGTGTGAGTGAGTGAGTGAGAGCGTGTGTGTGTGTGTGTGTGAGTGAGTGCATGTGTACATGTGCGAGTGAATGTGTGTGTGAGACGGCTCGCGATGACTGGTCGTAAAGCAACGTGTAGTCTGACAATGTTTCTTGTCCAGGACATGACAAGATTTTTAGGAGTCAAAATCGTGTAATCTGACACAGTGACTATCGTAACATACAAAAAAATTGTGTAATCTGAACCAGGCATAACTATAATGGTATACTGTGGTTATAAAAGTAGCCTACACATCTTTTTCCAGCACTTCAAAACTATATCATATTTAAATGTTATTTTTAATGTGTTGACCAAAACATTTTTGTTCATCCTTTTAAAGATTGTCTCTATTTATAAAACTGAAAGTTTTTAGAAGTAGGAAAACACTTATTTTTTAAAAAAAAGAAAGACTAAATTACCATTGTAAACATAGCTGCTGAGGGAGCTTATTGGCTATTTTCACTCCCTAATATCTATTTTGTCACTCATTTTGCTTTTGAATTAATATTAAGACATTATGAATGATAATAATTAAATTGAACTTTATCTATACACCTCAAATTAAGCTCAGTGCTTTGTCATCCCACAGTGCTACCAAACACTTTCTGTAGAACTTAGTGCCGCTGCCCTCAGATGTTAGTCTGGAGCCCTGTGATAAAACTGCACCATAATTTCTGTACGCTAAGTCTATTTATTATCAAAGCATTTGTCTGTAATAGTTATTTAGGGGGAAATGTGAAGGTGTGCCCCTAAATTTTCTGCTTGCGCTCCTAAAATTTTAAGTCAGGGGCTACAGCGCTCCTAATAAAAAAAGTTAGTCTGGAGCCCTGCAGTCCCTCCAGTTTTTCAGGAATCGGTGATCGTTGAATACAACGCAAAATCAACAAAATCCTGCATAAAAAATTAAAAGGTCACAAAAAATGTTATTATAATTATCTTATTGAACTATCCCTAATTTAATTAAAGTTATAATGCATTATTTTCACGAGGATAGAGATGTTGATATGATAACTTCGGTACTGACATACTGACCGATGTCAGACTTGCTTTAGATTTCTTGTCTAGGCTTATTGCGATTGAACGGTCAAATACACATAATCTAAATGTCTAAATGCCTGTTGATGTTTATGTCTTAAGGCGAGACACGGCAGGCAAAAACATCAATTTTCATGCAGTGGTCAGTTTTGAGATTTTGGGCTAGTTTACTCCTTCAATATGTGTTCTTTCAAGCTGCAATAAAGAAACGTTCAAAATATACATTAAGATGTTTATTTTATTAAATTTTGTTTACTTGCGGCAGTAAGTTTCTCCCGAATTTACCAGGAAGTTAGCATTCCAACGCGACACGCCGAGCTCCGTCTGTTCACTGAAGTCTGTCATGACCGGTGTCGTTGTAAAGCTCGGAGTCTCCTGCACAACGCTATGTAACCCAAATATGGGCATTTCCCTTCTATCAGTAACCAATCGTGAATGTCCAAAGGGGGATTTAAAGCTAACGACGATTTCTCATTTAGAGCTATTTAACTCTTTAACTGCCGTTTTCTCAAAATGAGTTTTTTGTCATTCTCCAGTACAAACATCTCAGCCTATGTAGCACTTGTGTACACCAAACCTTCCAGTTATACACTTAGCAGTATTCTGAAGATATTTTCAGAGGGATTTGTTAATAAATCATTCCTGGCCTGATTTATGTGACATTTTAATCAAAAAAATATGTTGAAAATCAATTTTTTATGGCTATGGACAGTATATTTTGATTCCCTAGGTAATGAAAGCATATATCCTGAAATCCCTCTGAGTTTTTATTTTCATCTTGTGTGTAAACAAAATGAAAAAAGAATTTTGCACCTGGCTTTATCATATGTTCAGATCTATCTACCGAAAATATATGCAAAATTGTGCATATTTAATTAGATAATGTTAACATAATTAAACATACAAATTTCTAAAACTTGTAATACAATTTTTTTATATACTTGTGTAAGTAATCAACTGAGGAAGTTTCATGGTGATATCTATTATTTAAAATTTTTACCCTATTCACCTGTAGTGTCTCGCCTTAAATGAACAAAACAGTTTGTGACGTGCGTCAGTATTGGATCGTTGCATTAGTGTAGGTCTTAAAGTGAAAACAGCCTAATATACTGTACCTGCTGGTGTCTGTGTCGTTAATGTTAGTCAAACAACAACTGTTTGTATCTGTATCTTTATTTGTTCTATTGTCATTTGTTTTTTATTTTATTATTGACTATTTAGCCTACTTAAATACTTACTTACAAAAGTTTGGTTGTGGTTTGCTTATAAGATTTTGGTCATATTGCCTACCTTAAGTGATCATGTTATTAAAGCTAGATAGTACACCGTTACACTAGCCTAGCAAGTTATCTAATAGCCTAACACTTTTGAAAAAAATATTATTTTAGGTTTGTTAAGACACCGCACTCAAAATCACACAAAAAAAAATCATGAAATCCTGGTGGGACTGAGCTGTGCTGATTCATGTTTTGTGGAAACCATGATGCATTTTTTTTTTAAGATTAAAAGTTAAAAAACAAACAGAATTTGTTTAAAATAAAAATATTTTGCATCATTATAAATGTCTTCAATTTAATGCGTCCTTGATGAATAACATATTAATAAGAAGAAATATATATATATATATATATATATTGCTGACCCCAAACTTTTGAACGTCACTGTGTATCAGGTCTATAATTGTATGTCTATATGAATGATGAGGCAGTTTCTCGTGTGTGTGTGTGTGTGTGTGTGTGTGTGTGTCCTCCACCTTGCTCCTTGCTGTAGATCATCATGAGGCAGAACTTGCGGGAGAGGCCGCAGATGGCTCGTGTGGGCAGCGCCAGCAGGGACCCGAAGCGTTCGCCGTGAGGTTGGCTGAAACACACCACGGGGTCCGGAGCACTGGGGGATCCCACGTACTCGCCCCATTTCAAGCCCTTTATCCACGGCAGAGGACTCTGGAAATCACAGGAGAGGATTAAAGGCTGTAAAAGATCATTTGGGATTCAAGCGACATGTGACTCTGACCAATCAGAGCGGAGTCGACTCTCGGAAAGGAGGGGGTTTAGAGAGACTGAATCTTCGAATGAACCGTTTTCTCGCTCTTTGATGAACGAGGTGATGTGCAATGTATGTTATGAGAAAATGTAAGTTTTCTCTGACCTTGGATGCATGTAGGACTGCCTACTAATCATTAGTCGACTAGAAGAGGCTTGGTCGGCCAACATTTTATTAATTATTTAGTCACCGAAAAAAAAAAAAACTCCACAGGAAGTGGCGAAATCACGCGGTCCGTGAGGGACAGATCGTTAACGGCAGGAAATCCAAACATTCATCAACCTCAAATATGGCTTATCACTTGAAACATGCAAGTAGTAGCAACTTTACAAGTCGGCTCGCTCTGAACTGAAACTCAGTGTATACTTGCCTCACAGACATGAGAAATATATCTATAGAAAGCTTGAAATGTTTATTTTTAAATGAACCAATCCGAATGGAAAATAAGTATTCTCAGATTATGTAATCCGTATGAAACGTCCACTACTGCGGAGATGACGAGTCAGCCTTGTCGACGTAATCTCTGCAGCCGAAAACATTAGCAATAAATTATTAAAATGTTTTGACAGGCTCCCATTCATAATCATTACGTTTGCCGGTGCGCTGTGGAAAGATTTATCTGTGCGTTGTAATATATAGGCAATTAATGCTGTCAAATCACTAGTTAATTTGGCATGTTACTATGTTTACTCAGTTTGCTGGGGAAGTTTGTGTAAGCCAAATCTGCGCAGATTTAGTGCAAATACTCGTGAGTCATGATATATTAATTACAGCGTATTACACAGAATCTGCGCATATCTGGCTTACTTGAACACACACGTCACTATGCAACAAACAACGGCGCTTGTTCCTTTGCATCGAAGCAAAAGCGAAGATTAAAAAGCATTTGTTCAACAGAAAAGACATTGTTATTTTCCAATATCCTACTTATTTTATGTTCTTTGTACTGTATAAATCGGTCCACCTTAAACACATTGTTGGTGATGAGGATGAAAGAGGAAGGGAGGAGATGCTGGAAGACAGGATTTTTTTTTAATAAGAAATGAATGTGTAAAATCTGTGACGTAGTTAATCTGTTTCTTTTTTCTTTTTTTTGTCTAGTAGAAGTTCTGAATGGCCGGTATCTTAAAAATGTAGTAGCCAAATTGGCCGGTTGGGTGAAAAAGTTCATTTCAAACCCTGCATGTAAACCTATTGTAGGAGACTCTAAAACAAAACTAGGAACCTTAAAAACAGCATAACAGGGTCACTTTAATATCATCCTCAAGCTATTTAATGTCAAACTGCACAATAATTTCCGCACCGGGTAGGTGGAGTCTTTGGGCTGTAGTAATTGGGCTGTAATTAGTCGACTAATCGCTTAAATGAACGACTACTAGTTGACTAGGAAAATCTTTAGTCGAAGGCAGACCTAGATGCATGTAAACGTATTGTGGAAAACTCTAAAACAAAAACTAGGAACCTTAAAAATAGCATAACGGGGCACTTTAAAATCATCCTTAAGCTATTTAATGTCAAACCGCACAATAATGTCCGCAGTGTGTGTGTGCTGTACCGGGTAGGTGGAGTCTTTGGGCTGTTCCCGGCTCTCTCGGAAGGCCAGCTGCACCAGGAGGCCCATGGCCGCCGGCAGTTCTGCATCCGAGAGGAGTTTGGTTCCCGCTCGGCTGATGTGGGAGGCGTTGAACAGCTGTCTGGGAGTTTGGCCGTACGTCTTGATCATAGTTTCCAGAGCCCGACGCTGTACAGGGTCTTCAACAGCAGAAACGTCCATGCCAAAGTAAGTCTAAAGAGAGAGAGAGGGGGAAAAATGAAGCGCAAGTCCGATGTGAGTTTATCAATGTCTGATGGATTTGAGAAATCGAAAGAGCAAAGACAGCCGATCTACAATAATGCTGATACATACAATAATGTTCAAAAGTTTTAGGTCAGAAATATTTTTTTAAAGAAATTAATATTTTTATTCAGCAAGGATGCATTAAATTGATCAAACGTGACAGTAAAGACATTTATAAATCTTTTCCAAATAAATGCTGTTCTTTTTAAACTTTGTATTCATAAAAGAAACCTGAAAAATAAATGTATCACAGTTTCCACAAAAATATTGACTGTTTTCAACACTGATAATAATCATAAATGAGCATCAAATCAACATATTAGAATGATTTCTGAAGGATCATGTGACACTGAAGACTGGAGTAATGATGCTGAAAATTCAGCTTTGATCACAGGAATAAATTACACTTTACTATATATTCACATATAAAACAGCCATTTTAAATTGTAATAATATTCCAGTGTTTTTACTGTATTTTTGATCAAATATGCAGCCTTGGTGAGCTTTTTTCAAAAACATTAAAAAAAATCGTACCCATTGAATGGTGGTGGTCCTAAAATAAGCTTAATTTCTTTTAAGCACAATATAATTTCTTTGTGGCTGAACATGTTTTTGAAAGGCTTTGTTTATTTTAAAAAGATCATGTGCTAAAGCTGTACGTAATAAGGAATCGTACTGCAGGATGAAAGACATTGATGGCGTGGACTGCAGCTTTGCCCTTCTGCTTGAGCCCGAACACCAGGTCAATCCACTGGCAGAGCGTCTGGGAGACCTGATCCGATTCCAGAGCCTGCCTGTGTATGAGGATGAAGAGTCGCGGGTCGTTCCTGGCCCAGGGCGGCAGATTCACGTGGTTCACCCGCTCGCTGTTCTGCCGCACGCCAAAGTCAAAACCTGCCAGAGGGGAGAGCGGGAAATACCACGCTAACATTAGCAAGCTGTTTAAATATGATTCTAGAATGTTTTACATGAATAGTCATTGGTTATATCTAGGTTACCCTCATCCTTCCCTCGTGTCCTGTAAAAAAATGTTTTGTCCAGAAAGCTTGTTACTTCATTTTGATATTTTTTTGTTATTTTTTATTTGATTTACCTTTAAATTACTATATTTAATCAATAAATAATAAATAGTAATTTAAGCACATTCTTTCAACTTAAATTCAAAATAACTCACAATTTCATGCATAAACCTTTTAATTCAGCTCAAAATATCTTACACTGGGCGTCTTTGCCGACCTATAATAATAAAACATGATATTTCATGACTCTAGATGGCCTTTATAGCTCTATATGGAGCAAATGAGCTGTTCCGCTGGGTCCTAAAGTCAGTTCACTTCAGTATGCATTCAGATAACACATGTAAACATTATAAAAAAAATATTAAAAAATTTGGTAAAGTTTTAGCATTTTTAGTTTGAATTTTGAGCATTTTTAGGTTTTTCTGTGTACTGAAGCATTCCATTCATTCCTAAGGGGGTCAAAATTGACCCGCGAGGGAAGGATTTGTTACTTTTTAAATTTTAACCACAAAACTCTGTGTATTCGAGGTTCAAGTGTGACAAAAAAAAATTCAAAACAAAATTTCAAACAATTTTTGACCCATGGGGAAGGATGAGGGTTAAAGGTTATTTTCTTTTTTTTAATTGTGACAGACATTTCCTTCATGAGAAGTTGGATGTTGGATGCTAGAAGAAGAAGAAAACCATGTGTAAAAGAGCGTCCACCTTCTCTGTTGACCAGAAACTCGGGCAGGTAGAAGAACTCTGGGATGAGCTCTTTGACATCCGTCATGGACTCGAAGGACGACAGACGCCACGTGGTGTTCATGGAGTGAAACGTTCGGTCGGGAATATCAAAGCTCTGGTCTGCGAGACACACAAAACCTTTCATTAGTTTCTTGTGCTACCTAATATGGATAAACCAACTGAACTAAAAATAGCCGGAGAAAGAAGGAAAGAGGCTGGATGAAAGGCCTGATCATCTTTCTGAGGCTAATGCATGTAGCGTGAGACTTCAGAAAGACCCTTTTCAATGACAGCCTTTAAAAGCATCACACTGACATGTTTGAAGACGTCGCTGCAAACGCAGGTGCTGTTAAATATTAAAAACGTGGCGACGCTGAATCATAATTGAAGAGGGTGATGTTGCAAAAACCTCAGCGAGTTATGAACAGACCACAGATCATCATTCAGGGTTTTATAAGGGGTGGTTGCATTAGATTTTTAAGTATTTGATTTTTATGTTCCGGAGCTTCTGCTTTCTTGAATATGCAAATCATGAACATTTACATAATAAGGTATGAAATGTCGTGTTGAAGGGTGATGCTAGGCGCAGCACAGCACAGTGATTTTCCATATATTAAAAAGTTTTAGTAAAAATATGTATATTAATATTGCTATTCATTAACTCTGTAAAGCCTGACATATAAAATAATAGTCAGGAAAAAAGATTAATGAGAAGTTTATTGAACCTTTAGATAAAATCTAAAAAGAAATCATTTGCATATGTTTTTTTAATTAAGTATCATATTAGATATACAACAGGGCTTTTATGAAAACGCATTCATGCTATTTAGTGCAGATGCTAATGTTCATATGGTCAAAAAGTTATGATATTCTTATGCTTATAATGTAAATCAATGAGATCTGTATAACAGTACAGCAGATACGGACATAAAATGCATATAAATATCAATATCTGCCAATAATCTGTCTTAATAAGATGATATTTAAACACTTAGTTTTATGATCAAAGCTCTGTATTTTTAAAACATATAATGCAATGTGATACAATGATGATTGAAAAATGAACTAATAAATCTTCCTCAAAAGCCTGATGATCATATTTGACACTCAAATTTTAACATGATTTTTTTTAAAAAAAGAAAAAAGATTTATGGATAATCAAGTAAACGGAAGCAGTAAATGTTCATTTTGAAATATTATTAACATTATCAAACTTATTCTTATGTTTACTTGATAAAAATCAGATTTGACAGCAGAAAGACACGTAAAGCTCGAGCTGAAGGAGGGCGTTTGTACAATTATACTAAAATATAGTCTAAACTAACAATCAGAGATTGATAGCAAAGTTTGAAAGCAAAAAAAAAAAAGCAAAGCAAAGTTTGATCATGTTGATCAATTAGAAGCCATAGAAATTTGCATATTAAATATGACACAGTAGGCTTTGTTGGGTTAATATATATATATATATATATATATATATATATATATATATATATATATACAGTGCAATGCATAAGTGAATACACCCATGGTAAAGTTGACTAAAAAGAGGAATAAAAAATCATATTTTGGAAATTGAACTTAATGCCCTAATTTAAAAAATTAGGAAAAATCCAACCTTTAAGGACACCAATTTTCTTTGTGAATGAATAATGTATCGTAAATAAATAAATGTTCTTCCTTAAAATACATGGTGCATAAGTGAGTACACCCCTATGTTAAATTCCCATAGAGGTTTTTTTTTTTTAGGATACTATGCATCCTGATAAAGTTCCCTTGGCCTTTGGAATTAAAATAGCCCCACATCATCACATAGCCTTCACCATACCTAGAGATTGGCATGATTTTATTTCAGTTAGCCTAAAAGCTAGTTTGATTTGCATTGAGAGATGATCTTATGGAAAGTACCCCATGCCAATCTCTAGGTATGGTGAAGGCTATGTGATGATGTGGGGCTATTTTAATTCCAAAGGCCAAGGGAACTTTATCAGGATGCATAGTATCCTAAAAAAAAAAAAAAAAAAATACTTAAAAATAAAAATCTGCCTGCCTCTATGGGAATTTAACATAGGGGTGTACTCACTTATGCACCATGTATTTTAAGGAAGAACATTTATTTATTTACGATACATTATTCATTCACAAAGAAAATTGGTGTCCTTAAAGGTTGGATTTTTCCTAATTTTTTAAATTAAGGCATTAAGTTCAATTTCCAAAATATGATTTTTTATTCCTCTTTTTAGTCAACTTTAGCATGGGTGTATTCACTTATGCATTGCACTGTATATATATATATATATATATATATATATATATATATATATATATTAATTTACTTATTAAACAACCTTTGTTGAGTTCACTTACTGAAGAATATCATGGAAACATTTTTAACTAAATTTTTTTACTTTTACATTCAATATTTTTGAATCTGCTTGGTCAAACGATTTTGAAAACTTTGATAAACGTTTGAACTTACCTTGATAGGCCAGAAACATCTTGGTGAAGGGCGGCAGCCGGACCAGGAAGTGCAGCACGGTGCCGCTGTTGGAGTAGTGAGAGCCGTAGTGATATGGCTGGACGGGCGGCATGGGGTCGTCCTCTCGCTTGCCCTTCTTAAACTCCTCTTCCAGATACTGTGGAGGACATCAATAGTTAGTTACACTTACACACACCTAATGACATCAGCTGTAAACATATACGCTCTAAAAGAAATATGGATACAAAATGATCAAAGAGTGTAGAAACCGTGCCATCTTCTGTCAGCTGTCTTCTGAGGTAGCATATTGAAATGGTGTCTCATAAGTGATTAATGCATGGGAGACTTGATTTATGGTATTGCTAAGCTGAAATTTTCCTTTTCTGCAAAGGACACTTGTGATTGTACATCAGACTTTAGCCAGATGAAAATGTCTCAGAAGGCAACATAATGAGCTGCTGGGAAAGCCCTTCGTGCCGGGACTGCGCCTGTGATGCCTAAGTAGGCAGCTCACCAGATTTTGGAACAGAGCCACAGTGTGATTGGTTAACAGACGCTGGTGTAAACAGGAATTAAAGCCCTGCAGTGCTGCCGTACCCTGTAATTGTCCACATAACGGTCTTCCTTCTCTTTAGACTGCACTGCGATGGGTTTGCTGAGGCTCCTGTTACATCAAACAGAAAAACAGAAAGGAAAAATCGTCATTTGCATACAAGTCTCTATATATATAAGGTCAACAGTTTAGAATAATTGAGATTTTTTTATGTTTTTGAAAGTATCTTAAGTCCACCTAGGCTGGATTTAACGGTTTTCTATGTGAATATACAGTAAAGTGTAATTTATTCCTGTGATCAAAGCTGAATTTTCAGCATCATTACTCCAGTCTTCAGTGTCACATGATCCTTCAGAAATCACTCTAATATGATGATTTGATGCTCAAGAAACATTTATGATTATTATCAATGATGACAACAGTCGTGATGCATCATATTTTAGTGGAAACCGTGATAAACTACCGTTAAAACATTTTTTTTTTCATTCAGCAAGGATGCATTAAAGGGATAGTTCGCCCAAAAATGATATTTAAGCCATGATTTACTCACCCTCAAGCCGTTCGAGATGCATATGTCAATCTTTTTTCAGACGAACACATTTTCAGTTATTTTAGAAAATGTCTTAGATCTTTCAGTGGTTATAATGTGAAGCAATGGGGTCCAGCTGATTCAAGTCGCAAAATGTGCATGCATCCTTCTCAAAAATAATCCATCCGGCTCCAGGGGGATAAACGAAGGCCTTCTGAAGGTAATCCGTGCAGTTTTGTCATAAAAATATACATATTTAAAACTTTATAAACGAAAATAACTGGCTTCCGGTGGCGGTCGGCGCGCGTTCATGGAGATGAATGACGTCGTGACGTAGAGCGAACGTAGAGTTTTGTTTTGCTCTGCTCTCTGGCTGCGCTGTCACGCTCGTTCTACGTCACGACGCTTCCTGCGCTACGTCCTACGTCATAAGCCAGCAACCATCTCCATGAACGCGCGCCGACCGCCACCGGAAGCCAGTTATTTTCGTTTATAAAGTTTTAAATATGTATATTTTTACGACAAAACTGCACGGATTACCTTCAGAAGGCCTTCGTTTATCCCCCTGGAGCCGGATGGATTATTTTTGAGAAGGATGCATGCACATTTTGCGACTTGAATCAGCTGGACCCCATTGCTTCACATTATAACCACTGAAAGATCTAAGACATTTTCTAAAATAACTGAAAATGTGTTCGTCTGAAAAATGATTGACATATGCATCTCGAACGGCTTGAGGGTGAGTAAATCATGGCTTAAATATCATTTTTGGGCGAACTATCCCTTTAAATTGATCAAAAGTTACAGTAAAGACATTTATAATGTTACAAAAGATTTATATTTCAAATAAATGCTGTTCTTTTAAACTTTCTATTCATCAAAGAATCCTGAAAAATAAAATGCATCACAGTTTCAACAAAAATATGAAGCAGCACAACTGTATATGAGAATTTATAATTATGTGTTAAAAAAAAATCTGATGGCGATACTGAAAATTAGAACATACTTCCATTTGTACTATTTCATAGTTTTGATGACTAGCGGAGAGCTAACACTATTATTAATTGGCCAAATGGGCACAGAAATCAGCTGATGCCGATGATCTTAAAACGATCAGCTAATTTATCAGTCGGGCTGGGTATCGATTCAGATGCTCCAATTCGATTCGCAAGCTCTAAATTCGATTTCGATTCCCGATTCGACTCAATGAATATAGATTTGATACAAATCCTATATTTATAAAAAAGAACGGTGAACATACGTTTTTTAATTAATAAGTGGTTAATTAATAAAAAGAAATTAAGAGCCACAAACCTGTATATTAAACTCTTTTTATTTTAGGTAAACTTGGGTACATTAAAACCCAACTTCAAATGCATACAATGAATAGACAGGATTTTGATGCAAGATGAAAAATTGATGCTGAAAATTGACAGTCGCATGCCTTGATCAATCAGGATCGGGTTATTTTATGTTTAAGAGAAAACACACATAAAATCTCACAGCATTAGCTGTAACATGGAGACTGCAAGCCTATGAACAGTGGAGGAAAACTAATACTGGCTTTTGGGTGATAGATAAACAAATATGGAAAAAAAAACGATTTGTGGCCTTTAAGAACCGATTTTGAATCGACCATATTTTTAAAAAAAACAACGATTAATCAAAAAAATTGATGATTGGGGTCTGACCTGTAAATGGAGGCCTCCTGCAGGTCCAGAGTCTCACTGATGTAGTCTCTCAGGATGAAGGGGAAGACGGGATACTGCATGAGGTCGTTGAAGGAGCGGCCCGCGTGCTTGTTGAGATGAGTGAGGTACTCGAAGTTGGTGATCTGTCCTGAGCTCCACAGGTGCGTGAGGGCTGTGATGTTGCCGTACTCCAGCAGGTTGGGCAGGTCTGAGGTCAGGATGTTGTGGTAGACGTCATCACGAAACTGAGACGGAACAAACAGGAAGTTACGGTTGGGCAAAATTCTGAATTATGGAATGGGGTCTCTTTCAATTCATGAGTGGGAATTTATTAATTAAATAAATATTTCTGTTTGTTTATTTGCGCAAAATATAAAATATGCACAATAAAAGGCAAGAAAATAGAATTTATATACACTGCAGGTTATAAATAAATAAATAAATAATTCTATATATATATTTATGCATGTATGTATGTATGTATGTATGTATGTACATATACTATATATTAGGGTTGGGAGAATCACGCTTCTTTTGTTTACGATTTTAAAATAATTTTGTTTATTCCAGAATCAATATTAATACAAATTAAATTGTTTTATTTTTGTCCTTGCTAATAGACGAGGTTGACAGAAGTTCGCCACTTTCGTTCCAACAGAGGATGAAATGTGTCGTTATCTATGAGTGTTGAGTGGCGTAATATCCCAAGTGGACGTGAGACTGAACGCACTGAAAGCCCTCGCGCTACTGAGAGAGAGAAGACAGTAGAGCTACACGATCTTTAAAAGACTGTGATCTCGATTCAAACACGAGATGATCTTTCAATTCGTCTGTATATTAAATTTTTGACAAAATCATATCGCAACATTCAAATCTGTGTTGCCGCTGGCCCGGAGAGAGTCGTCATGAAACAGCTTCACAAACAGTCTTTTCAACCTCATAGTATCATTATTACTGTGATCCAATAGTTCAAATGATCAAAGAAGTACTGGGATAAAAGTTTAAAGTTCAAATATACACACTGATGTCTACAGTAGAGATCAAAATAAAGTAAATAAAGCACATACTCTCTCTCTCCCACTCCAGCACACACACATACAGGAGTACAGACACACACTCTCACAGAAACGACATTTCTCACTAGCGAGGTAATAACGGCGCTGTTCTTGAAGCAGATTAACTTACAGTTTCACTATTAGTAGAGACGCAGCTGCAAACACAGACTCAGGTAATTCACACACACTTAATCTTTCTCTCTCTAATAACTGCATTAGTCTGCTATCAGTGGCTCAAGTCTTCGTTTCTAGCTCTAAAATTTCGTTTTTTAATCAGCAACGGAGGCGTGGGATGAGATGCGCAGTAAATTAGTCCTGCACACCAGAGCGTTTTAAGATTTGAGTGTTTAATATATATACATATATTATTTGTATATGTATATGTATATGTATGAGCAGAATAATTGACTTCGGGCTGTTAAATTCTTGCAAAATATTGCAATCCAATGTGCATTATTTTTTTTTATAATTCAACGGCCTGTCGTCAATTATTCCTTACACTCATATATATATAAAATCAGTAATCATTAAGCATTGATTTCTAAATATAGCCCATATGTTGTGTGGAGTATATGCATGATTATGGGTAATTTATTCTGAAAAGTAAAAACATATGATTTAAAACGCTACACTTACGGCAGTTACATAGCTATGCTTTCTTGTATTCAAGAACCATTGCCACACTTGAACGTCATAAATCTCTCACAAGCCCTGTGTAGATTAGCAGCTAATGCTCGTGTGTTTGACAATGGCATTGTTACCTTGGTGGTATCAAACGCGAGCAGCAACGTCCTGCCGTTAGTGAGGAAGATCTCCATCGCATTATCTCTGAGCTGCCACCAGCGCTTGTGGACCTCCTTTATCTCCTCGTACGTCCAGGAGAAGGAGGCCGGCTCTGTCTCTCCATGAGGACTCTGGGGGAAGGACACATTGTGAACCTCTAAAACACACGTACGCCTCATAACGTCTATTAGCAGTGGGTGGCGTGGCCAAAATCTAGTATCATGGTATGAGTAACTTTATATATCACCGTAAAAGTAATATTATTTCGTTATTTAGTTGCTGGAAAAATTATGCTTTTTTTTATTTTATTTTTTAGATCAGGGTTATTTTCGTAAACTAATACTTATACTATATTTATTCTACACAACATCAAAGAATAGTGCATAGGTATGTGAATTGGGACACACCTATAAACTTATTTTATTTCGACTGCCAACTGCCACTGCCAAGGTAATATTTATCATTTTTATTTAGTCCAAGTACTAAAATAACTATTAAACAAAATATACTAAATAAACAAAAACTTAAAACATAATACAAACTATATATATATATATTTGTTTTTATAAAAAAAAACTAATGAAAATAAAAATATAAAACAAGATGACTAAAACTTTAAAATTAATTAGAAAATATAAAAATAAAAATATGAATACAAGCTATAATAGTATATCAGTAATACTAAAATAACACTGGTTTAGATATTATATAATATAATATTATATAATAGACTAGTTTAAATAATAAGCCTATTTTTGAACGATTTAACAAATTAAATACTTTACAATTATTTTCACTTTTTTATTTGGAACTTGATGGACAAAAACCAAAAGATCAGATTATTCATGATAAACATACTTCCAAACATTTAGAAAAACAAAAAACAAAACATACTTGGTTATCATGAGTCTCAGCAACATTATCCTCCACAAAGTACATCCCAGATTTTCCTGCAGACCCGTAAAACACAACAGATGATTTTAGCGGCGACACAAGGATCATGTGATGGAGGTCTGGAACGAGTCTTACCCAGCAACAGCTCTCCTGCCATCTCTCTAGAGGGCGCCACACTGATGCACCTTCTCGTGAACCTAAAACAGAAGAGCAGATGTTTTGTGTTTTGAGATTCTGCACTGTGGCTCTGGCGATGAAACCTCAGTGTGCTTCTCTGAGGTGAGAGTACCTGATGGGCTCACTGGTGGCTTTGTCCTTCACTATGGATGAAGAGGAGTAAGCCTTGTCCTCAAACAGGAATGCTAGCGGAGCCTTGACGGCATCTGTGATGGGCAAACCACACGCATGAGACCAATCCGTCAGCTGATCAATCATATCACAGCTTTTGGTACATTTCTGTTAGTGTCATATTGATTTGTTCATCTAAAAAAACATGCTGGGGTCACATTTCATCCCAAAGTCCGAAAAATTATTAATTAATTCATTTACTTATACTTACTTATTTATATGCTAATATTCTTATTTACTTATATTTGTTGGTTTACTTATTAAATTATTTACTTACTAATTTTACTTATTTAAATATTTATTTATTATTATTTATTTACTAACTTACTAATTTACTTCCCAGTTTTACATTCATTACTTATACTTGTTTGTTTACTTATTTAATTTCTTATTTACTTACACTTTTTTATTTACTTATTTTACTGATATAATTATTTACTTATTGATTTACTTACTAATTTAATACCCAACTTTACTAATTTTCTTATTTATTTATTTACTTACTAATTTAGTAAATAAAGTTAAATACATAATAAAATTTGTATCTTTTCTTTATTTACTACCTTATTAAATTACTTTTTACATATTTATTTATTATATTATCTACTTATTAATTTACTTACTAATTTAGAACCAATTTTACTTATATGCAAATTTTCTTATTTACCAACTAATTTTACTGATACACTTATTTACATATTTATTGTTATTATTAACTTAATAATTAAGTAAATAAGTAATTTAATAAGTTAATTAGAATATATTTTTATTTACTTATTTACTAACTTATTAAATTACTTATTTACATATTTTTTATTATTATTATTATTATTTACTTATTAATTTACTAACTAATTTAGTTCCCTATTTTACTAATATAGTCATTTTCTTATTTATTTAATTACTTATTAAATTTACTAAGTTGGGTAAATCTTTTAAGAACATGTCTAGGTCATTTTTCACCCCATTTCTTTATGCTACGAGTAAATAAACTGCATCATGAAAATACATTAAAAAAAAAAAACATTCTAGAATCTAGACAATAGTAAATCACGAGCTGATGTTGTAAAGTGCTTTCTCCAGCTCCAGTCACCGTCTAGTTTGCGGCGGTCTTTGAGCAGATATTTGTTGGGGATGGTCAGGTAGCAGCGCTGGAGGCGTCTCCGCTCTCGGTTGGGTCCCTCGGTGGGATCCAGTTGCCAGGACGTGGGGTAAGAAGACTGATCGTACCACACCGCCCTGTTCCACGGGGATAGAAGAACATCAGATGTGTTTGAGGATGAGGATGAGTAAATGTAGGGGTGTAACGATACTCTCATGTCACGATTCAATACATCACGATACTGAACTCACGATATGATATTATTGCGATACTCCAAGACATATGATAAAAGGTGAACAAAAAATGTACTGTTGATTAAAAAGCTAAATTTGGTTTTACATTGTGTGTGTGAATGAATAGGTTTGGACTTAGTGCTGGAAACCCAAAGCACAGGACAATAGAGACACCAGAATAACAACATTCATGATTCTGAAGCTGAAAATATAGAATTATTTTAGATGAATATGCTTGCGCTCTTTCGCTGACTAGATCTATTTAAAATAACGCACCCATATATTTGTACCCACAAATATTCCCCCATTGCATTATTATACATTATATTCAACATTATATACAGTAGTTTAATGTAGTACTGAGACTAAAACTCTGTAAACTTGAATTTTTTCTCACAGAGTAATTTTTCTTTTGGGTGAACTATCCACGATACATGTTGTTGCATTTTTGCATTGTGATATATTGTGACGTGATATATTGTTCCACCCCTAGTAAATGATGACTAGCGCTGTAGTGAGCAATGCTGACCGGTCGTGCGTGAGCTGATGCACGAGCTCCTGCCAGTGCCGGCTGGCGCTCAGGTCGGTCTTGTAAAGGCCTCTGATGTGTTGCATGACCTTCTTCCTCTCCATTCCCTGCCTGAGAGACACGTTCTGAGTGATGTCAGCGGCGATCTTCGAGATGTCCTTCGACTTCCCATCCAGCCTCTGCAACAAGCTGAAACCGAGACCAGAACAGCTCAGAAAAAAAGTGCACGCACATGTTTGTGTATTATTTAGAGATGTTGGTGACACTTTACAATAAGGTTCATTAGTTAACATTAGTTAACTACCTTAGTTAGCATGAACTAAGAATGAACAATAGTTCCACAGCATTTATTAATCTTAGTTAATATTAATTTCAACATTTGTATTTGTTAACATTAGTTAATGCACTGTGAACTAACATGAACAATCAATGAACAGCTGTATTTTTATTAACTAACATTAACATAATACTGTAACAAATGTGTTGCTCATTGATAGTTCATGTTAGTAAATACATTAACCGAGATTTGTGTGTTTCTCTCAGAGCGCTCACCTCCTCTGTGTGTTGGCCAGCTTTTTTTCCCAGGCTCCTTTGCTGGTTCTCGCCTCTGACTCGTATTTCAGTTGCTCCTTGATAAGGAATAGTAGTGAAACAGCTTTAGTTGAAAATTAATAAATGCATACACTTCGGCTAAGCAATTCAGAACTAAATTCTATTTAAAAGTAGTCACACTACTAGCATAACGCTGAGATGATTTAGTGAAACTGCAAAAAAAGTAGAACTGGGACAATATATCGATGCATTGTGAATCGACTAATGATTCTGGATCGATTCCAGTTTTTCCGAATGCACCGCGATTCTCTCTCGATTTGATTCTGAGTTTAGTTTTTAACAGCGGATGAAGTGTGTGCTCTATAAACAGCCGTAATCTGCTGGCTTCCAATGCCTTACACACACCACTTGAACCTTCTATCCACCTTATTCCTGCGCCCCATGATGCTCTGCACGAATTATGGGTGTAACTTCCGTTAAGCTGTAAACAATCAGTGAAACGCTCGCTCTATGAACTCAATATGTTAAAGTGTCACAATGGGATTACATTAATCTACTCACCCTTCAACCATCGAATATTAAAAGGAAATTTAAAAGTGTAAAAGCATCAACAAGGTACTTTCAACAGACCAAACAACCCCAAAAGCACGAGTCTTTCCACAGCAAAAACAGACAGGTTAAATATCACTGTAGTAATATATATATATATATATCTGTATTATGTAACTTATGTTGCCTTAATCAAAAATGTTCATTAACTTCAGCATTACGTGATACTATTTCAAAGTGATTTCCGTCATTTTGACTGATTATAAATTGCATTTACCTGTGAAAACAAACCTGGAAAGAGACGTGAGAATTTGAGGAGAATAACGAGAGATTCTTCGTGCATTCCAGTGAATTACTAATGGAATATATCGTAAATTAAATTCTGAAGAACAGACCACAAATGTGCAGTATATGCTGACCTTTTTCATACTTTTACTGCGGATTGCAAAGGGAAAAAAGAAAATACTCACGAGGAAAAGAAAGCAGCGACTGTAAAGAGCTCTTGCCATAGATATTCTTGTTATAACACGTCACGTTAAAATACCAAGTATAACGTTATTCTCATGATGTCTGAAAATAAATCATGACGGAAAATTGACGGCTCATCCAGTCAAAATGACGATCAGCTTTATTTGTAGGGCAACCTTATGATTTGAAATGATTCGTTTAAGCCTTTTTGAATGGAATTCCCCAAACCGGGAGTGCCTCCCATTATTCAACACGCAGTAAGATCGTCAGGAATAAGGGGGATAAAATAATCATTCATAAATCACAAGGGTGTTTGCAGTGGGCTGTTTACATTAATCTTGCGTCATAAAAGCCTTCTGAGGTGCAAGTACATTCTCAGAATCAGCCAAACGCACGAGCGCTCTTCTTCGTGGGCATTTGAGCGTGCGGTTTAAAACTAGCCTAGAGCGCCATCTGCTGTTTAAAAGCTAAGCTCAGAATCGATTCGCGATGCATTTGGAAAAAATTGTAATCGATCCACGAATCGCGATACCCTGGAAATCCAGAGTTCTCGTGAGAGCACAAGGTGAATTTGCTCAGCGAGTTACTCTGGTGTCGAGTAATGATGCTCATTAAATATGCCCCTCGATCCGAGCTGCACCAATCACATCGGGTTATCTGATATAGGCGGAGCTAAACAGAAGACGACAGCGCTGTGATGTGGAAGTCATTAGTAAACATTGCAAGATGGCTATGGATGAACACCAGTTGTTTGAAACGGCTTTGGCCGCTACAATGAACGTGTTAGACTTGGCTTTTTATCTAAAAGAGGAACAGAAGACGGCGCTCGAATCGTTCCTTTGCAAGAAGGACGTTTTTGCTGTTTTGCCGACTGGATACAGCAAGAGTATAATCTACCAGTGAGCTCCGCTGGTAGCTAAGCGTATGGGGTTTATTGTTGTGATTGGTCGTAGTGTTATCCAATTGCGTGCAGTGAGATTTTCAAATGTATGCTTGGTGTCGCCCCTCGAGCCGGCCGAGTTTCATTAGTCGATGCCAGACCATTAATCGTTCAGATTTAGGTCTGGATTTCCAGGCTAGAATCGTGATGCATCTATACATTGTCCCAGCCCTAAAAAAAAAGGCTCATGCAACCGTTGCAATAAACCAGGCTTAATCCTCTTATGACCTGGTAGAGTGTGTTGGGTCATACACACCTCTTTGATGGCCTTCAGGAGGTCGGGTTTGGCCGGAGCGCTGGGTGGGATGCATCGGTGGCCGCAGAGTTTCAGCGCTGTCATGAAGGTGTTGGCAGCCGCCTGCTCTTCTTTGCTCAGGGCGTCTTTATGATCGTGTAACAGCTCGTACAGATACAGAGCCAGCTTGGGCCCGTGCTAATAACACACACAAGCACAACACAATCAGGAATGATTAGAGGAAGCTGGCTTTTACGGGTCACCCTCCATTGTAGATAACAGAATCGGATATTAAAAACCCATATTGATCAAACACATACACATTTTCAGAGCATTTAAAAAACATTTTCCATATTCATGATTTCTTGTCAGCCTTAACAGCCATTAGTGATGAAATCCAAGGTGGAATTTAGAAAAACGTTACAAAATAGCAAAGCTGGCCAAAATCTCATCACTATTTTTGATAAAGCAAGTGAAAGATTTAAATTCACAACACAATTCAGAACACAAATATATGTATATGTATATGTATATTAGGGATGTAAACGGTTAATGGTCTTAAATTTAATGGTCTTAAAAAATGGTCTTAAATTTATGTGCGTTCAAAATTTAAGGGCATGTAGAATTAAAAAAATTCTTAAAAAAGAAACAAAAAAAGACATTTGTCCCAACTTGACTGGAACTTTTGTAAGTTGTGGCAGTTAATATATAAAAAAAATATTCCCCACCAAAACTGTTGTTGTGATGCATTTCTGTTATGTGTAGTTTCTACCCGCAGTTGGACAAAATTAGGCGTTATTTAATCGCTTTACGCAAGAGTTGCAATTCAGAAGAGTCTCAGGGTTAATGATCTTTCTCTCTCTTTTCTGCCAGTCTACAGTATAATGGAGACATGAATACAGCACTAGCGAGAGGACGGCACTGCTGCTATGGAAACAGTCTCATGAAGATGTTTCAGTGGGTTATTTACTGCATGTCAGAGGAGAGCTGTAGCAAAACCAACCCAGTGAAATGTCATTGTCTTCCTCCCAATAGAGGAAGTGTGTGCATGTGTGTTGTCACACTAATCTGAAAACTGTCAGCAAATAACCAAAGCAAAATGTCACACAGTCTCTGGTCGGCATGTAAAAACAAAAAGCCATTTCTGTCAACGTATCTGGTGATGTGTTTATTGGCCTCACCTCGAGGCCGGGACTGAGGCTTTCTCTGAGGATCTCAGAGTAGCTGTGCTCGTGGACGAACTCTAGCGCCTCCCTCCTGTCCTCCAGAGGTACTGCAGGGCTGAGCGTGTGCACCAGCATTCGGCCGATCTGAACCCTGAACGTGTCACGACAGGACCAGAGGATTCGCCTCCACTGCTGGCGAGGGGCGCCGCCACGACCGGTGCTGCCCTGAGGAAGCAAACATCACACAAACACACTGAGTTAGTCAACACCGGGCCTGTGAGACACAATAGAGAGATATAACACTAACAGACTACGCATTTATCACATGCACACATGGGCATTAGGTATCAGAAAGACCATGTCAATAGATCAGGATTATTTTATTAACTAAAACATTGGTGACACTTTAGTTTAGGGTCCAATTCTCACTATTAACTAGTTTGGTATTATCATGCATATTACTAGGATACTGGATGTTTATTAGTACTTATAAATATTAATGCCTTATTCTGCATGATCATATTCTACATCCCTTAATCCACCCAATACCTAAACTTAACAACTACTTACTAACTATTAATGAGCTGTAATTAGGAGTTTATTAAGGCAAAAGTCATAGTTAATAGTGAGAATTGGACTCTAATCTAAAGTGTGACCAAAATTTTATTTAAACATTTCTCTTCAAGTTGAATTACGGTACTAAAATAACAAAAACTGAAAAAATTATGAAAACTATATTTAAAAAAGACATTAAAAAAATTACTAAATAAAAATGAACAAAAAACAACAACAAAATTGCTAAAACTTTCAAATTAAAATATAAAAAATACAATCTAATCAACATATTAACAAAAACTATAATAGTATATCAAGGATACTAAAATAAATCAAATCAAATCAAATCAAGTATATTTGTATAGCGCTTTTCACAATACAGATTGTATCAAAGCAGCTTCACAGTATTAAATTAAAATAAAATAATACAACAAGGTTTGTTTCTAGTGGAATTTATTGATTGATAGAATAAAATTAAATATCCCCAAAATATCCCCAACTGAGCAAGCCAAAGGCAACAACGATAACACTGCAATAGACGAGATTCACAATCCTGGTCTCGAGATTTGTGGGTACAAGAGTGTTAAAGATGTTTTATTAGTGTTTCTTATGATAGTTGGAAAGTTTGATTCGTTTTCATGGAACACTTCGAAGTTTCCATTTAAATAAGTGTTCAAAAAATCTCGTAAGGAATTTTTTTTGTAATTAGTTTTTTGGGGGGTAAAATTTATATATATATATATATATATATATATATATATATATATATATATATATATATATATATATATATATATATATATATATATATATATATTATCATTGTTTATTAAGATTAGGGCTGTCAATTTAAAAAAAAAAAAAATTAACAAGTTACACTATACACTGACTAATCACATTAATCATAAATAATTAATTAACCAATATTGCTGAGAAAGGCCCCCAAATGAAGATAATTCAAAGATAATGGTGGTGACATCAGTGATAAAGTTGTTGTTTCAAAGGCCAATCTAAAATTTATTTGGAACAATGTGCACTGAATACCAAAAATATAAGCAGTAACAAACAAATTTGATTTCATGTTGACTTTAAGACACTGACGTCTGCTGTAAGTGACTCACCAAGCTGATCTTTATGCCCTCCATCATTAGTTTGAGAATGTCTTTGCTGAAGCTCTTGGTGTTGCCCGGCGGGAGCGGGGTGGAGGGCGTCGAGCCGTTCTCCTCAGACGTCTGCTCGCCAGATAACGGCATGGACATCGAGTGATCAGGAGACTCAGGGAAGTTCAGGAGGTCAAAGAAATCGTGGTTGACGTCTGGAAAGTAATGACAAATTTATTCAGCCAACATGGATTGTTTCTTGTTGTCACTAACAAAAAAAGTACCGTGGTAATACCGTATTCTTTGAAGGAACCATGTGAAATGCATTAAAGTTTTTTTCAAGTCAAGTCACCTTTATTAATATAGTGCTTTTTACAATGCAGATTGTTTCAAAGCAGTTTTACAGAGATAACAGGAAAATAATGCAATAAAGTTTGTTTCTAGAAGAAAATAGCATCATAGTCCAGCTTAAATAAGTTCACTTTTATACATATATATACATACATATACATATATATATATAGCCGCTCTGGAGAAAACCGTGATGTCATCGTCCAGCTCAGCTTTGTTCTCATATAATGGTGTCAATGCAGGCAGATCAATAATATTGTTGAATATTAAAGGTGCTCTAAGCGATGTTGGGTGACGTCACTTCTTGTTGACTTTTGAAGTATTGTCAAACAAAACGGAGGCTAGCTCGACCCTCCCTCATCCTCATCCCGTCCCCTCCCTTCCGTGCTTCCTGAAACAGGCTTTTCCGATGTGAATTCGGGACTTCACGCGTTCCTTCTCCTTTTCCCTCTTCTTTGCTATTTGTTCATCGGAACGTCGTCTCTTTGTTCGTGTGTCGGCCATATCAAAATTCAAGAGAATATAATTGTAACGTTAGTCGTTGTCTAGGACATCTCTCCTTTAGCTAACTTCCCTCTTCATGCTTCTCTCTCCTCCACCCCCCTTCATGTGCACGCACACTAACCCCCCAACCCCCAAATCATTCTTGTCGGTTATTGGCTGGAACACTGTTTGTTATGTTTCGTGGTCCAGGCTGGGCCAGTTTGTTTTTGTTGCTGTTTGTGGAGCCTGGGCTGTCTACAGAGACCACGTTTCTTTACAGTGTGTTCAGGGGACAGGCAGCTAGCGGAGAGTGAGGAGATGTTTGCTGTATGTGACAAAAAATGTTTCAGCCTAAAAAACGCGCGACATCGCTTAGAGCACCTTTAAATGTTCAATGGTTGCATGAGCTGATGTTTGTCGTATGTACCTTGATAGATGAGTCTGTTAACGGCCAGAACCACGAGTCTCTGCAGTCGCTGGACCAGCTCCGTCTCGCTGGCTCTGATGGGGTTTTCTTGACTCATTCTGCGCTGCATCATCTCAGTGAGTTCATCACTGGCCACGGAGCGCATCCGCGTCAGCAACGAGTCCGACTGGGCCAGCGTGAACCGCCTCCGACCTGATCAAAACATGCATGTAGTGAACACAACAACAAACTGTGTGTGAAGAGCAGAAGATATTAATATCAATATCTCATCACCTCATAAATGCATAGACAGACAGATAGACAGATGCAGGTATTAAAAACAACCTTGATTGATGCTAAGTGGTTAGACAAGGCAGGTTGTCATTTACACCCGACATGTAACATGCAGTTTAAAAGTTTAAAACTTGTCTATATATTGTATGAGTAGGTGAGCCTTAAATGTTTTTAGGATTCATCAGGGTGCATTAGTTTAGATAGTCCAGTTTAAATTGCAAAACAAAAAGTGAAATATTATTACAATTTAAAATAACTGATTTCTATGTGAATATATTATATAATGTAATTTATTCCTGTGATCAAAGCTGAATTTTTAGCATCATTACTCCAGTCTTCAGTGTCACATGATCCTTCAGAAATCATTTGGTAACACTTTAAAATAAGGTTCATTAGTTAACTACATTAGTTAGCATGAACTAATAATGAACTGCACCTATACAGCATTTATTAATCTTTGTTAACGTTAATTTCAACATTTACTAATACTTTATTTAAATCTTGTTAACATTAGTTAATGCACTTTGAACTAACATGAACAAACAATGAACAGCTGTATTTTTATTAACTAACATTAACAAAGATGAACAAATACAGTAACAAATGTTTCATTAATGGTTAGTTCATGTTAGCTAATATATTAACTAAAGTTAACTAATGAACCAATCTTTCTAATATTCTGATTTGATGCTCAAGAAACATTT
This sequence comes from Abramis brama, assembly GCF_963993115.1. Classification (NCBI taxonomy): domain Eukaryota; kingdom Metazoa; phylum Chordata; class Actinopteri; order Cypriniformes; family Leuciscidae; genus Abramis; species Abramis brama. The sequence continues at coordinate 2,050,642 of NC_139981.1, read as the reverse complement.
CTGATTATCATCAATGTTGAAAACAGTTGTGCTGCTTATATTTTGGAAACTGATATTTTTTTTCCAGGACTCTTTAATAATAAGAAAGTTCAAAAGAAAAGCATTTATTTGAAATAGAATATTTTGTAACATTATAATTATTGATCATGTCACTTTTGATCCATTAAATGCATCCTTGCTGAATAAAAGTATTGATTTCTTTAAAAAATCCTAGATGGATGTTAATGGCAGGTGTAAATGAGAGAGAATGAGAATGATAAACAGACACAGAGTTGCAGAAACACTTTTAGAGGCCTGCTGCAACTCTGACTCTAGACTGTGTGTTTTTAGTCTTGGTTCATTCATGTTAAAGCACACACAGGCACCAGTAGCTCAGGACACTGGGCAGATGAGCGGCAGACAAGCTTTAATCAGTTCACTTTCACACGACCAACATCCCTGAGAGAGCCAGGGTGTTGTCACCCATCGGTGCGGATGGGGTCGATGGCTACCTGCGTCTGAGGGGAACATGTAGGAGTTTGGTCCGGTTGGGGAAGGGAGGGGGGAATCCTGGGACAAGAAGCTGAACGGGGAGGGAACAGGGATCAGGCCGTACGAGCAGTAGTGCTGCCGGGGAATACGGGGAATTATGGAGTCTTTCAGCCCCATTGAACCTTGGGAGTGTGAGGGGAGGTGATAACACAACAAAAACACATGAGCAAACAAGCGTGACATCCGGGGCTGATGGTTAAGACAAGATGAATGGAGATGAAACACAAAGACACATGGATGTTAAAGGAACAATTCACCTATAAAAAAAAAAAGAGCAACATGGATATTCGTCAAGATTTATAAAAAAAATAATAATAAAATAAAAAAAAACAGGTTTGGAACAGGGTTATTATCGTTAACTAAAACTAAACCATAAAATAAAAATAAAAAAAAATAATAATAATAATACATTACTTGAAATAAAATAAATGATAACTGAAATAATAATAATAAAAAAACAGGTTTGGAACAGGATAATTATCATTAACTAAAACTAAACCATCAAAAAAATAAATAAAAAATAAAAAATTACTTGAAATAAAATAAATGATAACTGAAATAAAAGTAAAATATAATTTTTTTTAATTTTTTTTTTTTTCCAGTTACTTAAATATAAATATAACTAAAACTAAAATAAAAATGAATATAAACACATCATATAATAATATATAGACATATAAAAAATAGGAAAAATAAAAAAGCACAACTAAATTACTAAAACTGAAAAAAAAAATTGAAAATATAAAAACTTGATTTAATAGTTTACTTATAATACTAAAAGAACAATGAACAACTGAGTAAGAGTAAATGATGACAAAAGTTTATTTTAGGGTAAACTGTCCCTTTAAATGCGAACCCAAACTATCAAATGAACATGAGAATTACTAGGGAAGCACCGAAATTTCAGCTACCGAAAATTTTCGGCAACAAAAGCTATTTTCGGTTTCAGTCTGAAATCAGTGACCGAAACAGACGTTTAAATAGCGCTTCTCCGATGGCACGTTTTTGACTGTGTTCAGTGTCTAATTTGTGCACAAAATAGCTACAGCAGATAAACATGTCAGCTGTGGACACTAGCTCTGGATTGACGATGATAATTTCTCGATTTTAATCGGTAATGATATGGTTTCTTAAAGTGGTGGTATAATGCCCTTTTCACAGATGTAAAATAAGTATCTGATGTCCCCAGAGTGTGTGTGTGAAGTTTTAGCTCAAAACACCACACAGATATTTTTATACAGCATGTTAAAATTGTCACTTTTTAACTGTAATTGTCACATTGTGAGGCTGAGCAAAAACGCACCATTTTGTGTCTGTTCCTTTAAATGCAAATGAGCTGCTGCTCCCGGCACAGAGGGCGGAGCTTCAACAGCTTGTGTCATTTTACCTCACACACACATGCACTGAAAATGTCTAAAACTTTTAGCCTTTTATGTTCAAACCGGAGTCAGACAATGATGGAGAGACTCAAGAAGAAGTGACAACATGTAGAAGTAACAGAACATTTCTGAATGGATAGTAGTTTATGTGTAGTTATCTTCTAGTCATTGATTAGCATATTCTGTCTTGATAATCTATAAATTGTGTTCAGGGGGCGGGGTTTATGTAAATTCTAGGGTTTGTAATAATAAACACTTTTGTGATAAAAGCACCAAATAAACATGAATGAATACCAGAAGGTATGTTGAAAGATGCATTATAACTTAAATGTTTATTGCTTAATGCTCATATGTTATTTTGGTGATCAAAGAGGAGTTTGACAGGATAAAATTATTGACTACAGGGGGACTTTCAACAACAAACTAGAGTAGAAACAATTCTGTTATTTAAAAGTTGATATAAAAACTGCCTTATGGGCGAATTAAATGTGTGTGCAACTCAGTTTTAGCTATTTGAGTGTTGATTATTCAATAAGTTTAAATAATTTACTGGTTTATTTTCGGTTTTGGTCGAGTGCATCCAGAATTTTCGGTTTTGGCCCAAATTTTTCATTTCAGTGCATCCCTAAAAAATACCAAACTCTTTCAACTCTAAACTGTCTCACCTGCGATGCTTTTGCGCTTCTGCTGTAGAGCGTGATGTGGCGAGGTGGGGACGTGCACGTAGCTGCCTGATTTCTGAGGGTCCTGATTGGCTGTGGTCTTGATGAAATCAATGGCTGCCTGTATCACGCGGAACTGCAGGGCCAGGGCCATTTCTGAAAGACGAAATCACAACAGAATATGTCCTGTTACATTCGAATGGCACGTCACATATCACATCATTGTCATACAAAAGTATTAGTTTTTTACCCTGTGTGCGCCGAACTTTGCTGGTTTGCATGTAGCCCAACAGGGTGATCAGGTCTTCAATGATGCGGAAGTACTGAGAGCCCGAGGAGCTGCAGGAGTGGATGGTGACGGCCACCAACAGCTGCTGAATGTCACACACCACCAGTTTGTAGTCATTCGGAGGAATCCTACAGAGCCAACAACATCAAGAAAGAGTTCACTTACTGTAGTTATTATGTATAATCTTTCATATTAGAGAAGTAGGGTCCAATGAAATGGATTCCTTTTTAATGGTTAAATAAAATTGTAGTAATCAAAAAGCATGTCTAAATCACTGAAATCATGAAACTTATACATTTTAACAACACTTTATTAAAAGTTAGAATAAACAATAACAACCAAATAACAAAAATAATTTTTTTAGGGCCCTATGAAATCCAATTTATTTTGCATAAATTTGGTGTTTTTTGTTCTAATCTGTTGTTTTAAGCAAAAAGCATGTCTGAATTCAATTGAATGCATACAACATTAACAATTTATACATCATTGTACAGTAATAAGGCCTTATAGGTTCTTATAAGTTCTGCCTCCTCTCTGTCAGTTAAGTCCATTCTGAAACGCGTCCGAAAATGAACCATAACTCAGCGAATACTCAGTCAAACAGGCACACAGGCATGAAGCCTGAATTCTCTTCTTTTAAATGAAGTATTTTTTATAAAAAACAAATATTCTCAGTTCATGTAATCTGTAAGAAAAGAGAGAGATGTCAGTCGTTCTCATCTCAGCTAATTATTTTTAATGTGACCCCGCGCTATTCAAACGCAAATGACTGAGGCAATCCATGCAAACCTGTGAACGCCCCCATATCAGCTCGAGAAAACACATCAAGCTTATTCAGATCATTGTACTTGTTTACACCGTCTCGCGGCGCTGTGAGGAATACTACTATCGAAATAATAATAATGGAAAATGTACCTCAGAAGTGCTGGTATTTCGAGGACAACAGATCCTGAGCTATGGAATACTGTAGTAAGTTTTTTTTTTCATTCTCAAGTGAATCGCGTTCCTGAGTGTGAATGAATGAACGGCAGAGATGCGCCGTTTACCACAACTGGCAAAAAGACGGTTTAAATTTGAATCGCGTTTCTGTGTGTGAATGAATGTTTCGCTTTTAGCAAACTGTATTGCTATACTGAGTAAAAATCGACTGAAATATGTTGAAATAAAATGTATTTGTATAAGCAACGTATTAAACTGCAAATTAACATTTTATTTCTTATAATAAAAACGAAAGACCTATGTTAAGACCTATGAAAGACAACATTTCGTTGATTAGTTTTGGATAGATTATACATTTTTACTGTAAAATATCTGCCACATCAAATAAGCTTTTGTTTGCCAATTTTTGCTCATATGTTAAATATAGTATGTTTTGTCAAAAATAAAGTAATTAAATAATATGTTATAGTGTTTATTCCAATGTAGCCTAGGCTATATTCAAGTAATGAATCCTTAACTTTGAAATATGTATGATAAAATGTATACTTTAGTTTTTACAAAGAAAGATTACACTTGAATTGTTGTTGTAATTGTAACCTTTATAATAAAAAATATATATTTACAAGGTAGATGTAAACAAACTATTAAAAGGTAAATATAAGCCTTTTCTTTAAATAATTTTTATTGTGTTTTATTAGTGACAAATTTGGGGAGAGGATAAATATTCCAAAACTGAAAATACAGTATGAGAATTAACCGCACAATTACTAGACATGTTTACCTTGGATATTATAGGCCAATTTTGCAAGCACAATTTGTGGAAAAATAAAAAAAATTGAGATGCTTCCAACTGTTGCTCTTGCATTCTTTCTTGTGGCTCAGTCAAACACCTGAATGAATGGCTCATTAAGTATGCGGGCCCCATTGTCTCCTCAGGTGCGAACCACTAAATATGCATGATGGTGTTGGAGTGTTGACGCCCACTTCGCATATTGCCTTTCCAAACAGAAAGTGTTTTGCAAAATTTAAATCAATGTATTGTTTTATGTGAATGATTAGGGAGGATGATTTTCACATCATTTTGAAGAAAAAACATCCATTAGTCAAAAGTCTTGTGGACACATATTTAGTACGTGTTTTGTGGCCTTATTTCAGAAACTTTAATTTTTTGTTTTTTCAATAACCATGCATAAACATTATTCTCTCAAAAATGCAAACATGTACATTCATGTTGCTCACATATTATGGTAGCCCGGTTTGTGCTAAATAGAGTGTAATTACACCTTTGCCATTAATATGTTTATAAATAACTGAAAAAAGCACAAATGTCAGGGCATGTCAGAACATCTCAAGGACCCCAAAAACACCTCAGACCCCAGAGGGTTAAGGGTATAATTATCATTATTACTACTTTGAGAAGCACATTCTACTGTACAATAGTAATACATTTCTGTCGTAATTTCTTCAAGTTAAACCAAACTCATGTTCATGTCCTCGTGCAGCGAGACGGCAGACGAGCGTCACACATGCTTGAGTTTGTGTAGTAGAGCAAATTGAGACACGCACAACGTGGAGACTTCAGATTTCATTAGCAATAGAGACACGTCCATATCGTGATTTAATTAACTGTTAGGCCTTACTTTTGATTTGTTAATCTAAAATTAGCAAAATTCTATGACATTCTACATTACACTGTAAATTCCATTTTTGCGACTGAATTCTGTGATTCCGATCATGTTATCTGCATTGAAAAAATCATCAAGGAGCTTCCCCAACACTGACATCACTTTAAATATCTAAAGCCGAGCGCACACTCTGCGAATTTGGCCGTCTGAGACAAATTTTGCGAATCCTAAAAGATTCCTCTGATCCTAGCCTAAAATCTGAAGTCTTTGATCGTTAGTTTGACATGCTCACCGACAGCCGATTAATGACCGTTGCGATTACAATTTTACCTCCGACGAAATTCTGTTCGTGTCAGAAGATTTGACTCTCAGTCCTGCAGTGATTCTCCTACGACGACCGCCAAATTGTCTTTGTTTTTCAAGACAAGCCATGACCATAATTAACATTAGAGATTTCTTTGTAGCCGCCATTTCAATCCCGCGTGTAAAGCAGCTCACATCACCGAACGTGTCATTGATTGATGATGTAAAACTCTGGACAAGTTTTCTTGTGTGCGTCCGATTTTAACGCGTCCTGACTGTCGTACAGTCTGACATTAATGACAACTGAGATCTTACAGTGTGACATGGCTTACAGCGATGATCCTGTTTATACCATCTGACAAGCAACAATCGTAAAGGACTATTAAATTAGGGATGCACGATATATCGGTATCGGCCGATATCGGTTCATTTTTAATGTTATCGTTATCGGCCCAGTAAGAAAATATGGCAGAGATATTAAAGCTGATAAATAATGTATTATTTCCTTCAGCTGAGACACTTCAGATGTGCACTGATCAACATGATGGTTTTGAATTGCATGAAATATGATTGAAATCACTTTAAAAACGGAAAATACGGTAATGTGCAACATGAGTAGCTCAAGTCTTTCATATCGGCTTCAT
>NC_139981.1:2021770-2039270 GCF_963993115.1 Abramis brama | reverse complement strand
GACAGACAGATGATATATATAGATTTTTTTTTTATTATTATTATTTTTATGCATTTGGCAGACGCTAAATAACCCAAAGCGACTTACATTGTATTTCAAGGTACACATTTATATTCTTATCAGTTCTTGCTTTCCATGGGAATTGAACCCACGACCTTGGCGTTGCAAGCGTCAACGCTCTACTGTTTGAGCTACAGGAAAGCCGATAGATGTATACATCTATAGATGACAGATAGATAGAAAGATAGACAGATAGATAGATAGACAGATAGATAGATAGACAGATGAACTAAAGCTGAGCGGACCTTCATGACGCCCTGCTGTATGAGAGGAGAAGAGTGGTTGACGAGGACGAGCAGAGCCTCGGGTTGGATCAGTTTGTCCATCACCTCCTCCAACTGGACGTCCGGCAGCAGAAGCAGAACTCCTCTCAGCAGATCATACAGACCGCAGCAGATCAGAACCAGACAGTCTTCTGCACTGGACCTGAAATCAGAAAACACATATCGTCTGAGAAACGTCAGATCCTCGGCTGTGACTCAGAGCCTAACCAAAAATATGGTTTGTGGATTGGATCTCGGACTTAAAAGTTGTTAAAGTAGTCATTCATTTTATCCCTTAAACTCACCTTTGATCATCAAAATTACATATTTAAACGTTTTGTTTTTTCCTTAAAATAAGTCTTAAAATAGCTTGAATGTAACTCGACACCCTTGCCTCATTTAGTATACGCGGTTCTATGAATATGCAAATGAGCCCCGCCTCCACTCACTCACTCAGCTCAGAGATCCACTGGTTGACGATCACACGTTGATCTGATTGGTTACAAGGTAGTTTGTGACGTCAGAAACACCAGCGATTTCAAAGCGTGTTTTTGAGACATATTAGCATATTTTAAGTTTTAAGCATATTAAAAACACCACATAGGCATATAAACAACATTAAAAGCTGGATTTTCACCACAGGGGGACTTTAATACATTCAATGAGTTGAACTGATTATAGATGGGATGTGTGTTTAGCACAGGAACAGTGATGACGAAGACAGGAGGCAATTACCCAGAAACTGTTGACTGAAAACGTTTATTTTTAGCGCATTAAAGAGATGATGCAACTTATAAATGGAGGCTGATATTAGAAGTCATTCATCTCTAAAACTCAGTGGCATAAATTAGCATAATTAAAGAGCATTATTCAATCATCACGTGTAATTTAAAAGCACTCCCTGGATATATTACGCACCTCTAGAAGAACTAAATATAAAACAAAATATTTGGGGAAAAAAAGGCTTCAGAAGAGTTTTAATCCCTCCCTAGTTCAGTAGTGAGCACACTACCTAGGGACTACCATTTCTGGGGCTGTCCTATTGTAAAAAAAAAAAAAAAAAAAAAAAAAAAAATTTTACTGGATACATTTATATACAAAAAAAGCATACTTGTTTAAAACTATTTTGCTATGCACTTTGCAGTTTTATTAGGGTTTTAAGCATTTACATCTCTGCATTTGGCAGATGCTTTTATCTAAAGTTATACATTTTATCTGTTCATGCATTCCCTGGGAATCAAACCCATAACCTTGGCGTTGCTTGCACCATGCTCTACTGTTTGAGTTACAGAAATTCATACATAAGAGATGTCTATAAACGGTTTTAAGTAACCGACCATGATTTTAGGCATCTGATATATAAATCATATTATCAAGGGAATTAATTTGTGAGGCATATTTGAATGATTAAAAAAGTGTGTGGTGGGTTAAAGATCTCATCAGGCTCTCGTCACAAGCACCATACGGCTTTTTCCGGAAAAGCCAGACATTTTGGCAAGCGGGGTCATTATTGTTAACACTGAAAACAAAAAAAATAAATTTTCACTACTTGAAATAAAATAAACGCTAACTGAAATGAAATAAAACATAAAGAGGGCAAAATTTCAAATTGTTTAAATTGAAATACTGAAATAACTAAAACAAATAAATAAAAAATAATAAAAACTATACAGACATATTTTAAGTTAATAATAATAAAAAAAAGGAAGGACTTAAGTGGAAAAAAAATAGAAAAATTAAATCTAAATCCAAATATTATCAAAAACTTTAATAGTATTTAAATGATACTAAATATAACACTGAATTATCACGACAACCATAAATATAAAAAATAAGAATTACATTTTTTTAATAAAAAATATTTTTGATGGCTTCGCTCCTGCAGATTACAGTGTGCCACATGTTGATTGATCATAAATACTAATTACATTACGTGACATTCACCCTGACTTATTTACTAAAAGGCTCAGTTAAATGAGCCTCTGCACGGCCTTAAAGTCAGCATGAAGTGTAAATCCACTGTTTATTTACTAAATGCATGTTATAAATCTTATTGTGACACCCGCCTCTGCAAGCTTGTGTGTGCCACGCCCACACCTCAACATCCAATCAACAACTGAAGCACAGTGTATGTGTGTGACGTCACCGTCGGCTGGAGTGACTGCGGTCACACACACTGAGTGGCAGCATTTGTTTTCAGCGTGAATGCTGCGAAAAACACACAAAACGCATCTAAAACGGGACAGAGCTTTGAGATTGACTGTATAAATGGATTTGACAAGAAATCTGAGGTATATTTTTACAGACTACTGAAAGCTACAGAAAAGAGAAGCAAATGGATCGCTGCAAATCACAGACACAACTGATCCAGGCAGAGAAAGCGGGATTTGCATTTCAATATCCACGGATCACTGGATCTTTGGTAAGTTGTAAGAAACACTATCCAACCTTTAGTTTAAACTGATAATCGTGCGTTTTCGGAGTTTCCTCTATTAAATCCAGTCATTCAGCAGCTCTTCTGCCACTCAGTCTGGCTGAGGGAGTGTGTTCCCGCGGGAAATAAAGCAAGAAGGCTCTTGAAGCCGTGATTTACAGTGAATTTAGAGCAGCTAATAAACACCAGCAACAAAAAATATAACGTTAAAACACATTTATTCCTCCGCCAAGCAATGTAGTTCCAAAGAGGTTGCCAAGCAACACATGCAGCAACAAAGAGTCACAAACGGTAGTTGCGCAGTAACACTAGTGTAATGCGGTCACAGGTGTGTGTTCAGGAGTAATTTACATTGGCTTTGAACGCGGCTCAACCAATCAGAATCAAGGACCTGAACTATCCGTTTTATAGACCTTTAGAGAAACGCGGGCGCCGCCATCTTTAGAATATTGTCTTTGAACTTCCGTTTTTGCGGTCGCTCTGTATATTTCTATCCAGGAGTAATTCGCTTTTGAAGTGGATTTACTTAATGTAAAGTTAACGAAAGTTATCATGAGGATTGTAATGTTTAAAGCAGATGTCTTAACAAATGTCAGTAAACAGGGAAGGTTTTAAAACGAGCCGTTCATTCATAAATACACAAGATCACTGTGAAAATACAGACCGGAAGACAAAAGACAGCGAGAGTGGCGCTGAAAAGGGGCGGGGCCATGGTTCGAATTACGTGGGAGCCAGTGGGAGCTGAGCTCCCATAGAGAGAGGATGAGCTCCCATGAAAGCTGTGAAATCATACACCTGTGGGGGGTCTCTAAAAATCATCAGCACCATTATTTTAAATTACAAATAAAGCACTTTTTCCTTCAGACTACTGTAGCATGACTTAAAAGATAGGACAAGATGCCAAACACATGGATCTCGCGGGATCTCGGATCGTCATCACACTACGGTACATCCTTATGCTTAAATCAAGTGATAAAAGTGCCGCTGCGATCATTGGCGCGGATACTGTGTTTGTTTGTGGCTCGCGCACAGTCTTCACTCGGGCGCGCTTCAATCCGTTGTGGAGACTCTCTATTCGTTCCAGTAAAATTACAAAACAAAATGCACACAAACGTGTCTCTGCCTGATATAGAACCACTTATAAACATAATCGGATTGTATGAAAAAAAAAAAACTTATATGAGTGCGGATTCGAATCTAGAACCTCTGACGCGTTTGGCAAATGTTCTACCACTGGACCACTTAAGTACACGGTCGAATCTGTCGGATCTATCTATTTACTCTATATTAACGACAAATTAAACCAAATGTACTATTTAAATTGAATTGTGTTACCAACGCTTTTTTATTAAATTTGTATTATATTTACAAATTTTTATATTTTTATATTACATTATTAAGCTACCGCGCCTGCACATAGGCTACTTTTTTTTTTTTTTTTTTAAAGAGACCCCCACAAAGATGAAATCATAATTCGAACCCTGGGCGGGGCTACATAAGGTCTATAAGTGACGTCAATACAACAGTATAAAGTAATACCTGTCATTACTGGAGTCCGCCTTGCTGTGTCTGTCATAACCGGGTGAGTATGTGTAGCTTTCCCAGTCGTCCGGGGGGGCGGCACGGTCAGTCACGGTGGGCCAGCGAGCGATAGTCAGAGAGCCGTTCTGCGCGGGAAACGCCAAGCCCAGACTGGCCAGGTTACTGTGGCTCCTCTGGAAGGACTGGATTCCCTTCAGGCTGTCGGGTCGGCGTGGCGCTTCCTCGCTGGTCCAATCGAAATGGCCCTCTGAGTCCACCGGGCTTCCGGCTGTCCCATCATGCTCCTCTTCTACGCTAATAGAGGGCGTTCTGTTTCCCACGATGCTTCCCTCCTCATCAACACCCGCAGTCTGAGAATCACAAATGGTCTTTGCAGACTCGCAGCTGCTGAGAAGCTGCTCGTCTACGCCCCGCTTCAGGGTCTCTGTGCTGCCCAGGGCATGCTGGGTAATGAGGGACGTCCCATCTTCAGGCTCGGTGGTCCCGGTCACGCTCCCGTGAGCCAGACGGGGCGTCAGGGCTGGAGAAGCGTGGGGAGAGGGATTTGTGTTAGGAGGCCGAAGAGACAGATCTTCATCTCCATGATTGGGGGAAGAAGTGTGGCGAACTGTGGGACAAAAAAACACACATCATTTAGTCAAGTCACCTTCATTTATATAGTGCCTTAACCAATATAGATTGTTTTAAAGGTGCAGTGTGTGATTTTTAGCAGAAAAATTATTAAAGTTATTAAAGTAACAGAGATTGTTTTGGCTTTACAGCAGCTCTAGAATAAAATTGTTGTCCAGCTAAAGTTAGTTTTTGATTGATCCACTTCTATTGCAAACATCATTAGTTATTAACTTAGGAGCCGCTTACACGACACCGTTTCAACAGAAAACAGAAAACCTTTAATGCATTCCGGCCGCTCATTTACACGACAACAATGTTTTAGTAAGTAATTTAGTAAGAACTATGTCTTTTTTTATACAACAAATAACAAGTTTCACATTTGTGGTTTTCACAGCATTAGTGCCTTATCACTTGCTCTTCATTCAATTGTTTATATTATCGCAAAATGCAATAATATTATAGGGATGCATGATATATCGGCCATCATATCGGTATTGGCCGATATATGTCAATTTTTGATATTATCGTTATCGGCCCAATAACAAAATTTGGCTGATATATTAAAGCCGATAAATAAATGATTATTTCCTTCAGCTGAGACATTTCAGATGCGCACTGTTCAACATGATGGTTATGAATTGCTTGAAATATGATTGGAATCACTTCAAAAAAGGAAAATACGGTTAAGTGCAACATATGCTACATAAAATTATAATGAGAACATTATAATTGAGTGTTTTGGGACACGGATTTTAATGGTGAGACTTTTGTTTTTGTAATCAGGCTCTCAAAAATTATATAAAAATGTGGATTTAGATTTATCGGCCAATATATCGGTTATCGGCTTTCAAATTTAAATAATTATCGGCCAAAATTTTCATATCGGTGCATCCCTACTATTTTATCGCACAGCTTGATATATAAAGGATGTATAGTATATCCAACTTCCCCCACATATACACTCATGTAAAGCAATATATACTTTATGGCATATATCAACAGCTTGATGTTTATATCACTGCGAAATGTAACTATATTATAAAGTTGGATATACAAGTATGCAAAATATGCCAAATTTAAACTATATTATCGCAGAGCTAAATAGTATATCCAACTTTATACACAAAACATTCAGTGCATCCATATAAAGCAATATATAGTATACAGCAAATCACAACTTGCTGCAAAATATATCTATATTACACAGGTGTATACCAGGTTAGATATATAGTATATCCAACTTGATCTGCATAAATAGCGTACACTCACGTAGGGCAATATACTAAACTATAAACTATAATATTGTCCAGCTCTAATCTGCTAAATGCAACTAGTGTATAAGGCATCAAGATATTAAGATTTTTATAAACATTAACATCATAATTTTCTTTAAAGCTGCTTTGAAACAATGTGTATTATGAAAGTGCAATACAAATAAAAGTGACTTTGACTTGACAGGTCTGTGTTGTAAGTGATTTTGTATTTGTCAAAGGTCATGTGTATCAAACTTTATAAGACGCAGCAGTGCTAAACAGCCAGATAGGGACATTTTTAGTTGAATAATGGTTATGAAGTGCGACAAAATGAGTGAATGGAGTGGATATTATTCAGATTTTGATCTTCTCATGAATAACTGAATTAATGATTATTAGTCTGCTGGTTTAATGTGTCTGGAGGAGGCGCTGACCTCTGGGCTTGGGGGAAGTGGGCGGCAGTGATGCGTTCCCATCAGTGGGCATATCGGTGAAGACGGTGGGAGAGAGTGAAAGCACGGAGCTGCAGGCGGATTTCCCTCCACTGCTGGAGTGACGCAGGAACATCATGGACTGAACCTTCTCCTGGTACATCTTACCATCTGATGACACAAGAAAACATGCATGAACTAAAATGTTCTTGTGTACTAGGGTTTCTACACTGGAAGCGCAACACCTCAGAATGATTGCTGATATGAATGAGCTGTAAGCTCAAGGCTAGACTACTGTTAGACTACAGCTACAATAAAATGAAAATAAGAGCAGTTATATATGGTTAGAAACAACATCTGATTTAAATTAGAACACCAGACATGATGTTTCTGGTGTCTGGCCTTCTTTTATATAAATGTTTATTTATTTTTATATTTATTTTTTAGGACGTTTTTATAATAATTTATAATATATAAATAATAATAATAAGTTATAATACTAACTTTATAATTATATTATAATAATTATATTTATACTCCAAATCATTTTGTGACATAAACATTTAAATATTGGCTAACTAATGAGTTTATGGTCACTGAATGGTTTTCTCAGGTAAATGTAACATTACGTCACAAATATATACTTGTTAGTTAGCTAGATAAAATAACTTAAGATTTTACAAATTCTTATGTACAAGTCTTTTTTTTCATGTTGATTGATTATTAACTATATTTGATAAATAAAAATAAATGCAGTCATGAAGTGGTTCGGACATGATGCAATGGATGCTTGCACAGCTTTACTGACTATAATGGAAACATCTTTTTAGTTTTAGTTAATCACTTGCATTTAGTTAAGTCATAAATCATTAAGTGTATCCTTACGTGGACATGGTGTAAGTTTTGTTTCATAACAATTTTCAGACAAAGTAAAATTAAGGTTAAAGAGGTGTTAAAAATTATATTTCTGCCATCCTTTTCTCATCTTCTCATATAAAACCAGTATTTTTTTTCTTCTGTGAATCACAAAGGCAGAAGCAGCTTGAACATCTGGCTAATCATCGTCTTTTGTTTTTTAGTTTCATTAAATAAATCGAGTCATAAGGCATGATGGTTAGTAAATGTAGACAGAATTATCCTCTTTAGTGCACTTTTTCTTTAATGAGTATGACTCCATCAGATACTGGTTTCCAAAATGTTTGCTTACCGATGTGCAGAGAGAAGTAGAAGCTGGTGGGTGTGTGGCACACGTAAGTGTTGGTGGGGGGGTGAACGGCCAACAGGAAGTTGTAGACCAGCCGCAGCAGGTCCAGGTCTGGAGGCGAACCCAAAACCTCCTGGATGATTTTGACAAACGAGAGGCAGACCTCCTGTGGGATGGAGGTCAGGTACTCATCCCGATGCTCCTAGGAGAACAATCATGATCATGTTACAAAACAACCCACAATACTGAACTATGATTGCTCTTTTTTCTCGTATCAATTGCATACTGGATAGCGATTGGTTATTTATATAATGATATTTCACCACGTGTTGATTTTAATGATGCACCAAAATTAATTTGTACAGAAACTCTGCTCAAGTTTTCATTTAGCTGAAAAGCGAAACTGAAAATAAAGTTTATTTTATAAACAGTTAACTAATCAAATGTAATTAATAAATCAATCAACATAAAAAAAAAGTGAGTTGTACATAAAAAAAAAAAAATGTATCTAGCTAACTAACAAGTCTATGGATATTAAATGGCTTTCCTGAGACAACAGTTACCTTATGTCACATTGTTTACAAGGTTTTTTGTTGATGTCTTTCCACAGTTGAAACTCTGATTGAGCGATTACATGAGACATGTGCATTTCAGCAAATCATACTGTTTATTTCAACATACCTCTGTTAATTCATGTTTATTTCATGCTATATCTAGTGGTAAAGAGGAAGAGATGAACGTTCTCATGCCGCTTGAACTGAGGCGCTACAGAGATCCGTCACCACACCAAAGAGCGTCAAAATTACATTTATTGTTTGAATTTTAGAGATGCACCGATTGATCGGCTGGTGACCGGAATTGGCCGATTTTCACGTGATCGGCCGTGACCGGCGACCGGCCGGTCAGTCTGACAAATGGCGATTTTATGCCGGTCAAATGCACTCGGGCGCCGCATGATTAACATCGCGCAACATCAGCATCACACGTGCACACGGTACACACATGTAGAAAACCTCGTGAATTACGTCCGTTCATTTCCTGCTTTGAGAAATATCTTTATACTGCAAGGCTATATTATTATTTTTTTTATTTATATATTATTTTATTGCCATTCCCTGTTTTCATACAGACGTTTAGTTTGTTAAATACATATATAAAAAAATATTGGATATTGAATGTGAAAAAGAAATGGTTCTTCCATAACACTGCACTTTAGATGTGTGTGAACTATGCAAATTGTAAAATGTTCTATTACAGAAAAGATATAAAATAAATATTTGTGTGTGCTGTAAAGTGGTTAGAAAAAATTAAATCGGAATCGGCTAAAATCGGTATCGGCAGGTCAAACTTAATGAAAAATCGGAAATCGGAATCGGCCCAGAAAATTGTAATCGGTGCATCTCTATTGAATTTCATTATGAAATTGAGAGAATTTGAAAGTTGAAACTAGGTAGGCGCGCCAAAACCTTTTTTGTTGTTGTTGTTGCAGAAAGTAAGTCCAGTTGCCGAAATTTCTGCGCATCACTAGTTGATTCTCAAAGACAGCCGACAGAAAGCGAGCCTCACGACCACATTTCAAAGACTACAAACTAAACTTACTTGACCTCCATTAAACTCGCGTGTTGTAAACTTCTCACCTGAAGCACCTGGCAGGCGAGTAGGAAGCGATGAACCACCTGGGCCTTTAGAAGCTGCCGAATGTTGAACATCTGCTGTGGATGACGCACTCGGATGAGGATCTCTAAAGCGGCCAACAGAGTCTCCCACACGCCACACTATTAGACACACACACACACACATACAGCCATTATAATTAGCTCTATATAAAAACAGCCAAAATCTATGGTATGCTCTCATTTAGATGCAAGTGTGAACCTGAGCTTTGGCCCATATCTTCCAGTCCAGCAGTATTTCAGAGAGCAGTCTGAGATCTTGCACCACCACAGTGGATTCAGCATCCAGATGAAACTGGCCGTCTTCTCCAATCGTCAGGATCGACCCGCTACAGCAGCCGTCCAACAACGTCTATCACACCATATGCACACAGACATTTGCAAAATCAAAATCCAGTGATACTCTGAGAATATACTGAGAGAGGGACAACACAGTGTCACTGTCAGTCCGCATTAACAGTGTAACCCAGCAGGGTGCGCTGTTGAGCACAACAGTGATCTGGCACTTCATTTAGAATTTTTTTTACAGCTTTAACTTGTCTTGAAAAAGGCAAACAAGTGACTAAATGGGACTACAGAGGTTTTCTGGGACATTAAACGTCACGCCGAATATGTAAACTCACTAGTCGCTTTCACAGCCTCATTGTGTTTATAATCACTACACAACTATTGTAATTCAAATCAGTGCAAAATTATTCGAATTCAAACTTTCAGGGAAATTGTTCTTTAAATAAAGACGGAAAGAGTTTGACAAAGCATTTAATTTTTACTTCTGCCGATTGTATTTAGACTTTCTAATCCACAAAATGTGTAAGAATCATAAACCTTTGTTGGTCACAGATTATTTTCAACAATCGCCAATAGAAAATCCTATTGGGTTTTTGTCGAGGGAACCAGGGTAATGCAAAGTACATAAATATGTCATCACTGAAGAGCTCTATAGTTAAACTATACCTTGATATTTGTAAGGCTTTTTATTATATTTAATATGTATCTTAATATTTATGTCTTTTTTAATTAGAGGAACCATTATTTTTTAACTAACAGCCATCTTTAGGAAACTTTATGACCAAATAAGAATTTAAATAAAGTCTGCTTAATTTTATATGACAAGCAATTCAATTATTTATGAAAAAACGTATCATCTACATCTGATATGCTAACACTCACCTTCAGAATGTGGTATCCCACAATGCACTTGGGCTTGATGAGGACCTGGTGAATCATGGAATAACCATGGTAACACTCCATCTCATGGGTGCGATGCTGATGGTTTTTAACCAGAGACAGAAGAAGCTGCAGCGCCAGAGCTTGAGTTTTCTCACAGTCGCTCAACTCCACCACCTACAATACAACAACCAATGGAAGAAGACAGAGAAAGAGAGAACATGAATGGAATGTGAGTCAGATGTTCCTGGTGCTAAAATCACTGTAACACGTCATATGATGAAAGTGAAGCGAGTTGTGAATGTGTTTTCATGTTGACATTCTGGGTCACGGTGTTAAAATGTGAGATGATTATTAGCGACGGCTGCCCCAACGACCTCAATAAACTAGATTCACCTGCACTAAATTCTTTAATGAATATCAGTTATTTGGCATCATACCAAGATTGAGCATCTGTTGCTATTTTAATTAGCACTGCTCCTCAATTATTTTTATTTTGGTCTCATTTAGCATGGTTCACACATTGGGTGTTGGTGATCAACATTTCTGGTTTAGATAATGTCAAAAATGTTCTTAGAATTAGGCAATAAACACAATATCTCTGCAGAGATTTTGCAAATATACAGTGTATAATTTCAAATCAAAATGAAGCAGCATTGTAAATATGTGGTTTTAATTTGATCATTTGAGTATTAAGTTAATATAAAATTACATTGTTATTGGAATTTCAGTTTTCTATGTGAATATATAGTAAAGTGTAATTTATTCCTGTGATCAAAGCTGAATTTTCAGCATCATTACTCCATTCTTCAGTGTCACATGATCCTTCAGAAATCATGCTGTGTAGAAACCATGATACATTTTATTTTTTAGGATTCCTTGATGAATAGAAAGTTAAAATAACTGCATTTATTTTAAATATAATCTTTTGTAACATAAGTTTATTAACTGACACCTTTCACCATTTAATGCATCCTTGCATAGTAAAAGTATTAATGTCTTTAATATTCAATACTGTAAAGTTTGGGATAGTTACGATTTATTTTAAAAACAGTGATATTTGCTTTGTGTTAGTATTTTAGTTCTCATGACAGACTGATAGGAAATGAGAGAGAGACATAAAAAATGAGAATGAGAGAAACACAAAGCGAGGCTTTGAGGTGACATTCGAGAGACGTCTGAAGGATAATGTGAAGGAACACGGTGTACGACTGAACGTCCTGGGCCAGAACATGCTGAACAAAAATTCAATTTTGCCCTCTGAGTGAAAGAAACGGCGTATTATCAGATTACCAGCAAAAAATGTGCACTGGAATATGAAGGAAACGCAGAAGATCCCTTCGCTATAAACTTTGAAGCTTAATATTCAGATGCACTTCAGCTTCTCGAACTGATTGCTTCAATTAAAAAGCACAACAAACAGTTATCAGAGCTTTTGTGAATCAGCACAAAACATCTGTTCAAAATACCTCATCAGTTTGTGTGCAGTAAACAGAAGCGCAGTGACATAAGAACTCATTCCATTCGTTCCTGGTCTCTACTAGTGACACACGCACACAAACACATACCCGTGCAAACAAGAAGACAAAAGAGCCGGTGCCACCGATCTTGTGCAGGGCGCTGTGTAGGCCGAGAGCCCTGCAGTGCATCATGGTCTTGAGAAAAGAGGGCTCCAGGATGGGGCTCTGGACCTCTTTGGCACTGAAGGGCCGCTGGGAAACCACCGCTGACTTGGCCTGGCCCTTCAGACGGATCACGGGCTCATATATGGTGTACAGAGACGGTGTGCTGGGGGCATAAACGACAGCTAAACTCTCCTGTAAAAACACAAATGCACATATGATGAGATTAAAGCAGATCCACAGGTCAACAATTTAAGTTCCTCAAGTAGGGGTGTGCGATATCACGATTTTTGATCGTGGACGATTAAAATGTCTCCACGATCTGCTTTTGAAGAAATATCGTAGTATCGTGCATTCTATCAGTTGCTGTTCTGGCACCTCTGTTCCAACATACTGTACAACACGACGTATATTCACATCAAATGTTAACACGGAGGAACTGGACACTGCAGTTCACAAAAGTTCATAATTTGCATCGGTTAAACATTTAATTTGCGTGCTGATGCGCTGTTCTAACGTGTGCGTTTCTGAGCGCGTACACGTAAAGCTCACAGGCACTAAAAGCCTGTCTAACAGCGCCTAGTTATCTTTCGAGTCTTATTGTGCTAATACTGTCAAATACACACAAGGTTTACATAAAGTCGGTTATGTCTAAAGTGAAAACAACAGAGAAAATTTAGAGAAAATCTGTTTGCCAAATGCGTGTGTATTAGACGCGTCGCGTGCAGCTCTTAAAGAGACAGTAGCCTAATAGTAAACATGCTGCCGCTTGTCCTTAAAGAGATAGTTCACCCACAAATATACACTATGGAAGTCACTGGGGTACATCAACTGTTTGGTTACCCACATTCTTCAAAATAACTTTTATTTTCAACAGAAGAAAGAAACTTATTCGAGTTTAAAAAACTTGAGAGAGTAAATTATGACAGAGTAAATTTTGGGAGAACTATCCCTTTAATGCTAATTAAACAACAAAACGCAAAGAGGAAATCACTCACTGCTCTTGACTGAGAACTTCAATAGCTTTTATAAGCATCAACATATAATTTATACAATGAAGTCTATGTTGTGTTTTATTTTCATATTTGTTCATTTAAACACTTTCTTCAATGCTACTGTTAAATACACCTACTGTAGCTGAAAACATAAAGCACTGTTTATTTCATTTGGACATTAGTTTGGCTGTAATGCTCAGTCACAAAATAGTAAAACCAACATAAAAAAGAATCGTGATAAAATCGTGAATTGTGATTTTCCTGAAAAAAATCGTGATATGATATTTTTGCCATATCGCCCACCCCTATCCTCAAGACAGTCTTTTTTTGCACTTTAAAAAAAAAACAGAGCATGTTGTTGTGAGCATGAGCAACACTGAGATTTGCTTGACTACGGTAATGAATTTTTATTTTTGCCTATATATTCAAGAAACTGTTCAGGGGCCTCATTTATAACCGCACAAAACAGGGCCTGAAAGAGGCGCCACTTCCGACGCACAAGTTGTGATTTATAAAAACAAACTTGACGGGAAAATTTGCGCACCTGCCCGCAAACTCTGACCCATGCGTACGAACGTTTTGGAGACGGAGCAGTTTGGCGACACCGATGATGAGCTGGAGTTAAGTGTCTTTTTGGTGACTTTTAGACAGAAAATCTAAAGAAAATTATACATACAGAGAAAGATAATACAAATATAATTTCACACACCAAACCTATCACTTGAAGCAAATATCCATCCCTTCTTAAATGTCCACGCCAGTGAGCGCGTAAATCTTCATCATGAGTGATGACGCACAGTTTTATAAATTAGACCCCAGAGCTTTAAAGGGTTAATGTTTTTCTTTTGATTCTTGGGAAATATTATTGAAAGGTTTCATTAGACAAATTTGTACAACACTTTATATTAGCAATATAAATTTTTAGAGAAGATCTGATAAAAGAAGCCAATTCATCCATGAGAAATGAAGGTTTGTGTTTAAGTGACTCTCTGACAGCATTAGGGCTGTGCCGGTAAACTTGATCACCGGCGGTGGTCCGCAAAATGCATTTTATTGTACCTGAATGCTGTTTTACGTGAGTATTATGACACGAGCGAAGCACAAAGCTTTGTTTACAAAAGAAACAATAGGTTATAGCTATTAAATGTTACATTGCATCCATGGAAACATTTGGATTCATGCCAAATGAGAGAGGTACGTCACGTGAGCCCATGCTGTAAATTTAAGCTTTGTCGGCTTTGTATTATGTTTTGCGATCTGGTCATCCGATTATCAGCGAATTTAACAATATTCCTTTGGACATGGAATATCTTGTTTCTCTTCCCAAATCTTCACTCACGTCTCGCACATTTTCGCAGGGGATTATAAACATTTCTTCCTTTGGTTCGCTTTTAATTTGTCCTACAGCATTTTTTTCTACTTTACCAGGGTAAAAATGCAAATATAATAGGCCTTGTACCTTTTTGCTTGCACATCAAATTCTATTTAACACAGTTTGTGCTTGTTATTATGTTCAGGTGCATCAAGTTTATTTGTATAGCGCATTTCATTCACGCTTGGGATTTTAGTTTAGCTTTCTCTGGCGCAACAAAATCAAACATAGCCTAAATGTCTTGACACTGCGAAAGATAGAATTCGCTCTTCAGACCTTTTACAATAAGTGTTCAGTTGCATGGGACAATCAGGAGAAAACATGAAGATATTAGAAAAGAGAACGACTGTCGGAAGAGAGGGTAGGCTATATGACGCATCTTTGTCGGGAAATATAAACTAATATAACTTTCTTATAATATTTAGGTTACCAATATTTACTGATATTTATTTCAATGTTTTACAGGCTGTAGTGTGGTGTTTCACTGACGGAAGTGCTAAAATAAACACGCGGACAGCCCTAGATAGCAGTAATTGCCGTGCATGTAAAGCATTAGCATATGAGCACCTGGAACAGCATGTAAAATCACTGCTAATTAAGATGTCAGTGGGTAAAACTGCACAGAAAAAGCACTTAAGCAAGCAGGAAATTATGTACAAATGGACAAATAATGCTGAGGGAGATAAACAAGCCGCTGTCAGATACATTTGCATAAAAGCCTTCTGGGTGAAGACATTTGAAAAAAAAACATGCATTTATATTCATAGGCTTACAATAAGAGGTGTGATGTCAACGTCTGTATTCCTCATGAGGAGCTCTCGTATCTGCTCACACTGAAGACCCTCCTGTGTCACGTACTTGGACAGTGTCTCCTGGGGCTTGCCGTACTTGCAGGGCATGATGGAGGTGAGGTCAGGACCGCTGGCGTACAGGTAAAACGCCTCCGCAGTGTCAATTCTGGAGCCTAAAACAAGCAATAACCAGTTCACTACTTCTTTGCTGAACTCCCAGCATGCATTTTTAATGTAGGTAGAAAGATATAGGTAGGCAAATATCACTGCATATTTGTGCATATAAATTAAATTATTAAATATTCTTTTGTGTTATTTCATGAAAACATGCCTGGATTAATTTAATTTTTCATTTTAGAGCAAATACATAAGTAAAAAAATGCTAACACTTTACATTAAGGTTTAAATTGTTAACTGATGTTAACAACATTAGTTAACATGAACTAACAATGAACAATAATAGGTTTTATTAGATTTAATGTTAATTTCAACTTTTACTAATACATTTTTAAACTTAAAAGTTGTATTTGTTAACATTAGTTAATTGCACTGTGAACTAAAGTGAACAATTTTATTTCTATTATTGGTAACACTTTACAATAAGGTCTATTAGTTAACATTAATTAATGCATTAACTAATAATGAGCAATACATTTTTTACAATATTTATCAATCTTTGTTCAAATAGAAATACAACTGTTCATGTTAGCTCAGGTCTTTTAAATAATATGTACAGATACAACTTTAGATTTTAGATAATGAATCAGTAAATGTTGAGATTTACTAAGATTAATAAATGCGTTAGTATTTTTATAACCTATGGAGCTAAGGTTATAAAAAAGCTAATTTTTATAACCTAAGTAATGCTAACTAATGAAACCTTATAAGTGTTAGCCAATTATCTAACATAAAATGTAAAGCATAAAAAAATAAAACATTGCTCATTGCTTCATTGTTACTCATGTTAGTTAATATATTATCTAATGTTAACAAATGTGACATTATTGTAAACTGTTACCCCCCCCAAACACACACAAAAAAAATATGAATGTCACAAAAAAAAATGTCTAAGTCATGTGAAGCCTACACTATAAGATACAAGAAAGAACAATAAGAGAAAGTGTGGTAGATGTGTTTGAAACGGTGACCTAAAGTCAAATAAACACAGTAAAGACATTCAGAGGACCATCTTACTGCATTAGAGCTTTTTAAAGGTTGGGCACGGCTGGACTTGAGCCATTCATGACCTATTAGTAGCAACTGAATTGCTATTCTGTTTAAAAAAGGCTTGTTGTGTGGAGAGAATGTGGAGAATTTGTGGCTCACGCATGGAAACTACCAGAAGCAGGAAGATCCCGCGTTACCAACAACATCGCAGACTTTCAGTGCAAACAAAAGTTGTTGTTTTGTAAACTAATTTTACTACATTTAAAATTTTTACATTTACCAATACATTATTAAAATCAAAGTTTGTATTTGTTAACATTAGTTAATGCACTGTGAACAAACGAACAGGTTTATTTTTTATTAACTAACATTACCAAAGATTAATAAATACTAATTGTTAGTTCATGTTAGTAAATACTGTACATGTTAACGAATGAGACATTATTGTAAAGTGTTATCATTTATATTTTATCTCAGCTTTATTTCAGTTAACAAAAATGGTTTTATTTAATCATTTAGTAAATATTCCAAACACTCCACAACAAGCTTAAGAAATTCCAAATAGAGTCAAATAGGTCTTTTTCGGCACTGGTTTCATACCATTAAAGAGCATCAGCGTGCCCATATCCCAGCGTGCACTTGGGCTGGACTGCTCCTCTGAGGGTTGCTGACAGTGTCCAAGCATACAGTAGGTCTTATTACTGTCCGATGACAAACTGGACTTCCTAGGCAGAGTGAAATCTAGCGAGACGTCACATTTCCTGAATGTGCACAAGAAGGGTTGATTAAAACAGTGTAGCTTTTCTGAGTCAATGGCTATGTTTACATGCACAACTTTTGTTTCAATTGAACTGAATTCATTCCGACTGAAGAATCTGAATGTAGTGTTTAAATGAACGCTAAACGTGATCGGG
>NC_139981.1:1869270-2016770 GCF_963993115.1 Abramis brama | reverse complement strand
AACGATAGTGTGCTGTAACTTTCAGAGCTCAAAACCTCTTCCCACACCATTCATGGGAACTAAGCTGTTAAATGACCTCACACATCCTACCGAAAGTAGGGAGAAATTTCAGTGTAATCTAAACCAGGGGTTTTCAAAGTGGGGGCCGCCAGGGGGGCCGCAGCAAGTTGAAAAAAAAAAAAGTTAAAAAAAGTTAAAAAATAAATATTTGCTAATATGAGTATTGTTATGAAAAAACATTATAATAATTTGTTGCATAGCCTATCTGATATACGATTGATCGGCTAGTGACAAGAATTGGCCGATTTTCACGTGATTTTCAGTCTGACATATGCCGATTCAAATGCACTCGGGCGCCGCATGAATAACATTGCGCAACATCAACATCACACATGCACACAGAACGCACATGTAGGAAACCTTGTGAATTGAATTACGGCCATTCCAGATCGCGAGCGGCGCAAATTTTTTTCGGCGTGCATGTTCAGTGAGTGCATTCACACCGCGAGCTGGAGCAGCGCGTGAGCGTCAAGCAGGAGCGTCGCATGAGCAGCAGTGAAGCGGAGGGTTTCGACGCCGAGTCTATTTTTGTAGCGCTGCTCACGCTCAGTTAAAGTGAAAGCACACTTTTGATGGACAAAATAAATATGATTTCACTCAAAAAAATGCACATAATTTGCATGTATAGTGTGTTTTAACAAGGAGTAGGCTATGTCAGAAAAGAAAATGAAGACAAAAATATTTATAGAGAATGTATCCATTTAAACTTGTTTTTATTAACCAGTTTGGGTAAAAGTGGTGTTTTATTATATATATATATATATAAAATAAATATTTGTGTGTGCTGTAAAGTGGTTAGAAAAAATGAAATCAGAATCGGCTTAAATCTGTATCGGCAGGTCAAACTCAATGAAAAATCGGAATCTGCCTTGAAAATTGTAATCGGTGCATCTCATCTTTCTGATTGGCTGGTATCAAACACCATCACATAATCTGATGTTCACCTAGATGTTTTATTTATTTATTTCTACATGTGCCGTGCCGTAGTATTGTCGATGGGTTCAATACGGGGGGCCTTGGCCAGAACCTAGTGGTATTTGGGGGGCCTTGGCATGGAAAAGTTTGGGAACCCCTGATCTAAACAATTCCTCATAAATTCACAAAACAATGCATGCTGACATAATCCATAATGCAATCCATTGACAGGATTCATGAAATGAACACACTGATGGTGCCGGTCTCTGTTGTCTGGTACAATGAGAGTGAACTAACACTGTGCCTGACTCCCTGTGGACCTTCATTAACACGGTGGTGGGAAAAGCGCATTTCACAGCGATACTTCACGGAGGGCATACAGTAGCGGCCAAGAAAAGAGCCTGAAAATATGACTAGATATAGCAGTTGAGCTGTAATAATCAAGAAAACACAAAATATAGTGTGTTAAATGTTGAATTTAAAGGGATTCAGAATTCGACTATGTGATTATTGGAATCACTTTTCTAGAGCTTTATATCTAGATTTATTTATTTTTATTTTTTTACTAATTTTAGCAAAGTTTAGAAATGCCACTTCTCAGGTAGTTTTTTTTTTTTTTTAGCACGCTGACATCTTTAACCTACCGTATATGTGGAAACCACATAAAATAGTAGATTAGGGTGTTAAAGATGTGAGGCAATAGAAAAAGAGGTGCTCAGAAGTAAAGGACTGGCAATCACAAATGAAGTTATAACAATAAAGTGTGAACAAAGAGCAAGATAATTATCCTAGAATGGCTGATTCATATCAGCATTGACAAACCAAAGGTTGGCATTACTAAAAGAGTATTGTGCATCAGCTTGTCCACTGTCAGACACTGTGTTAAAAATAAACCTGTTTACAGGACGCTTGATCACATTGTAGATTTGCATTGCGTAGTTTCAAAGTTTTTTCTTTTCAGTGGAAAAGGGAACTGAAAGGGTTTCGAAAAAGAGTTGTGTATAAATTCATTGTGGCCTCATTTAAAGGTGCAGTGTGTAATATTTAGGAGGATCTGTTGACAGAAATGCAATATCATACACATAACTATGTTTTCAGTGGTGTATAAAGACCTTACTTAATGAACCGTTATGTTTTTATTAGCTTAGAATGAGGCATTTCTCTCTACACACACCGCGGGTCCGCTTACATCGACATGTTTCTACGGTGGCCCTGAACGGACAAACGCGTTTCATCACTATGTTGTTCTTGGTGTAAAGAAGCGAGCTGAAGTCAGCAAATAAAACACTGACACAATGATGAACGAGTAACAATAATATTCGCAATAACATATCGTTTTACTGAGTAATAAAGTAAACATAATTTCTTAAAGAAACCTCATTGCTGAACTGGCTACTCTCTGCTGTCTCAGACGACGACATCACTTCCTGTTGGCCACCATAACTTCTGTTGGGTGCAATTCACAACCTCACCACTATGCCGCTAAAAATGCCTTTAAATGCTTGTATTAAGGTTGCACTTACAGTGGGCGGAGTCTTCTCCAGGAAGAGGCGGGTCAACAGGGCGAGTTCCTCCGCTGTGATACTGTCACTCAACATGGACACGAGCAGCTCCATCAGGATTGTCTGGCACTCTGAAGGGTACAACAGGCCATAGAGCAATTATAATAATGTTTAAGATTAGCATGATTCATATCAAATATGAATCTAATGAAAAACTATTAAGAACATGCCTGTCTGGAGGGGATATTTGTTGTTAAACCATCAAAATATGAGCAAAATATTGCTCATAAATATTTTATTTTACACCGAAAAAAAAACAATGCATAGAAAAACAAAAAAGCTCAAAGGATAAAGCATTAATTGACAACAACATAATCAGTTATTAATATTTAATTGGTTCGCATTATTATTACAAATAAAACAATTGACTCCAAGCATAACTACGCAATATGATTACAAAATGTTTAACAACTTATGGCCACTACTGTATTTCACTCATATTTTATATATATATATTTATTCCATTATTTTATATTGTTTTTTAAAATAAATTATTTATATATCCTTTAGTATTTGTTGTGCTGCTTTTCATTTATGGTGATTATGATGAATTTTTATGATGAATAATAATATAATATAATTTAATATTATTAATATTATAATTATCATTAATGAACATCATCATTGATAAAATGTATTTTAGTACAAAACTACGCAATGTGATTACAAAATGTTTTCCCTTTTTTTTCTTCTTTTTTATAAACTATTTATATATAATTTAGTATTTGTTGTGCTGCTTTTCATTAATGGTGATTATGGTGAATTAATTAATGAACATCATCATTGATAAAATCTATTTTAGTAATGACAAACCCATTACGAGAATAATGAGAATTATGATTAAACTCAAAAACATTAAATTAAAAATAAACTCAAAAATGGGAATTGGGAGAAATATGCATAGTTGAAGTTTGAAAGAAATATTCACCTTTATAGGAGGCATCTGATTGGCTGAGAATATTCTGAAATCCACTGAGAATGGCTTTCACGCCACCCTGACAAGAGAAAAGAAAAAAAAACGAGATGGATCACATTTCGTCATAAATACGGTAAAGATTATTTAATCAAGCTGGTCAGAGTATTCAAACATATCAATATTGCGAGTTTCAAAAATCATTATTGACAATGGGATAAAGTAAAAAATAAATGAATAAATCCTGTAAAGATGTCTCCAACATAGGCCTAAATCCTTAAGAACTGTCTAAAATGCAGCTGCAAATCTTGTTTTTTACAAAAACAAATCTCCAATTGCTAAAGGGTTTGCAAAAGGTCATTTTGTTCC
This sequence comes from Abramis brama, assembly GCF_963993115.1. Lineage (NCBI taxonomy): Eukaryota > Metazoa > Chordata > Actinopteri > Cypriniformes > Leuciscidae > Abramis > Abramis brama. Next base: position 2,012,951 of record NC_139981.1, on the reverse strand, counting down.
TGCTACGTAGGTTCACAGGCGTTGTCTTCAGTTTCAAGTATACTCTTTCAACCAGTTACCTAGAACAAAACTTTCTAGTTACTTAGACAAAAGCAGGTCTTCTGGAATAAGATATGTCACTGTGTAACATCAATATCTCGCATACATAAATAAATCAGTTTGGCATCGGATATGAGTCTGACCTGCTGGTAGAGCAGCGCTGCATTGTTGATGTGGCCTTTCACGGATCCTAACAGGCTCTGCAACACGTGGCCCAAAACCTCCAGGTCTGGCGAGCCACTGGCTAACAGTTGCAGCTCCATTAAGCAGATCTCCGGGAAAAGCAAACGGCCGCGTACGGAGCCCTGAGGCACTCCTGCCATTCCCAATGCGCATTCCCCCAACACGACTCCAGCCTCCACCTTTATCCCTGCCACAGCAAGCAAACACAGAACACTGATTACAAACAACGCAGTAATAATAAGAGAATAAGTGGAGTACAAACAGAAGGGCTGAAGAACGAGGACTGTGTGTACCAGAGGCGCTCAGAGCTCTAGCCCAGTAAAGATGAATTAAGCTGATGGAGGGACGCCACGCACCGGAGAACCCGCATGATTTAGCTGTGAGCTACCCTGCAGCTCCTACGCAAGCTCTGGGTGCTTTTTATTAATGAAGTTCTGCCTCGAACACACACACACACACACACATACAGAGAGAGAGCACTCCCTTACAAGACATTCTCACACACACACATAGACAGATATATAGACAGACAGAAAGAACAATAGATAGAAAAATGATAGAATGATTGATAGAATAAAGACAGAAAGACTGACAGACTGATCAACATACAGAGATTAGGTAGAACGCAAGAACGATAGAGAGAGAGAGAGAGAGAGAGAGAGAGAGAGAGAGAGAGAGAGAAAATGACAGGAGTGGATAGATAGATAGATAGATAGATAGATAAAGAGATTAGATAGAACGCAAGAACAATAGAGAGAGAGAGAGAGAGAGAGAGAGAGAGAGAGAGAGAGAGAGAGAGAGAGAGAGAGAGAGAGAGAGAGTACTCTTCTGCTCTAAATACACCAATATAAGAGAAACCTTTCTGCCCAGATTTGAAATCTTGATTCCATCGTTCTTTGAACTGAGCGACACTGAAAAAATGTCCTTCTTACTGGGAGAAGATGATAGTACAGCTGCACTAGCGGCACTGTATATATTCATTTATGAAGATAGATTGTATATTTATCTATCTATTTGTATATGCTACTGTACATATGACATTATCTATACATTCATTGTTATTATTATATATATATGTTGATGCTTTGGCAACATTGTGTTACACAGTCATGCTAATAAAGCTCATTTGAAATTGAAAATTGAAATTGAGAGAGAGAGAGAGAGAGAGAGAGAGAGAGAGAGAGAGAGAGAGAGAGAGAGAGAGAGAGAGAGAGAGAGAGAGAGAAACGACAGCAGTGGATAGATGGATGGATGAATGGATAGATAAAATGATGGTAGATAGATAGATAGATAGATAGATAGATAGATAGATAGATAGATAGATAGATAGATAGATAGATAGATAGATAGATAGATAGACAGATAGATAGATAGATAGATAGATGTCTAGAAGAGGTCTTCCGTAATAGAAAATATTTAAAGGAAGCTGAAACCAAACTCAACGACCAAAACCACATTCAGTTTACTTCCACTTTTTCACAGTCGTCATGATCAGTCTGACAACAAACACACATTTCAAGCTTCGCCTTCAATTCCCTTCTTTATAAATCATATCAACTACAGGCCCTGAAGGGAAGGTGAGTGAACTTACAAAATCATGCATGATCGCTCAAAAGCTGCAGTCACAAGACACAGCTCAGCGCGACAGACTTGCATCATAGACGGAGGAAACAATGACCCCATTCTCAGTGGAGAGAGCCAACGCCACCACATGTGACTGGAGAACCGGATCACACACCACTCGGCCAGACGTTCACTCAGCCTACCTGAAGCTAACCGGCACAAACCGGCTAACGCATTCCAGGTCATCCGCAAACAAAATTCCTCCTGCTTTCAGTGACTTTGGAGAACTCAGCCTTGCTAACTGCAATGCTAATTATTTTCACGTTCATTTTAGGTCATAATGAGCCTTAAAGCCCAGAAAACTACACATGCACGATACTTTTGGCTCTGGATAATACGTACATACACTCCTCTCAAGCTCATTTACATTTGACAGTCAAATACAAGTGACATCTTGTCAGTTTGACACAGATGAGCAGCACAACGCATGTAAGTATGAAGTTAGATGAAGATATGAAGTTAGCACCTTCCTCCTGACGGGTGGAGTCCTCGGGGTTACTCTCACTGTCTGCGTCATAGCCCTCCTCTTCACCCAAGGGTGCAGCGCTGCTCACCTGAGCTTCATCCACCTCTTCAGAGAGATCTCCTGCGGGAGGAGCCGGCTCACCGCTGACCGGAGGCTTCTGAGCGAGAGACAGATGGATTATTATAGAATTAAGAAATAACTAAAATAGATTCAACATTATTATAAAATATAAATGGTAACACTTTACAATACGGTCTCATTTGTTAACATGAAGCAATACATTTGTTACAGTATTTATTAATCTTTGTTAATGTTAGTTAATAAAACTCCAGCTGTTCGTTGATTGTTCACAGTGCATTGACTAATCTTAACAAATACAACTTTTGATTTTAATAATGTATTAGTAAATGTTGAAATTAACATTAATTAAGATTAATAAATGCTGTAGAAGTATAGTTCATTCTTAGTTCATGTTGACTAAAGTTAACTAATGAAACCTTATTGTAAATTGTTACCAATATAACATTTTGTCAATATGATTATTTAAATGTTTACTTTATTATTATCATTACTGTAACTACTAGATGGAGGGAAGGATAATTATTAGTGCAGTCAAATCGATCAATCGATTCAAAAATAAGTTTGTTTATATAATATTTTTTAGAGTATGTGTTTATTAATATGTAATATGTGTGTGTGTGTGTGCGTGCACACAAACATGTATATGTATATGTATATGTATATATATATATATATATATATATATATATATAAATAAATGTAATATATATACACACACATATATTATATAAACACAAACTTTTATTTTAGAAGTGAGCACAATAGAAAATAAGAAATAATAATAATAAAATAGATGAAACAATTAATTAACTTATAATTCAACTTTGTTAATTCTTAATAGTATATATATATATATATATATATATATATATATATATAATAAAATGGAGGGATGGATAATGATATAAAAATAGTATAAATACAAATTAATTAAAGAACAATTAAAATTAAACATGATTATATAATAAAATATAAAAAAATGAATTCAATATGTAATAATTACTAACATTTTATTAATATGATTATTAAAAAAAAAAAAACATATTTTCTAATCATTAGGTGGCACCAAATTTAGGAACCAACTACAGCAGTTTAACCAAATATATGTGACATTATCAGGTAATTGTTTTGTGTGGACATTCAAAACCTTTGCCGAGTCTCTTCATTAGCACTTTCATTATGGTTTTTCTGAAGCACTGTGTAAAATACATGACAGAAAAACTGAAGACGATTTTTGACAGAAGAACGAGTCTTTTTTTTTTTTAATATTGTACAAACTTTGTAGGAGTGAAACACTGTACGCAAGTCTGTTCAAAACACTGCATCGCAATGATACCTAGCATGTACGTGTCATCATAATACCTCAAACCTCTGCAGTTTGTTTTAAAACTTTAACATTTGGTAACTTAAGGCAATTAGGAGGACACTATCTGGTAGGTAAAAAATAAATAAATAAATAAATAAATAAAAGTACTTTGTGTTCAAGCATCAAAGTCGGTAAGAAAAGGCCACAATCACTCTCTCTTACACAAACACAAACACACACACACAGTTACCCACTTCTAAATTTTAGTACTTTCATTTCCCCGCAGTTATTTAACTTCAAATATCAGAAGTTAAAATACAGCAGTGAAACAGATTAAAGCAAATCCGGCAGCGCCACAAACTCTTACCTTCTAGAAAACGAGCCCTTTCCAGAATACAGTAATAAAGTAAACAATCCTTATAACATTGCTTCTGGTGTTTGTCTTTGTTAGAGAGACAACGTTAGTGATTTCAGAAAGCTGGTTTAAAAAAACAAACAAAAGAAAATATTATTTTGGTCACAGGACCACATCAGCTGACGGTTTCCACATAAAATATATCCCCCATGTGCCCCACGCTGCTCAATCACAAACAGGCTCATTATCCGATTATGTTTGGCCAGAGTCACATTTTATTTCGAAAGCAGAAAGCTTACTGAAGTAACATGAGTGCTGAAACAAATCTTACTTAAGTTCAAATGATAGTTTTATTTGGGAATTACTCGGTGATGACAGGAATGTTCTGAAGAAAATCCCTCAATCTTTTTAAGATTGCAATAGAGAAGATTTACTGAGAGGCCAATTATATAAATCTTGCAAAAGATTGTAGACGTCTTTGAAGACTTTATCGAAGTTTTTAAAGACGTACAAATAAAAATAACTTAAAGGTGTCACGAATTGAGAAATCTAATTTCCCTTCCTCAAAACTTTCTTGTTAGTCCAAAAATAGCTTTTATTATAATCAAACTTTTGGATTTTATCACATTATGGCATAACAGTGTGATGGAAGTCTGAGATGAGCGATAAAGAATCACTGGACTAAAAATAACATTACCTTCCAAAGGATCCTGTAACGACTGAGACAAATCAGACACAATTATTTGTTATATTTAACAAATAATCTTTAAAACTCACTCTGGGATCCCACCCCCACCCAACAAGGGCAAGAAAGGTCTTGGTTACCATGACTACGATCAGATAAGTTGGTTGTATTGCTGTTAAAAATGTGGTCACTTGGAAAAAGCAGAGGCCACAGTAGAGACCCACAGCCCTTAAGAACATTTTTAACTAGCAGATATCACCATGACACTTTCCCAGTTGCTTACCTACATTAAGATGAGAAAAAAATGTATTACAAGTTTTCTGTAATTTAATGTTTAAATATGCAAATTAGGCAATATCTCATTAAATATGCGCTAATTTGCATATATTAAAAAAAAACTAAATCTGAGTATTGGATAAAGCCAGGTTTTTTCATTGTGTTTTATGGATATCTACTTTTGTTATCCTGTAAATCAGAATATACTGTCAATTGACCCTTCGCTAAGCCCCGCCCTCCTTAGTTACTGTTGCTACGCCTGTCAAGCTTTTGCGCCTGGCACGTCTATTACAGTATGTATGCACTGGTTTCAGACATTCCTAAGGAGATAATTAGTCATTTTTGTCGAACAGGTGAAAATATGAGAGAGCAAGACTGCAGTATGCATTCGAGGGCTATATCCACGACATAATATGCAAACGATTAGAGAATAATTTAATCAAAATTGAAGCTAAAGTCTATAACGTTAGGTCCCAGCGCAAGCAGTAGCCGCCTCGTACGCTGATCATACAAATGGGAAACACACAAATTGAGGAGCAGCTGTTCATGCACAGCAGGGTAAGTGAAATGTGAAAATATTCTAATATTTATAAATCAAACAGCTTATCCATAAGTATTGTGGAATAAACACAAGACATTAGCCTGACCACTTTGCAATGATAACATTCTCCCGCTTATATTTTTAGCACGCCAGGCTAACGTTACTGCTCACACGTCGTGGGTCATATAAGTGACTAACTTACTGTTATGAACTGATTAATTTTGCATAACGTTACCAACCTTTTCCTTGGAGATCTCCGGCAAGCCCCGTGATGTTCCCTGCTTTTACTAACTAACGTTACCTTTTACTTTTACTAGAACTAACACCGGGAGAGTCGCGATCGGATTGGGGGTAACGTTACTAGTTTGGCCGTCGATTAACAAAATGCTGAAATATATTTTTAAGTAACGTTAAGTTATGTCAGTGAGCCTCCGTCTTGCCTTTAATCACACTGCTTGATCCACAAGCTGGACAATAACTTTATTCTAGAGCTGCTATAAAGCCAAAACACTTTACTTTTAATTTCCTATTATCAATGTAAAGCTGCTTTGGAACAATCTACATTGATAAGAGCGCTATATAAATGAAGATGACGCCCGGCATTTCTCCCCTTGGGCTTTAGGTTTCGGGAAGGGAACAAAATCCACCACCCCTTCCAAACTTTTAGGATACCGGGTATCAGATTTGCACAATCCATACGCGCAACGCTTCGGCATGTTTCCCTCTCGCTCGAAAGCTTGCCAGACCTCCCGCGCCTAGTTACGGTTGCTAAGCCACGATTGGCCAGTGGCGGTTTTCAGGCGTGGCTTAGCGAAGGGTCAATAGCCTTAAAAAAATTATTTTCGTCATGTTTTTTGGAATAAAATGTTATATAAATCAGGCTAGGAATAATATATTTACAAATCCCTCTGTAAATGTCTTCATAATATAACTAGGAACAAGACTGGAAAGTTTGGTGTATATCGGTGCTACTGAAGTGGAGATTTCGGACTTGGAGAATGAGAGAAAAGTCATTTTGAGAAAACGGGCTTTAAAGATTTATCATCAGCCAATGAGATTGCGCATTCAGCCCTTTTACTTTCACGATTGGTTGCTGATAAAAAGGCAATGACCATATTTGGATCCGACAGCATTGTACAGGAGAGAGAGAGCTTTCCAGCGGTGCGTGTGATGACGGTGCAGACAGCGATCGCGGAGCAGCGGGAGGATTTACAACGCCAACTTTTGTTGAATTTATGAGAAATCTACAGATGCAAACAGACAAAGTGTAGTAAAATAAAGACCTAAATGTGTATTTCGGACTTTTTCTGAAAGAAGACATGTTATTGAAGACAAATATCCAAAAATCTCAAAATTGACCAGTTTTTGACTGCCGTGTCTCGCCTTAAAACAGACATTTTCTACATCAATTTATGGACGAACTGATCTATAAATGAACATGCACCCCAGGACACTGTGTGAATGATTTACTGTCTTGTGTACTATTATGTCTTTGATACTACAGTATGTATTTTATGATACAACCAACGTTCAATGCAACCCCACCGGTATCATGTCTCCTATCTAATTAATCCTCATTTAATGACTCGCACTTTAGTGTACATCACCTTCTGTTAGAATGCAGTGTGTGATTGTTATATCTATCTGAGTATAAATGGACACAAACGGCCAGGCCCATGTCTAACCACACTTGAGATAGAGTCATAAATCCTCCCAACAGAGGATGGAAATTCCCCCTTTCTTATTGGTTGAGCCAACCCTGAAAGGTGGGACCTTTCTCAGGCTTTAAATGTTCTTCCCTCTCTTCTTCTGGCCTTCACTGCTGCGTCTTCGGGTTGACGTCTGTGGCGACCACAGCCTGCCATGCCTTCACTCTCCCAACAGAGTCAGACTGTATTTTCTTCAATTCAGAGGAAAACTGCATCTTTACCATCACTGAATGGGCAACCAACAACTGTTACCCGAGACCTTACAGTTGCAAATTTGTCGTTCAACCACGTTGGTTAATGATGTCACGCAGGTGATGGAGTAATAACTTCTTTTAATAAATCTGTTTGAGATCGAATTAACGTCAGATGTTTTTCTATACATTACGGACATGGCATCTGAGGACTATTTCTCATTTATTCTCAGTTATTTTGCTTTATTTGCAGATTCAATCATAGTACTAGCGTACTAGAGCACGTTCACACATGCACTCTTTAATAACAATGCTTTAAATCGCTTGAAAAACTAAAAGACGTAAATTACATTTGTATATATTCGAAATAAAACATATAGACCAGGGGTCTCCAACATGTTGCTCGCGAGCTACCAGTAGTTACTATTACTATTACATTATTACTATTAATAATAAAAGATAAGCTAGCCTAATGTGCATTGTAAACGTCAGTAATTTTTATAAAAATGATTTAAAGGCTGAAATATGTGAGGTTTATCTTTTTATAAAAACTTTTTTGTCAAAACTTTATTTGAACTTGTACATGTTAGTAGATAACATGTTGCAAGACACTCCTAAAATCTGGCCATCATTTTTAATGTTATTATTTTAATGTTTATGTAAACAAAAAGTGCATATTGATGCTAAGTTTATTTGTTATTTGCTGGTTTTCGACATAAAACTTGGTGAATTGATTTTATTGTGTAGTATTAGTACTTTTTAAACAGGATTCTGTGATAACCGTGATCATTTCGGTCACTATAATCATGAAATGAAATTTTCATGCCATTTCATCTCTCTATAAAATCAACAATAGTTATGTGTTTTTACAATATAATATGCAAAGTACAATTTTCTATATTTTTTTTTTATCTCTGACATTTAAGGGTGACATATATAGGCCTACAAAAACTCTTTTAGGTCTAAAACAGTTTGGATAGTTGCTAATATGAGAGTTATGAGACATTATTTAAGAGATTTAAAGGGATAGTTCACCCAAAAATGACAATTCTGTCATCATTTACTCACCCTCAAGTTGTTCCAAACCTGTATGAGTTTCTTTGTTCTGCTGAACACAAAGGAAGATATTTGGAAGAATGTTTGTAATCAAACAGATCTCGGTCCCCATTGACTTCCATAGTAGGAAAAAATATATACTATGGTAGTCAATGGGGACCGAGATCTGTTTGGTTACAGACATTCTTCCAAATATCTTCCTTTGTGTTCAGCAGAACAAAGAAACTCATACAGGTTTGGAACAACTTGAGGGTGAGTAAACGATGATAGAATTTTCATTTTTGGGTGAACTATCCCTTTAAGTATTGCATTACATGAGTAGCTCTCGGCCACTTTCATTTTTAAAAAGTAGCTCTCAAATGAAGGATGGAGACCCCTGATATAGACTGTACTGAATGCCAGCTTGCTTATTTTCCTCAAGATAAGGAATTATTGAGTCCACATGTCATGCAAAAAATAAACTATATGCAACTTTGTGATGTGTTGAATGCAATGTGATGAAGGCCAGACTCAAACCTGTACAGCACGGGAACACATGTGCCCTTCACCAAGCATACCTTTGACAGGGACAACACAGATTTATTAAACAAGCAACCAAATTACCTTGTCGGGTTTCTCCTCGATGACATCTGGACTGCAGAACATCTCAGCCAGTGCCACACGTAGCAAGGAATCAAACAGAGGAACTGCCAGTTCAGAGTTCACGACTCCAGACCGAGAGAGCTGATCCCTGACCTCACACAGGGTCTCGTCCACAGACTGCAGCTGTGGGAAAGAGCGTGGAAAAATTACACTCATAGAGAATAAGACATTGTCACTCGCTTCAAAATGTCAATAAATAGCTCTGTTCCAAAACCTAATTTGCATAAATAGATGGTCCCTGTATATTAAGGCATTAAAGGGATGGTTCGGAGTAAAATCAACCTAGGGTCCTTTGCACCATGACCTCGAGCCAAACACCCCCCAGAAGCCTTTATTCCCTTGGTTGAACATTATTAAAGTTAGAGCTTATTTAGAGAGATCAGCCGGATGTCTTAGTGCAGGCGCTAATGGATCCAAGGCTGTATTTCGTAAATTACCCCACTAATAATGCCCAGATTGGCACCAAACTTCTACAGTAGTACAAATAGGTTCTGTACTCATAAAACGAGACATTGGAAAGTTTGTAAGTACATCAGGAGTTTATTTAAATAACACTTACCTGACGGCTCATGCTCCCGCTAACCCGGACGTCGAGGTCACTTCAGGGATTTGGGAGCACCTAAAAGTCCTGGCAGAAAGCGATCATAAGGATGTAGTGTAACGACGAATTATTATTTTTTTCCGAAGTGTTGACAACTTAGTGTTAACTAATAATTGTTATAAACTGGTACAACCAAAAAAATATTAGTGCATTCCTGGAACTGGGCGTCGTTACACTACATCCTTATGATCGATGATATATTCCAGAGTGGGATGGCCATCGTTGTCCAACAGGAGATCAGGGCACTGGCATATTTTTATCTATAAGGCCTTGCTTGGTCTGTTGCCATCCTACTTCTGTAGTTTAATCACATGGAGAAGTGTTGGTTCTTATTCATTGCGATCAAATGATCACTTGCTGCTCTTTGTTCCATTTGCCCGTACAGAACTGGGAAAAAGGGCTTTTGTCTACTCCGCTCCTTCTGCATGGAACTTTTTGCAAAAAGACTTGAAATTATCTGAACTTATTTCCTTAAATGCTTTTAAGTCCAGATTGAGAGAACCTGAAATGACCTGTTTAAATTGTAAATGTTTTTAAATTATTTGTATTGTATAACTTTTATAAATGTAATTGACTGTGTTTTTGCTGCCTCTTGGCCAGGACTCCCTTGAAAAAGGTTTTTAACCTCAATGGGACTTTCCTGGTTAAATAAAGGTTAAATAAAAAAAATAAAATAAAAATCGCTTTTTGCCAGGACTTTTAGGTGCTTTTCCCAAACCACTGAAGTGACGTCGACGTCCGGGTTAGCGGGAGCATGAGCCGCCAGGCAAGTGTTATTTAAATAAACTCCTGATGTACTTACAAACTTTCCAATGCCTCGTTTTATGAGTACAGAACCTATTTGTACTACTGTAGAAGTTTGGTGCCAATCTGGGCATTATTAGTGGGGTAATTTACGAAATACAACCTTGGATCCATTAGCGCCTGCACTAAGCCATCCGGCTGATCTCTCTAAATAAGCTCTAACTTTAATAATGTTCAACCAAGGGAATAAAGGCTTCTGGGGGGTGTTTGGCTCGAGGTCATGGTGCAAAGGACCCTAGGTTGATTTTACTCCGAACCATCCCTATAAGACACTCCTGATGCAACATCACATTTATACACCCGTATAAAGAAGGTAATCACAGTGCAATGAGCTCAGTGAAAAGAAAAATTATGATGCTTTGGATATTGTTCAGTCTCATAAATCTATCTATTCTGCTTTTGCTATTTTGTGCGTATCTGCGTGATGACTCCGATCTTCAACCAGACGGAACTGGATAAATGTTCTGATCCAATCTGACTTCTGACCTGTAATGTTGCCTGAGTCATAATCATACACTGTTTGCTCGTTGGCCAGAGGAGAACTGAGTCTGGTTTCTCCCAAGGGGTTTTCTCCATTCTGTCACTGATGGATTTTTAGTTCCTTGCCACTGTCGCCTTTGGCTTTTGGCTTGCTTAGTTGGGGACATTTAATATTCAACAATATTATTGATCTGCCTGAGCTGGACGATGACATCCCTGTTTTCTCCAGAGCGGCTATATATATATATAAATGAACTAAATTAATAACTTTTTTACAACAAAAATGAACCATCACTGAACTTACTTAAGCTTGACTGTGACGCTATTTTCTTCTAGATCTGCTGTACAGTAAACAAACTTGTAGAGGTGACCCCGAATAGTCGAAGATTCGATGCTTCGATAGGAGGAGCCTGATTCGACTACCGATCTCACGGTCGAATCTTCGCAGAGGTGTTATGAAACGAGGATCATGCCACTTTGGCAATATGAGGGCGCTCAATGTCTGATTTCACATAGAACTAGCTTTTATGTCAATACGTTAATATTCAGCCTATTATGATAATGCTGTAGGCCTATATAAAAATGTGCAAGAAGCTTTTAATAAATATTTTTTTAACGTGCATGAATAAATCCAAACACCCCGTGACAGATTTAAGTTTCACTTTCAATCCGTGACCGACAGATGAGCGTCTTTGCGGCAAGGATTTAAATCTTTAACAATGTCTGGGATAAGAAAATCTAAAGTGTGGATGTACACCATCAGAAAGGATATTCTCCAAGGCTGGATTTAGCATCAGGAAAACCATGATCGCACTTCTGCCGGTCAACGTTAACATGTTTCACGCATAGACTGGGTTTCACGTTAGAATGTATTTTATCCGCGCGCACAATTTGAAAAGACTCCAACGGACACAGACAGAGTGAAAGACTGGATTTGTTCTCTCGATCAGGTACAAGTGATTTCAAAACTTTTCAGCCGGTTCTAATTTTATTTTTGGATGCTGTGAACATTTTTAGCTAAAAAGACTGCCTCTCCAGTTTAGCATTTATTGTTGTTTCTGCAGTTAAAAAGACAAAGTTGAAAATTCTGGCTACTATCGTTATTTTAATAATTTCTTTATTTTTATTTTATTTATTAATCTGTCAGGGTTATCTAATCTAACTATTTGTGGCTTGTGTTTTGAATATATGTTCCCCTGCACTTTAGGCATTTTGCACACATTTGCTCCTCATCCTGTGACTTGATTCTGATTTATTTCGTTTTGTATTTTTATTTATTAGAAAGGTAGGCCTATATTCTGTTCTAATTTAATTTAGTAAATTCATTGTTTATTTTTTCGGTGCATCGATGTTGTGCTGTAGGCTGGCCTGCTCGCACAGGTAATTTAGCCGATTTAATTTGATTTGCATGTGAAATGCAAATCTGCAGTGTGGCCTTTCTGGAGTTATTTATGTTATTTCTTAGTTTTATTGATCAAAAATGTTTTTATACATTTTCTTCTATATCTTTGTGTGATTTTCTGTACATCGCGGCTTTGAAATGTTAAAGCCCCACCCCCATACACATGATTCGACTATTAGTCGACTATAGGCAAGGCATGACGATTCTGATTCGACTATGAAAATCCATAGTCGGGGACAGCCCTACAAACTTGGTTGCATTATTTTCCTGTTATCTCTGTAAAGCTGCTTTAAAACAATCTATATTGTAAAAACCGCTATAGAAATAAAGCTGACTTGACTTGTATACATATGTATGCTTATTAAGCCTAAAAGTTTACAATAGATACAGTGCGCAACAGATATCATCATCAGCATAGTATGCGCATTAAAACAAAAGCTTTTTATCATTAAAGTTTAAATGACAGGTAATTAGAGATTATGACAGAATTTTTATGAAGTCTAACGTAAACAAAAACTTTTTTTACCGGTGATAACTTCTGGAGAGAAATAGCGCAGACACTGGACAACAATGAAACTTTCCAGTGTGCATGTGTTACAGTAAGTGTGTGTGCTCACTATCAAATGTAGTATACACTGAAAGGCTGTACGAACACACTAGACATTCACATAAAAGCTGAAGTATACTTTGGGCTTTAGGGTATTAAGTTGTTAGCTTTACAGCATATCACACTTAGCTGATTTCACACTTCGGAAATCAACTGTTGAGTCTCGACTCAATCTTGTGTTCGAATGTGTGAACATCCTCTTATTATTTATGCTGATGAAGATATCTGTTGCGCACTGTATCTATTGTAAACTTTTAGGCTTAATAAGCATACATATGTATACAAGTCAAGTCAGCTTTATTTCTATAGCTTTGGGGATATTAATTTAATTTTATCAATCAATAAATTTACACTAGAAACAACCTTGTTGTGTTATTTTGGTTTAATGCTGTGAAGCTGCTTTGATGCAATCTGTATTGTGAAAAGCGCTATATAAATACACTTGACTTGACTATTTAGCTCACTAGGGTTTGAAACAGAGCTAGTATGCATGTCAACTGTACCTGAAAGGAAAGGTCTGGTTCAAGTCTCTGTAGGGCTGAATTGGCACTGTGGAGGCAAATAGCCAAAAGAGCCTCCAGCAGTCGGATACTCTGGAGCGGCCATTCCTCTTCAAGCCTGTGCGTTGGGTCACTTAACTTGCTTTCGACCTGAGAGGGGCTGAGAGTGTCACTTAGTTCATGCTGTTGAGCTTCCGCTGAACCTGCAGTTGTCGGTATATTGTCAAACTGCCCTTTAAGAGCTTGAGTGGGAGAGTCTACATGAGGTGGACTGCTTTTGCCTTTACTCTCCCTCTTTTTCTTAAGTTTGCAGTCTTTGTTTTTAGATGTGAGTTTCTGGATGACCATCGTCATTAGACGTGAACAGACATCTAGTCCTCCCAGTCTGAAGAACTGCCTCTGAAACACTGGACTGGCCATGTACACCCAACGGCAAACTGACCAAACATCGGCAGCCCTCCGTACCTGCTCTTTAGAGGGAAGAGCCACATTGTCTGGGGAAAGGCAAGGTAGGCGCCCACCCAATGGTTCACTAGCTGTACTATCATATCCAGAAGTGTCTTCAGAGTCATTTGCAGAGTCTCTGTCGGAGTCCGGCTCCTTGCTCACGCATAGGAAGGCGACGCACAGAAAAAGGTTGATCGTGTTCAAATGTGCCTCGCCCCGGTTATGTCCTACTGCACTTGTTCCACTTTTGCCCTTTGGGTGAGGGCATGCCTCTTTCAAGCCTTCGTAAAACTTAGTGAGGCTCTGGGGAACGTCACCAGCCCCACGTGAACTCAGTTCTTCGAACAGTCCAAGGACGGCTTCCCTCTCCTGAGCTTCGGCTCTTTCTAGCTCATGCACGGCAGATTCTGTGTGATGGTGCCACGCTTTCAAGATAAGCGTCTCGAACACTTTTAGCACCCACGGACGAGTGCAGTCCAAGTAGATCAACTCTGTGACCTGGTTCAGCCCGTTACAACTCAGGAACAGGTCGCGTACCACCCGGCTGAGTTGGAACAAAAATAAATTCAGTAAACATTGGAATCACAGTTTATTTTAAAGTCCCCCTGTAGTCAATAATTTTATCCCTTAAAACTCATATTTGATCACCAAAAATTACATATTTAAATGTTTTTTCCTTGAAAAAAATAAATCTTCATGCCTTAAAATATCTTGAATGTAACTCGACACCCTTGCATCATTTAATATACGCGGTTCTATGCAAATTAGCAGCTCAGAGATCCACTCATTGACGATCACACGTTGATCTGATTGGTTACAAGGTAGTTTGTGACGTCAGAAACACCAGCGATTTCAAACCGTGTTTTTGCGACTGTTTTTGTTTCACTGCAGTTTTAAGGAGAAAATACTCAGCAATGGTGTCGACTAATGAATTTACACATGGTTTGTCTTAAAGCATATTCAAAACACCACAAAGACATATAAACAACATTAAAAACTTTATTTTCACCACAGGGGAACTTTACAGGCTGATTTAAAGAACCTAAACAACAGTGAATAATAATAAGAAAAAGAAATAGAGGAAAAACAACCATACCTTGACTTGAGCAGAGCAGGCAGAGTCTGAAGATAAACCAGCAGTACCTCAACCGGCAGGCAATGGCTATGGTAGCTGCAAACCTGGCTACAAGTAGTTGTCACACCAAGTTGCTGGGCATGATGGCTCAGTTCCACACCCCGCTGTAGCACAGGGTTAAATATATGAGTGTAGAGTTGCCACTGCACAACTGCATTGCCTCGCAAAGTCAGCTGGCATACATGACTGGCAATCTGTTGACTCAAATGCCGGTCCTCCCCAAACACAAGCTCCTGATAGGCCTCTAAAGCATCCCACTTCCATAGCATATCTTCAGCTCCTCCACTGGGCAGGATACCTTGGAAACGATAAGATGGAGACGGGGATGTGGATAAGTTCAATTCCTTCTTAGGTCCGTAGCCTTGCAGAGTCTCATCAAGCCCAGGTAACTGGCTGCTATCCAAAGTGCAGATGTTGCAGGAGGCAAGCTTGGCCTTTTCAGAGGGCTGACCACCTCCAAGCTGTTCTAAGACAAGTCTACTAAGGACACTCAAAACGTGGGATTGGTAGCTCCGCAGTCCTGGCGCCTGGAATGCTTGGAGCATGGGTCCGATTACGGATCTTGGATCCATGCAGCAACAGATGCCAACAGCTTGAACTCCTGCAAGCACCTGCAACACAGCAGGACCCGAGGGCGAAAGGCGCTGAAAAAGACGCAAACACTGGTGGGCACAAGCCGCAAGGCAACAACAGCGTTCAGGGTAACGCACTTCTCCGTCATGACCTTCAGAGTCCTCCTCAAAGGGATTAAGTCGTGCTGCTTGCTTGAAAGCAGATACTGGCAGTCCTGAGAGGTCACGATGATGGTGCAAAAAGTGGGAGTATTCGCAGCGCCGGTGTCGACGGCGTGCACAGACAGACTGGTGTAGCTGCTCCGACTTGGCTCTCTTCACGGCACTGATTATCTTAAGCACATCGGCTATCAGACAACGCAGGTGCTCTGACGCCTCATTGCCGATTTCTGAATCTCGAGCTTCTGCTAAGGCCTCAAGGCGCAGAGCTGTTGCCTCGAAGAGCTCCAAGCCACGGTGTTGCACAAATTCATGAACTAACTCAAGAGATTGACTGAAAAAGAAAGGGTTGGAAGCAGAGGACTGTAAGCAACCCAGTAGAAGTTGTAGGACGCCCTCCAAGAGTTCTGGCAGTAGCAAAGCCCGATGGCGAAACCTTGAAAAGGAAAAATCTTCTTGTATCTCTTGCAGAGTCTTCTTTGGCCTTGGAGCGAAAGGGTCAGCTTGCCTTTCTAAACAGGTACGAATCTTTAATGTTGCTCTGAGGAGGTCAGTCAAGCTTCGACGCAGATTATCAGGCAGTGTTTCGTTTTGACCCACATCTACAGACAACAAGTGCAGAATGGTGCGTAAAAGCATTCTTTGAACAAGTGCGATTGGCTCCTCAGTCCAGCCTCCAGCTAGCTCATCGATCCCACCTCCACCACCGGGACAACAGCAGTCACCAAACTCTGAGAGTATCTCAGTGAGCGTGGGAACGACGCTGACTGCCAAGCCTGGGTTGTGATTGATGGTCATGTCAAATTTGCAGACCTTTTCCAGAAGGGAGAGCAGAACATGGCAAAGGTCAAAAGGCGAGTTCTCCATTCGGTTGAAGATGGAAAGAGTTGTCGGGTCTGTTAGCATGTTAGGATCCAGTGTGTGAGATCCAAATAGCCTCATGTGAGGTTGGGATGGCTCAATGGTGCTCATGGCTTCGAGAGTGGGATGTTGCAATGCTGGTTGTGATGGATTGCTGGACTGGTGAAGCTGGCAACTCACACGAATGGCCGAACTGTGGAATCTGCGATGCTTGCTCCCAGTGTTTGTGGTTTTATCGTCCGAGTTGGCTTCAGAATCTGACGTGGAGAGCTGAGATTTGCGTGCATCCTTTACGGAGTATCGCTGAGCAGTTCTGCGTGAGCGCCGTGACTTCCAGGAGCCAGATAAACGCTTCCCAGAGTTCTGCACATCACATCTATCTTGCCCCGCCTTCTGAGGGATGGTCTTTCCCTCTTGGCATAGAAACACCTCAAGTAGTGAAGGCAGGGTGAAATCTAAGATATAAAAAAAAGCAGAGTAGTAAAGGAAGAGGTTTAAACCAGTTATACAACCAGGTTTCATTAGAGCAAGTCATGATGACCTCTGTTTACAACCCAATTACGGGAACTAATAACTCAACAATGTGGAAAGCAGCTGCTAGAAAAGAATAGCATGCGTGCACTAAATACCTTCGGTCTCAAGCTCAATGAAAAATCTTATCCTTTCCATCATCCTTTAACTGTACTGTTTCATAATTAAAGCCATCTCATGGTTTCACTTGTTGTTCATGCAGGCAGCTACTTAACAATTCATGGCGTCCTCGCAAGAACACCACCATCATATGCTTTATAAAACATATCATGTAGAAGTATATCAGATTTCCAACTGAATGCAATGCCAGGATGCCATTTAATATTAACACTTAATTATTTAATTCAAAGTTCAAGGTGGGTTACAGTATACCTCTAGTACATTCTCAAAATTAAGATTGTTAAAAGGATGCATTATAGTGACTCTCACCTGGGGCTTTCTCCTCCTGAACGGGAATCTTCCAGACCAGAGGTAGCAGAGACAACAAGAGTGTAAGCAGCTCTTCCCGACAGGTCAACTCCTGAGTAAAAGGTTTGAGAGGTTAATTCTGGATTCTTCACTCTGCAAATCCAATCAAAAACAGTCTCCTAGTGTTGACGGCCACCTAGAAGCGGATTACTTTTCTCACGTCTGCTTCATAGTACCATGCCTCTCTTAGCAAGCTAGTTTCCAGCGCTGTGCAAAAGATGGACAATTACAGACAATAAAAACTGTATCTGAGGGTTTTCCTTCCAATGGCTTCAGGAAAACACAGGTTTGTTAGACATGAGGTCTCTAAATACTGGCTCCGCCCTCAGCAAGAAAGCATTCCTCACGAGGAGAAGAGAAAGCACTCTGACACGTGTGAATTAAAAGCAAATAGCTGCCTGCCACAGTGCTGTGTGACCCCAGGTAAACATGCATCTGGCAGCAAACTCATGAGGTAATTAGCAAAGTGGCTGAGGAGCCATTTCGAGCCACTACTATGCAAACACACAGGCGATTGATGTTGTGTTGAGCGATAGCTAATCAGTGCCGAGTTCAGAGAAAAGGCTCGTGTCTTGTGAGTAAGAACCACTCCAGACACGATTCATTAGAACTCTCACTTCAAAGAGAGAGAATGAAGGAGAGGAAAAACATTGGGATCAAATACACCGGTGATTTTCTTCGACATAATGCCAAAAATTCTGATTAACAGAAACTAATTTTGACTCATGCATCAGTTTAAAACATTTGAAAGGACAATTTAAATGTCAAGTGCTTAAGCAAAAATACAAGCTTCACGTTTCTCTAGAAAACTAGCTCTGTTTGCCTGTATTGTAAATGCATTTTTGCATTTATATGTAAACTGAGTGGAAATTATTTCCTGTGGTAATTAATAAGTGGGATATTTTAAGAAATGTCAGAGTTATTTTAGTATAATTTCAATGCTATTATAGTTTTAGTATGTGTATATATATATATCATAGTTGTATTAATGTATAAAATAGTTTTATTAATATTTTGATTTATTTTTTATTTTTAAATTTCTGTTTCCATTTCAATTTTAGTTTAAGTTTTAGTAGTTTTGATGAGATTTTGTCATTAGTTTTTTTTTATTATTATGTCTATATAGTCTTTTATCATCTTTATTTCAGTTTTAATTGTAGTTATTTATGACCATCAAGTTGAACTAAATGAAAATTAGAAATGTTGCATTGGCAACTATCTGAAATATGTCAAGGTTTTCTTATATTTTATTTCATTTAAAGTTTATTTTATTTCAACGAAAATGTTTTTTATGGTTTTAGTTTACCATAATAACCCTGATCTACACTCTGTAATATAAAGCAACAAACACTGCCCATTACAATGAACTAAGCTGTCTGCATTTCATGCATGTACCGTAAAAACAAAATTGCTTGCAAAGAGTCTTCTAGTTTTGCAGTCACGATGTGCTGTTCGCTGGCAGTGTGTCTACAGAGAGATGGATGTCTGCACTTAGGGGTTCACTGCTCTAAAGCAATGATTTTCCAGTAGATTTCCTGTCTGCAAGTAAAGACCAAGAAAGAAACAGCAAGAATACATTCCCAGGGCCCATTCATTAAGCCTGCAATCAGGCCATAAAATAGATTTAAAAAAAATAATACAGCATGAATGAACACAATAGTCTAATGTCAAGCTCTGTTATGACTGTGACACATATCGCCATGCTATTTCAGAACAACGGCAGCAATTGGAAAGGAATTCATTCCCTCAATAACGGACACTTCCTTATAATAATACGTACATTTCAATGACTTGTCCAAGAATTTCCCTTTTTTTTTTTTTTTGGAGTGTAACAAGAAAATAAAAAGGGACATATTCTGCCCTGTATTACTTTTGCTTCTTGCTTCTCTGTCTAATACATGTGTAAATAATACAATCTCAAACACTGGTGGTCAAACGTTTGGAATAAGATTTTTTTTTAATGTTTTTGAAAGAAGTATCTTCTGCATTTATTTGATGAAATATGTTTGACATGGTTTTACAATCCATCAAAAGATCAAAAGTGATCAAAGCTGAATTTTCAGCATCATTACTCCAGTCTTCAGTGTCACATGATCCTTCAGAAATCACTCTAATATGATGATTTGCTGCTCAAGAAACATTTATGATTATTATTAATGTTGAAAACCGTAAATGGTTTAAATGGTAGTGTAAAACAGTCCTTTTATTTTAAAGGAGTTAAAATAATGCAGTTTTATTCAGCAAGGATGCATTAAATCGATCAAAAATGACAATAAAACATTTATAATGTTACAAAAGATTCTATTTCAAATAAATGCTGTTCTTTTGAACTTAGAACCGTTATTAATAGTTGATCATCAATAATAAATCGATAATAACTGAGCATCAAATCATATTAGAATGATTTCTGACTACTGTATATTAAAATGAAGTTTATCTAACCGACCTGGTCAATGACGGAGTCCAAGGTGCTGAGGAGCAGGAATCCGCGTCCGCGCACCAGATATTCTCCCAGAGCCACCATGTGACTCTCCTCCTCATCCTCGGCCCGCTGGGCCACGGCGCTACACAACTGGTGCACATCCGTCAGGAACTCCCGAGCCAGTGTGTTACTGGCCCCACTCATGTCCGAGCTAATGGAGGAAAGAAAACGAGAGTGTGAATGCATGTGAATCACCTGCTCGGGCGCTCAAACAATCTCAGGGCTTTAGTTTCAGATACATTACAAAGTTCTCTTTTTGTCTGAAAATTAACAAGAAAATAAACAAGTGAAACTGCTCAGGTGGTTTCATGTTCCATAAAGTCATTTTAGGTACAAGAAAATCTGCCACTGTTTTTCATATTTACACGTAATTTTGCAGTCTGTCAACAGCCTTTGAACAGGAGTGCAGCTAAGATGCTGACTATGTAGGAGGTTTTGCTCAATCATTTGAATAATGCAGGAAACCATTCAAAAATGTATCAATGAAATGTAATAAATGATATGCACTAAGCGCGCCGCACAAGTCCTGAAAAGAAAAAGCCAAAGTGTCTTGATCGCCCCCGTCCCAGTATAGCTCATAAACCCAGAGTCTCGATCGCCCCCGGTGGCTGGTCCAAGTATAGCTCATAAACCCTGAGTCTCGATCACCCCCCCGTTGACTGGTCCCAGTAAGCTCATAAACCTGAGTCTCGATCACCCCCCCGTTGACTGGTCCCAGTACAGCTCATAAACCCTGAGTCTCGATCACCCCCCCGGTGGCTGGTCCCAGTATAGCTCATAAACCCAGAGTCTCGATCGCCCCCCGGTGGCTGGTCCCAGTATAGCTCATAAACCCAGAGTCTCGATCGCCCCCCGGTGGCTGGTCCAAGTGTAGCTCATAAACCCTGAGTCTCGATCACCCCCCCGTTGACTGGTCCCAGTAAGCTCATAAACCTGAGTCTCGATCACCCCCCCGTTGACTGGTCCCAGTACAGCTCATAAACCCTGAGTCTCGATCACCCCCCCGGTGGCTGGTCCCAGTATAGCTCATAAACCCAGAGTCTCGATCGCCCCCCGGTGGCTGGTCCCAGTATAGCTCATAAACCCTGAGTCTCGATCACCCCCCCGGTGGCTGGTCCCAGTATAGCTCATAAACCCAGAGTCTCGATCGCCCCCCGGTGGCTGGTCCCAGTATAGCTCATAAACCCTGAGTCTCGATCACCCCCCGGTGGCTGGTCCAAGTATAGCTCATAAACCCTGAGTCTCGATCACCCCCCCGTTGACTGGTCCCAGTACAGCTCATAAACCCTGAGTCTCGATCACCCCCCGGTGGCTGGTCCCAGTATAGCTCATAAACCCTGAGTCTCGATCACCCCCCGGTGGCTGGTCCAAGTATAGCTCATAAACCCTGAGTCTCGATCACCCCCCCGTTGACTGGTCCCAGTATAGCTCATAAACCCTGAGTCTCGATCACCCCCCGGTGGCTGGTCCCAGTACAGCTCATAAACCCTGAGTCTCGATCACCCCCCGGTGACTGGTCCCAGTACAGCTCATAAACCCTGAGTCTCGATCACCCCCCGGTGGCTGGTCCCAGTATAGGCATATTTGGTGTGTGTGTGTGAGACGCCCTCTGGTGTTCAGAAGATTTGGCGTGTGTGTGTGTGAGACGCCCTCTGGTGTTCAGATGATTTGACGTGTGTGTGTGTGTGTGTGTGTGTGTGAGAGACACCCTCTGGTGTTCCGATGATTTGCCGTGTGTGTGTGTGTGTGTGTGTGTGAGACGCCCTCTGGTGTTCAGATGATTTGGCGTGTGTGTGTGAGACGCCCTCTGGTGTTCCGATGATTTGGCGTGCGTGTGTGTGTGTGTGAGAGACACCCTCTGGTGTTCCGATGATTTGGCGTGCGTGTGTGTGTGTGTGTGAGACGCCCTCTGGTGTTCAGATGATTTGCCGTGTGTGTGAGACGCCCTCTGGTGTTCAGATGATTTGCCGTGTGTGTGAGACGCCCTCTGGTGTTCAGATGATTTGCCGTGTGTGTGAGACGCCCTCTGGTGTTCAGATGATTTGCCGTGTGTGTGAGACGCCCTCTGGTGTTCAGATGGAGAAGTATTTACTACCGATCAGCTGCACATAAAATAATAACAGCCTTTGCCAAATCGCAATCATTTTCATTTCGATTAATCGTGCAGCCGTACTGATACTGTATGTCAAATGATCTGTGCAGTAAATCTTGGAGCGTAAATGCAATATAACAGACCATTTTTGACCCATGAAAAACCCTGTATGACTATGTGAGGCCTGACAGGAACTACAGTGCTGTTATGCAACAGGATTAGGCTTCAGGGACAGCAGATCCTGTCATCAGACACGGACTCAAGCGTACTGTATCGCATCAACCAGTTATTCCATCCACCACATCAACCGCTGGACGCGCTTCAGCGTCTCACATTACCTAAATACAGTCAGTAGAACAAACAGTCTCAAGAAGCGTAAGCATTCCCAAACACTGATTTAAACCTTATTATTTTGAAGACATAAAGAGAGATCTCAATAAACATCCATTATATTACACTCCAAAATCAAAGGAATAAATGCTAAAATAAATGAAAAAGGATATTTTCAGAAAATTATATTTCACATAAGAACAATGAAAATATACATTTTTATATATTTATATCAGCACATTTTCCATTTCAAAATTCAGAAAATTCAAATTTCCAGAATTTTCAGACTATATTTAGCATGATTCATGCAGCATTATAATTGGTATACAGTACAATCATCTGTAAATATTTTCTCAAGCTTTTTGTTTTTCCATTTGATTTTCTTGAAGTGATAACATGCGCTTGCATGATGAGATGAAACCGAAACGCTTTATAACCTGCATATATTCACCTCTGACACGTCGGTTTGATGCTGTAATCGTGGTTTGATGCTGTAATCACCAAACAGCAAAGTACAGTCTGAATGAAATAATCTTTTGCTCCTTTATCTGATGCTGGTTTAAGCAGCTGCTGTTGCATGCACATTCATCTAGTGAAGTTCAAAAGAGACTTTACGGTAAGGACAGTTGTACTTGTATGAGATATATATATAGTAGAGCCGCTGTGATGTAAATCATCTTAAAATTGTATTTGTATCCTAAAATGGCTTATTTGTGTATATCATGTATTATATATACATATTATATATGTACAGTATATATATATATATATATATATATATATATATATATATATATATATAAAAATCTAACCTTCCATTGAAGTAAAAGAATTGAAAGTGGGGGGGAAAATCACATTATGAAATAAATGTTTTTCTCCAAAACATGTTAGCCACAAATATTGGCACCCCTAGAATTTTCTCTAAAGTATATTCCCATTAATATTTACCATTATTTATCACACCAGGGTGACTAAACATGAAATTGTCCAGCTATGACTTCTTGTTTCACAGGAGTTTAAATATGAGGAAACACAAAGGCCAAATTCCCTTAATCATCCACGACAATGTGTAAAACCAAAGAATATAGTTCTGATGTGCAGCAAAAGATTATTGAGCTTCACAAAATAGAAAGTGGCTATAAAAAAATCTAAATCTGACGGCTTCAGCAAGAAATCTTTATAATGGGCCGTGTTTGGATCTTCCATCAGGACAATAATCCAAAACAAACTCAAAATCAACGCAAAAATGTGTCAATGTCTGAGCACAAAATGAAGCTTCTGCCATGGCCATCCCAGTCCCAGACCTGAACCCTATAGAAGAGGAGTGGGCTGAACTGAAGAGAAGCAGCGCCAACATGGATCTGGGAATCTGCAGGATCTGGAGAGATTCTGTGTGGAGGAATGAAGGATCTGGAGAGATTCTGTGTGGAGGAATGGAGGATCTGGAGAGATTCTGTGTGGAGGAATGAAGGATCTGGAGAGATTCTGTGTGGAGGAATGGAGGATCTGGAGAGATTCTGTGTGGAGGAATGAAGGATCTGGAGAGATTCTGTGTGGAGGAATGAAGGATCTGGAGAGATTCTGTGTGGAGGAATGAAGGATCTGGAGAGATTCTGTGTGGAGGAATGAAGGATCTGGAGAGATTCTGTGTGGAGGAATGAAGGATCTGGAGAGATTCTGTGTGGAGGAATGAAGGATCTGGAGAGATTCTGTGTGGAGGAATGGAGGATCTGGAGAGATTCTGTGTGGAGGAATGAAGGATCTGGAGAGATTCTGTGTGGAGGAATGAAGGATCTGGAGAGATTCTGTGTGGAGGAATGAAGGATCTGGAGAGATTCTGTGTGGAGGAATGAAGGATCTGGAGAGATTCTGTGTGGAGGAATGAAGGATCTGGAGAGATTCTGTGTGGAGGAATGAAGGATCTGGAGAGATTCTGTGTGGAGGAATGGAGGATCTGGAGGAATGAAGGATCTGGAGAGATTCTGTGTGGAGGAATGAAGGATCTGGAGAGATTCTGTGTGGAGGAATGAAGGATCTGGAGAGATTCTGTGTGGAGGAATGAAGGATCTGGAGAGATTCTGTGTGGAGGAATGAAGGATCTGGAGAGATTCTGTGTGGAGGAATGAAGGATCTGGAGAGATTCTGTGTGGAGGAATGAAGGATCTGGAGAGATTCTGTGTGGAGGAATGAAGGATCTGGAGAGATTCTGTGTGGAGGAATGAAGGATCTGGAGAGATTCTGTGTGGAGGAATGGTCTCTGATCTCTGGTCAGGTGTTCTCCAAACTCATCCGGCATTATAGGAGAAAACAGAGTTGTTATCTTTGGCAAAAGGAGTTTGCAAAAAGTATTTAATAAAAGGGAGCCAATATTTGTGGCAAACGTGTTTTGGAGAAAAATATTTATTTTATAATGTGATTTTCCCTCGCACTTTCAATTCATTTACTTCAATGAAAGGTTCGATTTTTGAATTTTTTTGAATGAAAGATCAAAAGTATGAACAATGCAGATTCATTTTTTACAGCCATTTTTGATCATTTTTACCAGGGGTGCCATTAATTCTGACCACAACTGTATATGTATATATAATAAATGATATACACAAACAATTTTAGTATACAAATACAATTTTAAGATTATTTACATCACAGCGGCTCTACCACACACACACACCACGATGGTGCATTAAAGACACGCCTCTTTAAATCTACAGTACCCAGAAACACACACAGTATTCTAGCCGACGTACCTCCTATAACCAGCCTTCAGTGGGACTCAAAACCTTCACCATCATCCGCAGTGTTTCAGCCACATACTCCACTCATGCTCGTAGTAAACCGCCTCAACTGAGCCGCAAGAATCAAGCCTGCGTCCGCATGCCTCCATGCTTCACTAATGACTGAATTTTCTGTCCTGCTCCGTAAATTCCATTAAATTGGAATCTCAGATGGAAGCTTTCCAGATTTTGAGTTGATCAGTGCATCACATGAAAGCATGTGATGTCACATGGCCGCACAGGGGCAGGCTGGGAAGCAAACTTCTGGTCAAGCCCGGGGGTGACTTGGATTAATTAGATCTCGTAGTAAAGCTTAGAAGGTGAACCTGCCATTCATCGGATGCAGAAACAATCCTATTACTTACCGCTGCGCTATAGAAACATAGAACACAGAAAGGAAAATAATAGAAGATATTTTGGAAAAATGTTGGTGTCCAAATACACTGTATGGACAAAAAAACACAAAAAAAAAACAAAAAAAAAACAAAAAACATCTTTGTTTGCGTTTAACAGAAAAAAGCAAGTCATACAGCTTTGGAACGGCTTTGGGATACAATCCCATTAAGATGTCAGTAACACTTTACAATAAGGTTAATGCATGAACCAACACTAGCCATGTTTCCATACACCTATTTTTATGTGAATTTATGTAAAAAAAAAAAAAAAAAAAATGGATTTAAACGTCAAGATGCACATAAATTCAAAAAAATGTGCATTAAAAAACTTGTGTTAATTTGAGTCACTTTTCACATTTACCGAATAAATCCATCGATGCGCAACAAACAAACAAAAAACCTCATGACAGCGTTTATCTAATTAAGTAACTAATGATGGAGGAAAAGAGAGCCACAGTTTCTTCCCTGATTGCAGCAACTTATATTTTCATTATATAAATCTTGCACCAATTTCCCAGGAAGTGATGATTTTGCTCTCATGAACACATTGGATGGAGACGCTGCTTTATTTGTACATGTTTTGTGCAAAATTCCAATTTTGTGCACAAGTTAAATCACAACTTTAGATGGAAACACAGTGTAGAGCAATATATTTGTTACAGTTTGTTCCACTTTGTTAACGTTATCTTATAAAATTCAACCATTCATTGTAAGTTCATGTTATCTCAGGTCCATTAAATAATATTAACAACTTTTCGTTTTAATAGTGTATGTTAAAATTAACATTAACATTAGCTTTAGAAGCAATTGTTCATTGTTAGTTGATGTTAATTAATGTAGTTTAACTAATGTTAACCAATGGAGCCTGATTGTAAAGTGTTAACCACAGTCAAAAGAAAAATTAAGAAATATCAATTTTTATTTTTTTAGGTAATATTGTCATAGTGGGACAATAGTAGACAGTATAGTTTATCTGAAGTATTGTTTTTGCTTGTTTGCAACATATGCTAATATGAAAATCTAAGAATTTGATTCTGAAATGCATTTTATGACATGTAAACACACTATAATAAATAATAATGATGAAATGGGAGTGCAGTGCCATATATACTGTACATAGTTACAGTATATTGCACTGCACTCCCATTTCATTATCGTTATCGCTATTGTTATGCAAGTTAATAATAAACTCATAACTTGATAAGCTGTCCCAGTTCACCAGTATTTCCAATCCTGTTCCACTTTGACAATATGAAAAATTCTTCTTCATGTATGGAAAATAAGGAAAGATTGGAACAACAAAAGAGTGAATAAATCAAGCCACTTTTAATTTCTGGGTGAACAATTCCTTTAACAGATTAATTACTTTATTATCTCGCTCAACTAAGATAAAAGTTCTGAAAGGTTTGAAGGCAATAATATGCAATAATCGCACGCAATAAGAGAGGGCTAATGCATTCACATCAGCTTTGTCTCGGCTAAAGTTCCAGGAACTGCACATGATCATGAGATAAAGATTAGGAGCTGAGAAAACACACTTAATTGAGCTCACGGCATGTAGCCACTCGGCCAGACAAAGAAAGCCTTTTCATCGCTCGCCTCAAACGATCAGCTTCTCTCTCAACACAATGCTAATTAACGTGAGGTCTAGTTGCTGGTTGCTATGATTCTGAGTTTATTTAGACACAAGGTTAAACCCACTGAGGCCGGATCTGTAATTGGGCGTCCAGATAAATGACACAAAATACACTGATCAAAAACTGTGATCAGATCTGTGCGGAAATTATCTCAAAAAGATGCAGTACGGAGACCCTAAAGGGTGTGGAAGCTTGTTTCCGCCACAGAATAAAAAATAAAAAAGGTAATTGCGACTTTTTATCTCACAATTCTGACTTTTTATTTCACAATTGCGAGTTTATATCTCAGAATTCTGACTTTATAACACGTAATTGCGACTTCATATCATGCAATTCTGACTTTATATCTTGCAATTGCGTTTATATCTTACAATTTTGAGAAAAGATGTCAGAATTGCGTGATAAAAAGTCGCAATTGCGTGTTATACAGTCAGAATTCTGAGATATAAATATGCAATTCTGAGAAAAAAAGTCAATAATATGTGTCAATTAAGTGAATAATACGTTGTTTAAATTATGTTTTTTAAAGATAATTGCGACTTTTTATTTCACAATTGCGAATTTACATCTCATAATTCTGACTTTATTTCTCAGAATTGCGAGATAAAAAGTTGCAATTGCAAGAAGTAAATATGCAATTCTGACTTTTTATTTCACAATTGCGAATTTACATCTCATAATTCTGACTTTTTTTCTCAGAATTGCATATTTACTTCTTGCAATTGCAACTTTTTATCTCGCAATTCTGAGAAATAAAGTCAGAATTATGAGATGTAAATTCGCAATTGTGAAATAAAAAGTCGCAATTATCTTTAAAAAACATAATTTAAACAACGTATTATTCAATGCATTACTTCTAGCCTATATAGATTTATATATTAAGTTGCTCAAGTAAGTGGTAAATTATTTAACCATACTTATATTAAAATCGCAAACATTTTTCAAATTAAAACTTAAAATTGACAAATAACAGCCGACTCGACTCATGCCTTTTCTTTTGCATTTAAATCTTTATACAATAAATCTTGCATGTCACAAAGAACTTGTTTTTCCAACTATATAAGATTTTTGCAGTAAAATATCCAAAAACCACTAGGCCAGAGTTATATATTTTGTTTAGTTAATTACTTACAATATCCTAAATGTTTCCAACTATTTGTAAATCGTTAGAAAATTGCGATCTTAACCAAGGAACCGGGGCGTGTGAGCAGGTGAGAGGGAGTCGCCAGTCAATTGCGTAATATCCGCATTACCCTCGGTTTCCGCTCGTACTGCCATAGTAACCATGGCGACAGACGTGGACAACTGCGTTACGTCTAGCGGTGCGCTCACGCTACTGTTGTTTCGTTCAAACATTATGGATCATGGCAAGCAGACTTTGGGACAAAAGGAGAACTAAAACAAGGATCAATATCAGCGTGGCTGATATTTTCGAGATGCCGAGAGCTAGCGTCCGCGACAGACTTCGACTCGTCTCATATAGCCAACAAACTAACTCATAGAATAACATTCAACACACTCAAATGCAGTTTAGTGTGATAGTGTAGAGCAAGTGACTGCGTTACCTCACAAGTTTCATTCGTCTAATAAACTGACCAGTGTGAGTATTATTCAGCACTAGCGGGTAAGTTAGTTCGGTAGAATTAATTGTCCTTATTCCTTTATATCCGCGGGACTCGCGTGTGGCGCTGATATCTGTCTCTCGTTAGCAATCGCACCCTGCTTCACACCACAGTCATGTTCAAAACATCAATGTATTCACTCATCCATAAACATTATTAGATCCGTCAGCTTGACGACAAGTTCCATAATTCCGCTTAATGCTTATGTGTCATCAATATACGCCTTTAAGGTTAGCGACCCCTAGTGGTGAAAAAAATTACATATTGTAGCTAAAAAAAAAAGAAAAAAAAGATGACTGTGAAAAATAGTAGCATCCGCACTGCAAGTGGAGTATGTGTTAAAGGTCATGATCACATGACAAAAAGTCATGATCACATGACAAAATGACAGAATTCTCACTATTCTTTCGGAGAACTATTGCTTTAAACGCAGGCAACACTGAAAAGACACTTAAACACACAGTGATGCGGATCATCATGAAAAAGCTTACCAGAACTTGAGCGCATCTTTTCCTCTCGGGTCACTGAGGTGTCGCACACAGTGAAACGTGCACAGAAAACTCTCCAAGCACTGAAGACTGACCTGAAATCAGAGGGAAACAAACATTTCAGTCATGAAGGAGATTGCACTGATGAACTGGACGATTGAATTTGGTTTTGAGGAAGCATTCATGTGTGTATCACAAGACGAGTGCAGGACTAGTTTAATCCTATTGGTTAGGAGTTTGATCAAACATATATGACTTTGAACATTGTAATAGTGATGAACTGAGCAAGTGCCACAAAATGGTCTGGCATGCAAGGGAGCTTTGCAATGTGAACATTAGAAGTGCATTAAATACTCATTTCAAATGAACAATAACATCTTGTTTTAAATATGTCCTTTGTAAATGTGTTCTACACAAACGTATGAAAATGAGACACACACATTGTGTTTGGACAGTTTTAAATCAATAGAGACTTCCCCTCCATTCACTCGACCAGTGAGCGCACAAAAAACACCCAAAGACGTCTCTGTTTCTCCTGCCAGCCTCCATTTACTGGAACAGACACAGAATAATCACATTACATGGAGCAACTTCCACTCACATGAGCGAGTGAGTAAGAGGCCGAACGCAGAGAAACACACCACAGCTGCTGGAGAAACTGCATGATCTGTGGCAGCGTCTCAAATCACAGACCGATGAATCTCAAGAAACCGGTCAAGAACTTGTCAAGGGTCATATTTCAACCCAAGTAAATAAGTAAATAAATAAATAAATAAATAAGTGGATAATAATAATAATAATCATCATCATAATTATTATTATTTTAGGGTCATATTTCAACCCAAGTAAATAAAATCTCACAAAACCGGTCTAGATTTAATATCATTTTTTAAACCAAAAAAAAAAAAAAAAAAAAAAAAAAAAAAAAATGCAATAATGAAAAATAATAATATTAATGCATGAAGATAATAATAATTATTATTATTTGATATAACTATTATTATATAATTATAAAGAAATAACACTAATAAGAAAGAATCTCACAAAACTGGTCAAGATTTAATACCATATTTCAAACCCCAAAAAATTTTTTTTAATTAATATCATGAAACCTGTCAAGAGCGTGTCATATTTCAACACCCCATATAAAATACAATAATAATAATAAATAATATTAATACATGAACATTTAAATAATAATAACAATTATTATATTATTATTAAGAAATAAAATACATATTTATATAAAGAAATAAAAAATTGAAGGCTATTTTTTTTTTTTGCATTACTTATGCAAAATTTATTGACTGTTAAGGAAAATTTATTTAAATGATAAAATCAAAAATCAGAGTCTGGCACAATGAAACTCAAGGAATGTCTGATCCTCTCAGGATTTCCATTTGATGGCAGCTTTGACTGATCCTCCAGCTGTCAGGCTGTCAGACTCACACACACACACACACACACACACACACACACACAGAGAGAAGCTGCTACGGCCCTTCACTAATCCACAGCTTCCACAAAACCATTCGACACAGACAAAACCGGCTTCCAAAAATATATGCAAAAATGGCAGAAAGACATGCTTTGCTCTTTTTTGGGGGTAAATCAAAAATCAGGAACACATCAAAGTCATTTATCATCCCAAAAACAAAAGAAAATGTGCATAAAAATAGCACTTTTCTCAGCATTTGTCTGTTATCTGCATTATTCAGGTGATATTTTCATCAATCATAGATTAAAATTTCTGTATAATCATGTTTTGAGTTTATAGCAGTGACTCAGTTTCCTTCCTTTGCTGATTCCTACAGACTACAGCAGTTTCCACAGCTCTATACAAACAAATCGCTTCCTAGTTGAAGTGTTCAGTCACCTCAGACAACCCCACTGTATCATCCACATCTGAATCTCACCAAACTTGTCCAATAACACGACAGGGTCATTTTAAAATAAAAAAAAATAAAAAAAAATAAAATAAAATAAAATAAAATAAAATAAAATAATAAACAATAACATGACAGGATCAAAATAAAATAAAATAATAATAAACAATAACATGACAGGATCAAAAAATAAAATAAAAATAAATAAACAATAACACGACAGGATCAAAAAATAAATAAAAATAAATAAATGATAAACAATAACATGACATGACATGATCAAAAAATAAATAAACAAACAATAACATGACAGGATCAAAAAAATAAAAAAAAAAATAATAATAAACAATAACCTGACAGGGTCAAAATAAAATAATAAAATAATAAAATACAATAATAAACCATCATGACAGGATCAAAATAAAATAATAAAACCAGCGCGAGTGTTCTGGACTCTCGCCAAAACTCCCGTTAGAATCAACGAATCTCTTATTTACATTGTGTTTGCACTGTTAGTTATGATGAAAGCATTCGTTAGTGTGCAAAAAAACGAGTTACAATGAGGAGATTCATGCACTCAACATGTCTGTGATCGGCTATAACGATATCACTTCATCAACCTTTCATGCCACAATCTAAATATAATGCTATTATAGATCTGAATATAATGCTATAATCAACACTTTTCACGATTTGTAAACCTTGAGAACTGTAATAGTAAAAACGTGCTAAAGGTTTGTAATGTAATGTAACGTAACATGTAATACTAGCCATTTCCATATGCAAAGATGTCAGCCAATCACAGCAGTGCGTGTTTACACTTAGGACACGCCCCTTCAAATCAGGGTAGGAAAAATGGCTTTTATTCTAAATTATGACCATTTTTGATGTCAAATTCATACTAATATTATTAAGTGCAACCCAGGAAACATTTAAAATAATAAAATAATGCAGTTCATGACCCCTTCAACTCAATCAAGTCATATAACACACTTTAATTTAGTCTCCATTCAACTTGTTAGTGGTCTAAAAGGTTTCAAGGCAGGGTTATTGAAGGTAGCAGAGGTCATGACCTTCTGCAGGCTTCAGACACTCACCAGAGAATCAGGGTCCCACTATCTGAACGTCAGATGAAGGGGCTCAACGGACAGCGAGAGGCTGGAAAGACGGGACACGGGAGAGAAAGAGACCGATGGAATGAGACAAACAGAAGATAAAGATGATGATGCACAGAGAGGAAAACAAAAGATGAGCAGAAGGACAGTGAAACGGGAAGGTTCAGGAGGATGTGACTGTAACTAGTGTGTAGATTTAGAGAGAATCAGATCAAGTCTGACTGAACAAACGGATCATCATGGTTTACAGAGTTCCTCTGCTTACAGGGATCTTTCACTTCATCTTTACTCATGGTTACACATACAGGTTCTTTGAACCAATCACCTGAGACGGAAGTGTCATGTGATGCAGGAAGATGATGTCAACACTGATTGGCTCTCACAAGCACTCAAAACCTTCCAAACAAAAAATAGTTACAAAACTTTAGGTCTTGCTTAAATATCTACAACAGTGTTATACTACCCTGTTGTCACATGACCACATCACATTTCATTCACATTGAGCTGCTTTAGAGCTGAATTGAACTCAATGCATAATTGATGAACTTCACAAAGTTACTGAACCGAACTGAATCAAGACTGAACTGATGTCAGCTGAATAATAAATGTTTGCTATTTGCTGCTTTACAGCAGAATTGAATTATTTGCATCATTGAATCATTGTTTTCCTGTTTATCACTGTAAAGCTGCTTTGAGACATTCTGTATTATATAAAGCGCTATAGAAATAAAGCTGACTTGACATTGCAGTGATTAAATTTGTTGTAAAAATTGTTGTTTTGCATTTTTATTTTTTGGGGTAATAATATATTTTTGGGGCATTCTGATTGAATAAGGCAAAACCAAATTTCTGTCACACTGAAAATGAAAGGTCAAGTCAATTGCTTTGTATGATATTGCATTTTACCTACAGTAGGTCATATGTATTACATGCATACAGAAAAGTCACATACTGTGCATATATACTAAGTATATGTGACCCTGGATCACAAAACCAGTCTCGAGTCGCACGGGTATATCTGTGGCAATAGCCAACAATACATTGTATGGGTCAAAATTATCGCTTTTACTTTTATGCCAAAAATCATTAGGATATTAAGTAAAGATCAAGTTCCATGAAGATATTTTGTAAATTTCCTACAGTAAATATATAAAACATTTATTTTTGTGAGTGAATGCTGCACAATCGTGAACATAAATGCACAACTTTAAAGGAGATTTTCTCAATGTTTCGATTTTTTTTGCACCCTCAGATTCCATATTTTCAAATAGTCTTATCCTAACAAACCATACATCAATGAAAAGCTTATTTATTCAGCTTTCAGATGATTGTATACATCTCAATTTCATAAAATTGACCCATGTGACTGGTTTTGTGGTCCAGGGTCACATATAATGGAAAAAAATAGTATGCTACTATATTCGAAACATAGCCTGTGACTGCAATGATTCAGACTCTTATTTACAGTCAGTGTTTTCCAAGTCCTTGTGACCCAAGAGCTGGACTTCTCAATACAAGCACTGATACAGTGTCACTTGATACTCAGTGGGAAAAAAACAGCCTTTTACAGGAACGGGTTGTGTTTCGTGTCAGAGTAACTCTCGTGAACTCCAGAAAACATGAATAAAACAGCAGCGGGATTGATGATATTAATGTAAACGCATTAGACTCACAGACACATTAGGTTACATTGGATTCTCAAGCATCGAAGCACAAAGATTCATTATGAATAATCTAATTTAATTAACGCATACACTATATGCATATTGCCAGTAAAGTTGTATTTTGAATTAAAGCACGTTAATGAATCTTATTAGCTTCCTCTTATGAATCTTATTAGGGATATTTTTATATATTAATTTAATTTTATCAATCAATAAATTTACACTAGAAACAACCTTGTTGTGTTATTTTGGTTTAATGCTGTGAAGCTGCTTTGATGCAATCTGTATTGTGAAAAGCGCTATATAAATACACTTGACTTGACTTGACTTCCGTGAGGTTTGCAAAAAAATAAAAATCGAGCACTAGTAAAACTAGTTTGCTGGTGACTTTATTCAGGAACTGCAACATAAAACATGGTTTTAATCACTGTACAGATGATAATCCCATCACAACTAATGCAAGTGATATTTAAAACTAATTAAAACGGGTTAAATCAAACAAACTCAAACGCATTCTAACAGTGAATTTAGGCAATTCAACTTTATAAAGGATGCCTATTGCCTTTATTTTATTTTAACTCAATTACTAAGGACTATCAGGCTATCCTGTAGCCAGTGTTATCTTAATATTATTTATATCCTATTATAGTATATTTATTAATACTTTGAATTAGCTTTTATTTTTATATTTTCATTTTAAGTAATTTTGCTTACTTAATCCACTTAATCTTTTTTTAGGGCTGTGAAAATATATCCAAAATAAAAGTTTGTGTTTACATAATATATGTGTGTGTAATGTGTATAATTATTTTGTTTGTATATATATATATATATATATATATATATATATATATATATATATATATATATACACATACACACACACACATGCATGTATATACTGTATATATTTGTATAGAATTTATATTATATATAAATATAAATATTGTATATACAAATAACACATTTTTCTTAAATAAATACATGCAAGTGTGTGTATTTATATATACAAAATAATTATACACATTACACACACATATTATGTAAACACAAACTTTTATTTTGGATGTGATCAATCTTTTCACAGCCCTACTTTTTTTTTTTTTTTCAGTTAGTTTCCAAGCAACACTTCTAATTTTATTTGATTTCAGCTTTATTCCAATTAACAAAACCGATTATATTAATAGTTTTAGTTTTCAATAACAGCACCTGTAACAGTAATTTCACATGCCCATAATGTATGCTCAATACTGCATTTAGACACTGAAGAATGCAAAAGCACATCTTTTCTAAGAATGCACTTGTTTATTTCACAGCTCATTCTGTGGGTTTGAGTACTTTTAACACTAATTCATTACTGGTTGAGAGACTGCCGTTGACCATATGTTTTATTTTGCCTGTAAATCACCCCATTTCCACAAGCTCAGACACACATGCTGCACGGAAGTCACACAGTTAAGTTTAGTTACAGTTCAATCGAGTCGGTCGTAGAATACGTACAGTGGGTTTGCAGAAGTGTCATTTTTCTTCTGCTACTGCAGGTCAAAAAAGCAAAAAGCAGTTCTTGTTTTTGCTAGTGGTGTTTCGTACATGAAATAAGACAGAACTGATGTTGAGGATAAGATCAAAACATTTCTAGTTAAAGCTGCATGTGTGCAGAACACAATTTCTACTTAACCCCTAGTTTGCATGTACAGTAATACAGTAACGCATTACAAGTAATTTGAGTTGTGTAATCAGATTACTTTTTCAAGTAACTAGTAAAGTAGCACATTACTTTTAAATTTACAACAAAATATCTGAGTTACTTTTACAAATAAGTAAAGCAAGTTACTGTTTTCCCTTTTTTTTTTACTGACAGCTCTCCTGTCGCCATGTGGAGAGAAATCGTGAGAAAGAAGTGCAGTGGTGTTGTGTGAACATGATGGCTAATTGTAGTTCTAGACTAAATTTGAGCATTTACTCATCTCAATAAAAAAACAAAAAAAAACTGTGAATTGCAAACTCAGAATATTATGCAAACCTTCAATAATTTTTTCTTTTTCTTTTTTTTCTTATATTGTTTTTTTGGTGATTTTTGCCTTTTATTGGGACAGGACAGTAGAGAGTTGACAGGAAGCGAGGTGGGAGAGAGACGGGGGATGGGATCGGGAAAGGTCCACGAGCCGGGACTCGAACTCGGGCCACCCGAGCGCAACGGCGCTACATGTCGGCACGCTGACCACAAGGCCATCGGCGCCGACAAACCTGCAATAATTAAATATGTTAAAGTCCCCCTGTAGTCAATGATTTTATCCCTTAAAACACATCTTTGATCACCAGAATGACATATTTAAATGTTTTTTCCTTGGAAAAAAAAATTTGTCATGCCTTAAAATATCTTGAATGTAACTCGACACCCTTGCCTCATTTAGTAAACGCGGTTCTATGAATATGCAAATTAGCCCCGCCTCCACTCACTCACTCAGCTCAGAGATCCACTGGTTGACGATCACACGTTGATCTGATTGGTTACAAGGTAGTTTGTGACGTCAGAAACACCAGCGATTTCAAAGCGTGTTTTTGAGACTGTCTTTGATTCACTGCAGTTTTAAGGAGAAAATACTCAGCAATGGTGTCGACTTATGAATTTACACATGGTTTGTCTTAAAGCATATTAAACACACCATTTAGACACATAAACAACATTAAAAGCTGGATTTTCACCAAAGGGGGACTTTAAAGAATACAAATTCTTATGAAGCAAAGTCAGGTGTGAATTTGCATTTCCTTTAGCCTGAGGCATGAAAGTGCCTTTACATTTGTAAAAATGCAAAAACATTTGCAAAACAAGCAAGCCCAGTCCAGATGAGAAAAAAGAAGCGCAAAAAGTAATGTAATTAGTAACTTTTTTCAAGGAGTAACGCAATATTATAATTAGGGTTGGGAATCGTAAGAAATTTTCCGGTTCCGATTCCGGTTCCACCAAACGATTCCGGTTCCGGTTCCGGTTCCCATTCATTAAAAAATATTAAAACAACTAATAAAAAAATAGTAGTAAGGGAAAAATCCCAAATGAGTTTAACAGACTGGTAATGTCAACAAATTCATATTATTAAGCAATTTTTGCAAAAAATATATTTTTTTCTGAAGGAAAATAAAAAAATTCTGCATTCTCTAGAATAATTTGGGACCTCTCCTATAGCTTATTGTATCTCCAGCAGTGGAGAATACTCTCAGAAGGGCTAGAATATGCTTGAACACCCATGTAAGATGTGTGTAGAACAGATTATTTTTAAAATCGTTTTGAATGATTGATTCATAAAGACTTTACTTGTTTCATTAGTGGATAAATCAGCGCTCTAGGAGTTATTAAACAGAACTGCATGCGTCTTGCGGAAGAACATTGTTGCCGGAGCTACTTCTCTCTATTTATGTCTATGACGAGTCACGCAGGCACTGGGCTACTGGGCTACTCCGCAGCGGCTGCGATCCGCCAGTCCGAGTATAAACGCTTATTGCAGGCTTAACGTAGTAATTCAGGATAAGACAAAAACACGGTTTGAAAAAAAGGCATTCATGATGCGCTCATTGTAGGCTATAGCTACATTTTGTAAATTCTGAACACAAAATTCTGAACACAAAAAAATTATTCATGCGTCTTTATGAATGTTTTGAAGCATCAGATGTAATCGATACACTCGTTATTTGAAGGCAGCGACTTTCAAAAGGTGATTTACTCTATTTTGGTTGTCGTAGACATCAGTGTTTATACTCTAATTATAAACTTTTATCTCAGTACTTCTGTGATCATTTGAATATTTGTAACATAAATATCGATAGGCTACTGTGTGATTGTAAAGCTGTTTCATATTGACAACTGCTCTCTCTGGGTCAGCGACAGCGCAAACAGATTTGAATGTTCAGGGGTGAGGTTTTTGTAATTTAGGTTAAGATCGCGTGGGTGTTTGAATCA
The DNA here is from genome assembly GCF_963993115.1 of Abramis brama. Lineage (NCBI taxonomy): Eukaryota > Metazoa > Chordata > Actinopteri > Cypriniformes > Leuciscidae > Abramis > Abramis brama. The sequence goes on along the minus strand of NC_139981.1, from coordinate 1,974,791 downwards.
AGATCTTTTAAAGATTAATCGTGCAGCTCTGTCTACTCTCTCTCTCTCCGTTGATATCTGACGCAAAACGTATTTGAGGAGCGCGAGGGCTTTATTCATTACTATTTTTATGAGGTGAGACGTCGCTATTAAAGGATAAGCTCCCAGCACTTCACCAAAACAGCGCACCAGAACCGTTTTCGGAACCGAAACTTAGGAATTTCGCACAGTTCCGGTATTTTTTCAAAAACACTACCGGTTCTGGATAAGAACCGGTTCTCGGTTCCCAACCCTAATTATAATGCATGACTTTTAAAAGTAACTCCCCAATACTGCAGTAAAACAGAGTATATTTAAACAAAATATTTTTGTACCAACAAGAAGAATATGCGCTCAGTGATCTCCAAAGTTGGCGAAATTGTCCTTTTGAAGTGGATCTACTTCTCAAGCTCGATATATTTCTAAATCCAGTTCATTTGTGCCATATGACCCGGTTCTTACAGAGCATGACTGTTGAGTAATGTTTTTTCCGGTCATAATAGTGACTGATCTAATTTGGTCTTTGCTTTTATGATGAGCATCATGAGGAGAATTTTGAGCTCCACATTCCTCCGGGAACCAGGATGGTAAAAATGCAGAAGTGAGAACAACTCAGTGACTTGAAGATGTGCGGTATGAGGTACTACAGTAATACAGTGTGGCGTAGTTGTACCACAATCAGTTCCTCTGACCACAAGTGAGGCTGTGTGACATTACAATTAATAGCAAACTTGTAATGGTCAAATACATGTGACCCTGGACTACAAAACCAGTTATATGGGTATTTTTTATTTATTTATTGAGATTTATATATAATTTAAGAAAGCTGAATAAATAAGCTCTCCATTGATGTATGGTTTGTTAGGATAGGACAATATTTGGCCGAGATACAACTATTGAACATCTGAGGGTGCAAAAAAATCTAAATATTGAGAAAATAGCCTTTAAAGTTCTCGATATTGCTGCATCCACACACCAAAAATATATATATATTATAAAAATGTATGTATTTACTGTAGGAAATTTACAAAATATCTTCATGAAACATTATCTTTACTTAATATCCTAATGATTTTTGGCATAAAAGAAAAATCGATAATTTTGACCCATACAATGTATTGTTGGCTATTGCCACAAATATACCCGTGCGACTCGTGACTGGTTTTGTGTTCAAAAACCTGCTAATAATGTAGACATTTGAGATGACCTGAGCATATTTGGACTGTGGAAACTAATCAATTTATCAGCAAATGCTGCTGAAACTGAACACAAAAATGTACATACACTCTTAAAGACCTTCCAAAAAAGGGAGTTTCATAGCAATGCCATTTATTTCTTAGTGTGAGGAACATTTTAAAAATCTAAAGAACCTTTATTCAACTATAAAAACCTTTTTGTGCAATGGAAAGATTCCATGGACGTTAAAAGTTCTTCATGGATCCATCAATTATGCCCAAAAAGAACACTATTCTTTAAGAGTGTGATGTAAACATTGAGCTAAGGACTTTCCTAAACCGATAGTTGACTGGTAAAAATGAGTAATCGTACAACAGTTGCAACGTGCATCTATTACATCACAGCCAGTAAGACAGCGGTAGAAATGTGACTCACCAAAGAGAGAGAGATGAATTATTCAAGGGTTGAGTCAATTAACTATCCATCCACTGAGCAAAATGTGCAATCTGGCCGAAAGTGGGGCGTCGGCGGAGAGGATAGACGATTAGAGTTTCCAAAAGCAGAAACACAGGATGTTGAACCAAACGATTGCTTAAACGTGATTTAGAAATGCCTGTGACCCGGGAAGTCATTCACTACCCTCCTCCTCATTCATTTTTTAAAGTTAGACATCAACCTTTTAGTATTACTCAATTTATTCATTATAATGAATATAATGAGGAAAAAAATGATAAAATAATGACTGTTTTTCCATTCATTTTTTGTAAAATTTGTATAGGTGTGTAACAATGCAAGTATATTTTTTTTCTGGTCAACAATAATTTAATCTTTGAAGACTGAATAAGTGCAATTCACCTTTATTCCAGAAGGTGGCAATGTCTGATACAGACTGATGAAGTGACGTTTCACTCATCGTTACCGCAGGCAGAAAACAAGAGAATAGGAAGTATCATCAGCAAAACTTGAAATGGCTCAGTGATTTACTGCAGAGCAAATACTGAACGCAATCAAATATTAGTGTCCATTGAGGTGGATCTGGAGAAGCTGTCAATGATGTTGGAAACGAGAATATGTTTGAGATGAATGCGCTGGGGAAATTAGCTCTAAAGAGGACAGTGATGATGGTATAAAACATCTGCTCAAACTGAACCCTTCCAAGCTTCAAAAGGTAACAAAATATGCTTTATTTTATCCTTCTGTAATTGTTACTCTAATATCTGGACTCTGGAGAGTTTTATATTATCGCGACAGGTAGAGATCCATCTGTGCTAGATATAGATCCGGGTCGCTAAAGATCTGGATATGGGTGAAACATTCATGCATTTAAAGTCCACCTGTGGTGAAAATCAAGCGTTTAATGTTGTTTATATGTCTATGTGGTGTTTTTAATAAGCTTTAAGACAAAGCATGTGTAAATTCATAAGTCGACACCATTGCTGAGTATTTTCTCCTTAAAACTGCAGTGAACCAAAGACAGTCTCAATCAGATCAACGTGTGTTCGTCAACCAGTGGATCTCTGAGCTGAGTGAGTGAGTGGAGGCGGGGCTCATTTGCATATTCATAGAACCGCGTATACTAAATGAGGCAAGGGTGTCGAGTTACATTCAAGATATTTTAAGACATGAAGATTTTTTTCCCAAGGAAAAAACTTTAAAATATGTAATTTTGGTCATCAAAGATGAGTTTTAAGGGATACATTTATTGACTACAGAGATACTTTAAAGTACTGATCTAAAGAAGTCGCTGTGTCTAAACATTTGACCGGTGCCGTTTCAGAGAAAGATCTGAAGAGATCGATCAGTTGATGCAAATATTAAGAACTCATGTTTCTGATTAACTCTGATGAACTGACACTGGAGACATGTGCACTTCCCAAAAGTCACGTAAACCACCCAGATGTTGCCAAAGTAAAGATCTAAAGTATTTAGCCAGTCAGAATATCAGATTATCTCTGTAATCTCCACATATTAACTCCAAACTGGATAATTTTGTGTGTCCTAAAACCATTTTTTTGCAACAACAACATAAGGAAGAGTAAATGTCATGACACAACTTTCACTTTTAGTTGAACTGTTCGTTTAAAGCTCAATGGGAAGAGTGTATCTAGATGTCACTTGTGACGACTGATGGACAGATTTGACAGTGAAACCGGATTAAACTACCAGATAGGGGTGGGCGATATGGCAAAAATATCATATCACGATTTTTTTCAGGAAAATCACGATTCACGATTTTATCACGATTCTTTTTTATGTTGGTTTTACTATTTTGTGACTGAGCATTACAGCCAAACTAATGTCCAAATGAAATAAACAGTGCTTTATGTTTTCAGCTACAGTAGGTGTATTTAACAGTAGCATTGAAGAAAGTGTTTAAATGAACAAATATGAAAATAAAACACAACATAGACTTCATTGTATAAATTATATGTTGATGCTTATAAAAGCTATTGAAGTTCTCAGTCAAGAGCAGTGAGTGATTTCCTCTTTGCGTTTTGTTGTTTAATTAGCATTAAAGGGATAGTTCTCCCAAAATTTACTCTGTCATAATTTACTCTCTCAAGTTTTTTAAACTCGAATAAGTTTCTTTCTTCTGTTGAAAATAAAAGTTATTTTGAAGAATGTGGGTAACCAAACAGTTGATGTACCCCAGTGACTTCCATAGTGTATATTTTTGGGTGAACTATCTCTTTAAGGACGAGCGGCAGCATGTTTACTATTAAGCCTTGGTTATACTGTCGCCTGGCTCCGCAGCGCGAGTCTCCGCAGACTGCGCGCGCACCTCCGCAAACGGACGAGGCATTTATACTTGACGCGCTCACCGTTGTACTATTCTTTGAAACGACAGGGGGCGACTCGAGTAATTGTCCTCTAAACCATCAGGAATCAGCGGTGAGAAGAAGAAAGCTATACACACGTGACAATGTTTATTTTAGTACACCACCACCAATACCACACTACAAAAAGAATCGTGTAAAACCCAGTAAACCCTGAGATTATTACTTGTGACAATAAAACAAAATATATGGATATGAGAATGTGTATACAACATAACTAAATTAACGATCTCTTACATATTTTCTAATTTCACTAAACACTTCATTAAGTTTCGTGAACATTTTTATTAAACATGGACCTTTATGTTCATTAAAAATACTTTTTATGCTATTGTATGCTCATTTTTTAAATGTAATCAACTCATTTAGACGTGCAAACTGGGTGCCGGTGTGGTGAGAAGTTCGAGCTCGGCCAGATTCGGCTCGAAGTCGTTCATCTTCGGATGCGGCGCCGCGTGCGTTGTTACAAAAAATGTCGCGCACACCGCCAGGCGAAATTGGGTCTTGCGAACCCAACGCGCACGACCGCCCACACCGCAATGACGTCATTTTTGCCGCGCGCACCTTCGCGCTCGTGCGGACGCGTCGAGTATAAACCAGGCTTTAGGCTACTGTCTCTTTAAGAGCTGCACGCGACGCGTCTAATACACACGCATTTGGCAAATAGATTTTCTCTAAATTTTCTCTGTTGTTTTCACTTTAGACATAACCGACTTTGTTTATGTAAACCTTGTGTGTATTTGACAGTATTAGCACAATAAGACTCGAAAGATAACTAGGCGCTGTTAGACAGGCTTTTAGTGCCTGTGAGCTTTACGTGTACGCGCTCAGAAACGCACACGTTAGAACAGCGCATCAGCACGCGAATTAAATGTTTAACCGACAAGGCATTAAAGCACATGCAAATTATGAACTTTTGTGAACTGCAGTGTCCAGTTCCTCCGTGTTAACATTTGATGTGAATATACGTCGCGTTGTACAGTATGTTGGAACAGAGGTGCCAGAACAGCAACTGATAGAATGCACGATACTACGATATTTCTTCAAAAGCAGATCGTGGAGACATTTTAATCGTGATATCGCACACCCCTACTACCAGAGACTTCTCAATCACAGCTCGACAAACTCGCTACAAGAGAATACAAGTCATCAAACCCGTTATTTCATCAGCACTCTTCACATTAGACACTCGCATGAAACATTTGAACCACTACAAATGAGAATGAAAATGACAAACTCACCCACAATCAATCAATTCAGTGTGTAGAGAAAAATACTCTCTCCTAAAGTGTACAAATGAAACGCTACTTGTATAGACATAAAAAGCAACAAGAAGTGAGACCTGCAGGCATCCTGTCAGCAAACAACATCTCTGTTATCAAATCTCATCTTAAACACATCTCATGCAAACCACAACTGATTTAAAGCAACACTGAAATGTTGAAAGTCTCTTCCAATGAAATAACAGCCTGTAGTGCAATGGAAAAGTGTGTGGTTAGTGAAGCACATCCAGTTAACGGATGACCTTTTCTCCAGCGTTCGGTTTCACCAACTCATTCTGCCAACCGCACTTCATCAGCGCACTCAACACGCTTCAAACCTGAACTTTCACATCTAAAGGCATGTTCACACCAAGACCAATTACTATGACAAAAAAAATAAACATAACTAAAAAGTTTTAATAATACTTTCAAATAAGAACAGGGAAAGCCACACCACAGCTATAGCAATAACAGCACAATGTGGAAAACTACAAAACTGCACAACATGCTCATAATAAACAGAACATTTATTATAAACATAACTTATCTTTATCTCATACAAAATGGCTCAAACAGCTTTTCACACTGGAAATGAAAGGTCAGGTCAGGTCAAATACATTGCATTTTGGAATACAGTCTCTGTTAGTGTGTTTTGGTTATACACATATTGATAAACTTTGAATTTTATAGAGAAAATGCAAATGCGTGCATGATATACAGTACTAGGGCATTTTACCTTGATTACGATTGATGCACTTTTTTTTTTTTTGCACTCAGTTCACTGACAAGGTTTGTACTGTAAAGATGCTAGATTATTAAAAGTGGGATTTTTTTTTTTTTTTAATGAAAGTGTGCATTTCTTATCTTTGTGAATTTATATAATAATTGAAGGAAATGATTAGGATTCCGATTAATCTTCCAGCCCTATACAGTACATACTTTATACAGCACCAATAGTAAGTGTAGGTATACGAATCTGCTATATTTAGTTTTAGTAACCTAAATAATGCCAACTCCATCATACAAGCATAAATGAGCAGTTTACCTGATGGATGACAATAAATAATCATTCAAAACCAACTGGATGGATAAACAGAAACAGCATCACAACAGGGAAGGAGACACAGTCTTCAGTCACACAAGGTTTACTAGTGATACGGTGTCAGCGTTTAGCGTTGACAAGAACTGTCGTGTGGTGAAACCATACGGCCGGAAACTGAGAGCAAAGCGCACAGCCACAAACACGCGTGAACAGAAACACACCCACTCGCTTACATAAATACAAGACAAGAAGACCCTGTACAGTGGCCAACACTCTGATGAAGGCGGGAATGTCTGTCTGTCTGAACAATGGCACCTTGCAGAAATGATTACACCCAAAACCTGCAGAAATTATTACACCCAAAACCTGCAGAAATTATTACACCGAATCCTGCAGAAATTATTACACCAAAAACCTTCAGAAACTACACCCAAAACCTTCAGAAACTACACCCAAAACCTTCAGAAACTACACCCAAAACCCACATCATTACATAAAGACTCTTCCTCGGATGTCTCAGGTTGAAGTTCAGGGTTCAGTAAAGAGAAAGTCTGTAAAAACAAACACCTCCACAATTCAATCTCAAAACACTAGAGAAGCCTAAAAATAAAAGTTTACATTTCTGATGAGTAGATGTACGGCAAACACAACTGTATTGTGTATATATGGGCATATATTTGTATGTTGTGTGTGTATTAGGGCTGGGTAAAAAATATCGATTTCTCGATTTTAATCGATTCTCATTTTTACGAAACGATATCCTTAAATCCTAAGAATCGATTAGTCATCCTGTTTTCAGTTGATGAATGAATGGAACATTGTAGCGCGCATCCCATCCAATAAATCGCAATAATCTTTGTGCTTTGTTATTATTGATATGAAACAAAGTCTCAGATTTCAAATTACGTCCATTTTCTTATGAAATTCAAAAACATAATTACCGCGAAAAATAATAACCGTGGAAAGACGTTAGAAACAATGTCATGTAACGTCACATTTAGGCTACCTCAGAAAAACCATATCCAGTGACCATAAACTCGTTAGTCAGCTAGAAAAATTAACTCTAGAGAGGAGCATTTTGTTAAATATATGCACCATATTACATATTCATTATAATTTTTAATGTTCTTCAATATTTAATGCATGTTTGAATAAATCTGGAAAGTTTTTTATGACAGCCACCATTTAAGTGTTTGTATACAAATCAGTTAATTTTTACCTTCAATATTATAGTAGGCTAATGAAGCCTATAGGCTATAGCTGACTCCCATAGTTCACAATAATAGTTAGATTTGTTTTCCTTGAGAAAATTTGAAATGTATTTTACCTGATATCCAAAATAATCAATATTGAATCGAATCGTAATCGAAATCTAATCGAATTGCAAGCTCAATACCCAGCCCTAGTGTGTATGTTTTTGATATGAAGATATTCGATATATAGCATTTGATGATGTCCATCTGATTTAAGTGTAATGTTTATCTGAGAAAAAGTAAATAATAATAATAATAATAATAAAAAGCTAGTTAAGCCAGTTGACACAAAGTGCATTAGGCCTAACCTAATCTGCTTCTACGTGTCAATCTGCTCGTGTTTCAGCTGCTGCGAATCAAAAATCCCACACATTGATCTCAGCCTAAATGCATTGATGTCTCTCAGACTGTCTAGTGTGATCATTTTCTGACACTTTGCTTGTGCATTTTATGATAAAAACCACACTTGAATTCACAGGCAGTTCTGCATCAGACGCCCGTCTAGCAAAGTACAGGGAGAATCAAACCAACAGTCAATATAATCTGAAATATTCCTGGCCGTCGCTCTATGACAGCTGCAGTCAACAGGTACGCATACGGCAAATATGATCAAGAAGTGCTTAAGCAGGATATCTCTAAATAACTATGAAAGTAATCTACATGTTTTCTTGCTGTGTGATGTTAAAAAGCTTATGACTGCATCAACAAATATATATCATCCACTGTAGTACCATGTGTTTTTTTTTCTCTCTCTGTTTCTTTGGATAAAAGCATTTTATGCAAGTGTTTTTTGGACATGTACCATGTAGAAATATTTTTAATTATCATGGATAATCCCAATGGTCTTTCGTTCATCTTCGGGAACACAAATGAAGATATTTTTTAATAATATCTGAGCGATTTCTGTGCCCCCATTGACATCTACGCAACTACCACTTTGATCAATGCTTCAAAAAGCTCATAAAGAGATCATAAAACTAATCACTTTGAATTGAGTGGTTCAGTCTAAATTTTCTGAAGAGACTCGATTGCTTTATATGATGAGATTTAATTTAAGGCTTTTATTCACATATAAACATTCATCAATGCATACATCAGTTGTGTTAAACAAGCTGAAGCATTCTCGCTTGACGTGCGAGAACCAATGAGGTTCATTCTCGTGTTACGCAGCACGTTTGAGCTTCTGCAAGAACCAATGAGGTTCATTCTCGTGTTACGCATCACATTTGAGCTTCGGCAAGAACCAATGAGGTTCATTCTCGTGTTACGCATCACGTTTGAGCTTCGACAAGAACCAATGAGGTTCATTCTCGTGTTACGCATCACGTTTGAGCTTCGGCAAGAACCATTGAGGTTCATTCTCGTGTTACGCAGCACGTTTGAGCTTCGGCAAGAACCAATGAGGTTTATTCTCGTGTTACGCAGCACGTTTGAGCTTCGGCAAGAACCAATGAGGTTCATTCTCGTGTTACGCAGCACGTTTGAGCTTCGGCAAGAACCAATGAGGTTTATTCTCGTGTTACGCAGCACGTTTGAGCTTCGGCAAGAACCAATGAGGTTCATTCTCGTGTTACGCAGCACGTTTGAGCTTCAGCAAGAACCAATGAGGTTCATTCTGCAAGAACCAATGAGGTTCATTCTCGTGTTACGCAGCACGTTTGAGCTTCGGCAAGAACCAATGAGGTTTATTCTCGTGTTACGCAGCACGTTTGAGCTTCGGCAAGAACCAATGAGGTTCATTCTCGTGTTACGCAGCACGTTTGAGCTTCGGCAAGAACCAGTGAGGTTTATTCTCGTGTTACGCAGCACGTTTGAGCTTCGGCAAGAACCAATGAGGTTCATTCTCGTGTTACGCATCACGTTTGAGCTTCTGCAAGAACCAATGAGGTTCATTCTCGTGTTACGCATCACGTTTGAGCTTCAGCAAGAACCAATGAGGTTCATTCTCGTGTTACGCAGCACGTTTGAGCTTCAGCAAGAACCAATGAGGTTCATTCTGCAAGAACCAATGAGGTTCATTCTCGTGTTACGCAGCACGTTTGAGCTTCAGCAAGAACCAATGAGATTCATTCTCGTGTTACGCAGCACGTTTGAGCTTCTGCAAGAACCAATGAGGTTCATTCTCGTGTTACGCATCACGTTTGAGCTTCAGCAAGAACCAATGAGGTTCATTCTCGTGTTACGCAGCACGTTTGAGCTTCTGCAAGAACCAATGAGGTTCATTCTCGTGTTACGCATCACGTTTGAGCTTCAGCAAGAACCAATGAGGTTCATTCTCATGTTATCACGTTTGAGCGTCCGCTAAAGGTTTGTTCTCGCGCATCAAGCAGGTTCGTTTGAGCTTCCATTTATGTTCGCTGATCAAAGTTTTTATGTGAATAAAAGCTTAAATTCAATCCGTTGATCATATAAAGTGATAGAGTCTCCTCAGAAAATTTGGACTAAACCACTCAATACATTTTGATTTGTTTTATGATCTCTTTATGAACTTTTTGAAGCATCAAAATGGTAGTTGTGTAGATGTCAGATGAACGGAAGTCTTATATAGGCTAGCTGTCTTTTAAATTTTGGTTTGGGGTCCCTCGAATGATGATTATCATATTATTTGGGGGTCTGTGTGACATCTAAAATATTGAAAACCCTGCATTAAACCACACTGCACACACTCACAGTGCTTATTTTAAAGGGATGGATGGTTGTTTTCTAAAAACAATAATTCAAGATATTTAAAAAATCAACTGGAAATGTCTGTCTAATACACCCTAGCAACCACAAAGCTTTGAAACTTCACATCTCTGTATAAATTGCATAGCTTTCAGACTTCAATGCTTTCAAGCAAGTCTTTTACAAGCCCACAAACAAAGTTTGTCGTCTACTAGCGCTCACCTGCAGATCTGCGCCCTGTGCACGGCAGTCCATGTAGTTGTCCCAGGCCTGGGACAGATCAGCCAGGTGTGAGCTGGCCATGTCCAGGTGACCGACACCGGCTCCGGTTCATCCACAGCAGCGACAGAACAGAAGCTCTAAAATCCCGCGGGTAAATTTGAACTGCATGCGCGGGAACGTTTCATGTAATTTCATTAGGGTTCCATCCAGATCAAGAGATGTAAAGTCCGTTGAATCCGTTACTACCTACAGAGATAAAATAGAACTTTTAAATGTACGACTGGCGCGAATTGAGCTCTGCACTGCACCATTCACAGCAAATTACAGTTAGCATTCAATGACGTAAAAAGTACGTTATTCCTGTCAGTTTATTACATCTAGCTGACAGTTGCTGTCAAGTTACAGCGCAAGCAGACAAATGAAGCAGTGATATCAGAGTACACTGTTTTCTGTTGAATACAAGTTGGCACTTATATTAGCTTCGGTGTCAACATTAACGTGAATTAACCAGTAAAAAATACATTAACCAGAACAAATAAGGATTGTTTGGTTCGTATCTGCAGACAGGAACTCATGTTTGCGTGTATCTGGATCATTTCACGCAACAGCAGGCGCAGAATATCCCGCAGCACAGCTTAGGCTAACACTCATTGATTTACTTCTTTCTATTATGAGGTTGCACAATTCCAACCAGCCATTTTAATCACTGTAGCCATATTATTCATCTGAACGTAACGTTTAAGACGTGTTAAATACAATTACAATTTACGTACCTCGTCTCCGGTCCTCCTTCTAACATAAACACAAGCAATTTAGAAGACAAAAAAATGACATGCAAAACAGTACAGGAAATAACGCCCACAAAACAGAATCCTAAGTGGCCATTGGTTGAATAGACGCTAACATCCTGTCAATCAAATCTGCGGCCTCTGAGGACGCTCCCTCTCACCAGTCATTCTGATGACGCCAATCGTGTCCCCCCTGTAGGGGCGGGGCTTACGCGCGTGCGTCTCTTGCTCCCGGTGTGGGCGGGGCTCACGTGATGACGCAATTGCGCAGTGGCTCCAGGAGCTCCAGTCACAATAATGTTCGCCAGTCACAGGGCATCTCTTTATTTTCCTCTTTATTATGAAAATAAGAGGATGTTTGCGGGAGTGCTTTTAAAACCTGAAGCATTAAATTATTAAGACGTAATTTGAGTCTGAACTCTGATCAGATTTAAGCCACTGTTCCATGATGTCACCAATCTTTTGTACAGATTCATAAATTATTTAAGTGTTCGAGTCATTTTCACGCATTAAACGTCATACATTTACTCATATATCATCCTGATCTATCAAAACTAATATTCAATAGCACATCGATCATATTCATATTTTATTCTTGTAATTCTTAATCCAGTTGTTGTATTTCTGATTATTTTTTCATCATCTAAAATTATAAGGTCTTTTTCAACTTTTAGCAATGTAGTAATTATCTGAATTTTCTCTTATACTAGCTGTGAAACACTTTAACTATCCATAACATAAATGTCTAATATTATGAATTGTATGTGCATGTATTTAATCATATAATAGAAAATGTTTGTATTAGTGCCATCAAATCGATTAATTGCGATCTAACATAAAAGTTTGTTTATATTTGGGTGTATATATATACACACACACACACACACACACACATTATATAAACAAACACACACACAATTATTTATTTATATATATATATATATATATATATATATATATATATATACATACATATAAACACAAACTTTTATGTGACATGATTAATCAGTTTGACAGCACTAGTTTGTATACACTTAAATGCATCAACTATTAATTTTTTCATCTCAAAATGTTTATTTTTCAGACTTTTCATTATTAATTCCATTATCACGACAGAAAGGGAGTTTGAGAACACAATGCTTGTTTCTTTTTAAAAAAATGGTGTCCAATATATTTCATCACTTCTACTCATTTACTTCTATTACATTTCCAGTTATCATAAATCAGGTGAAATTCATGATTTCTTTCAGTGGCGACAACACTTGATAATTGCTAAATGTAAAATAATAATAGAATGCTATGACGTAATTAATGATCTGAACAGTCAAGATATAATAATAACCAGACTATTAATGGTTTTCTAAGGCAGGGACAATCTTTTCACCTGATGTTTAGTCTGCTGTTGCCCTCTGCTGGCCATTCCTGTGCACAAGCGCTTTATTTACCCGTGTTCCCTTCTGAGACTCATTATCACAGTCAGCATGAGAGGTTTGAACATGTGTGTGAGCAAATAAAAACACAGTTTTAATTAGTAAACAAGCACTTGAACAACACAAAAATATGACAAGGCTAAATAAACAAAATATGATTTTATTGAACAGTTGTATGTGTAAACGTATTTATGTCAGGTTATGTCACAATTGTGTCATTATTTGTTTAGAAAGGATACTCTCAGTATCGGGGTAATAATGTTAGTTGTTAGAGATATTCACAATGACCTCATTAGCATGTATTTGCTCTTTAAAGCACCATGAGCGTGTTTAAGGCGAGGATGCATTTCAAAATCTTTAATAGAGACTGTGGCTTTATTGCATGTTTCAGGTGATCATGAAGGACGGAGCTTCACACCAGATTCAGATGAAGGGTCATGTGACTGAATCTTCTTCAGTTCCTGCCGTCCCGCTCCACACACCCCAGTCCGACAGCGTTGTCTGGACATCTGCATGATCGGCCAGAAGGAGTCGCCAGACATAAGTGTGTGCAGCCACCATTATTGGTCGAGCAGTAGTTCTGACCTGATGGGGAACATTGACCATCTCACGTCAGCGGCATTCAAGGAGTAGTTCACTTTATTTATTAATTAGCCCATGATTTACTCACCCTGAAATCATCCTAGATGTATTACTGTCTAAATTACTGTCCTTTAAAGGATTAGTTCACCCCAAAATGAAAATTTCCTAATAATTTACTCACCCCAGTGCCATCCAAGATATCCATGTCTTTCTTTCCTCAGTTGGGAGAGAAATTATGTTTTTTGAGGAAAACATTTCTGGATTTTTATTCTAACAATGGACTTCATTGGTTACCATCGTTTTTAAGTCCAAATCAATGCAGTTTCAAAAGTCTTTGAAGTGTTTAAACGGGCTGTACGCGATCACAGCTGAAGAAGAGGTTGTCATCTAGCGAAACGATAGGTCATTTTCAAAAAAAAATTATAATTTATAGACTTTTTACCTTCAATAGTTCGGATTGAGCTGATCAACAAACGGACAGGGAACTACGTCATCACGTTGAAAGGTCACGGCGCCGGCAAAACTACTATTCATATTCATCAGAATGTTATTCATATACTATTCATATTCACTGAATACTATTACTATATATATATAATAGCAAACAATACTATTTGAACTATCCTCCTACGTACGGTCGCATTGTAAACAGTGGGGCGGTACTTCCGCCGGCGCCGACGTGACCTTTCAACGTGATGACGTAGTTCCCTGTCCGTTTGTTGATCAGCTCAATCCGAACTATTGAAGGTAAAAAGTCTATAAATTATAATTTTTTTCTCAACGAACAGTATTTATATCGTTTTTACCTCTTTGTACACAACCACGTCCAAGTTATCTGAGGGCGCGCGCGCTTCCTGGTGTGTGACGTGTGCGGGCGTTCTGGCTTAATCTGCGCAAGCGCCAGAAGTGATCTCTCGTGCGTGTACGTCGTTATAAAACGATATAAATACTGTTCGTTTTCTCACACAAACCGCTCGTTCCGTGTCTTAGGCCATCAATGTGTACTTACGATGGGGAATTGTTTAATTTGGACTTCTCTGTGCATGCTCTTTGAGGTGGTGACCATAGACCTGCATTATATGACTGACAGACAAGAACGGTTTGACCTAAAAATATAAAAATTTAAACTACTGCGGAAAAAAAGACACCTACATCTTGGATGCCCTTGAGTTAAGCTAAAACATACCAAAATTTAATTTCAAAGTGAACTATCCCTTTAAGAAGTGAAACCCATGAGGAGGAGGAATCGTACCGGAGGGGCAGGAGGCGCGTGCCATAGTGATCCCGTACAGACGTGCTCGCTTCTGGGGCTGGAACTCATCGACCTCTCTTCTAGAGTAGCGATCCACCACGACTACAGCACCCCTGATCCAACACACACACACACACACACACACACACACAAACACACACACACACACACAACTCTTTATTGTACAGTATATATGAATAATGAAGAGTATTTTACTTTCCCCAAACTTTTGAATGATAGTATATCACGGTTTCTGAATCAGCACAACTGTTTTCAACATTGATAATAATCATAAATGTTTCTTGAGCATCAAATCATCATATTAGAATGATTTCTGAAGGATCATGTGACACTGAAGACTCGAGTAATGATGCTGAAAATTCAGCTTTGATCACAGGAATAAATTACACTTTACTATATATATATATATATATTCACATAGAAAACACTTATTTGAAATTTAAATCACAATTTTCACTATTTTATATCAAATAATTAAGATTTAATTAATCATTAATGATCCACTGGTTGATGATCACACGTTGATCTGATTGAGACTGTCTTTGGTTCACTGCAGTTTTAAGGAGAAAATACTCAGCAATGGTGTCGACTTATGAATTTACACATGGTTTGTCTTAAAGCATATTAAAAACACCACATAGACATAAACAACATTAAAAACTGGATTTCACCACAGGGGGGCTTTAAGCTAAACTAAATTAGTTTAATTTTCTCCTCAAAACTGTCGTCCGTCCATTGATAATAAAGCATAAACAAATTCCTTAGTACTAATTGGAGCAGGACGTTACAACATGCGGACTGTGATAAAGAGATTTTTATCCCAGATTCTCACTGCTGTAATGCATACTGACGAGTTATTTTTGTTCTGCTCATTGTCCTCAACTGCTATAATAAGCTCCATCAAGACTGTCCACAAACAGAGAGGACGATCAGAGAGAGGCCACTGTGAAATCGCACACAGCTGCAACTAGCCTTGAAACAGCCCTCCTGACCCGACCTCGGCATAGCAAACACACTCGGGGTTAAAGCGCCGAACCTGTGCCTGCTGCCGTTCAGGGAATCTGTGCTCGCGAACCGACACATCAAGGCCTCAGAAGAACAGCTCACAGCTTTAGTGGACTGAACCTTGACCTTGCTTTCTGAACCACGAACAAACACCACCATCAACACCATCAACACCATCAACACCATCACCACCATCAACACCATCAACACCATCAACACCATCAACACCATCAACACCATCAACACCGCCCAGACCAAATCTGATGATTTTCTGCAGTGTGGTTCACATTATTCATATTATTCTCTTATAACACACTACCATTCAAATGTTTGGGGTCGGTAAGTTGCTTTTAAGAAATTCATATTTTTATTCAGCAAGGATGCATTAAATTGATCAAAAGTGACAGTAAAGATATATATTTTGTTATAATGTAACAAAAGATAATATTTCAAATAAATGCTGTTCTTTTGAACTTTCTATTCATCAAAGAATCCTGAAAAATAAAATGTATCACTGTTTCCACAAAAATATGAACTGTTTTCAACACTGATAATAATCATAAATGTTTCTTGAGCATCAAATCATCATATTAGAATGATTTCTGAAGGATCATGTGACACTGAAGACTGGAGTAATGATGATAAATTACATTGTACAATATATTCACATAGAAAACAGTTGTTGTAAAGGTGAAGCATGTAGTTTCTGCGACACTAGTGGTACCTAGCGGAATTACACAAATAAAAATATTTATACACACCCACAACTCAAAGATCACACACACATATCTGACAGATGCTTGTGACGGCATGTCTCAAGAGGTAAACGTAGGCTACTGTCAATAAATGGTCCAACATATAAGGGATACTTTTAGCTGTGTTTCATGGGAAACGCGAGTGTTCTTCTTATAATAAACACATTCAAAGTATCTGCACCGGGTGTATTTTTGGACATAATGCGACACAACAGTTTGAGGCCGTTTACCCTCGACACATCAGAGCATCTATTTAGATGGTTAGTTCACCCAAAAATGAAAGTTCTGTCAGTAATTACTCTCCCTCATGTTGTTCCAACCCCGTAAGACTTTCGTTCATCTTCAGAACACAAATTAAGATATTTTTGATGAAATCTGAGAGCTGTCTCACTCCTCCATAGGCTGATGGGTAATCGAGATCTGCCATCCCAGAAAAGTTAGTAAAGACAATGTAAAAATAGTCCAAGTGACTACAGTGGCTCAACCTTCAGTTTATCAAGCAACGAGAATACTTTTTGTGCACAAAAATAGTGACTTTATCCAACTATTCATTTTTTTCTGTGTTTCTCTAAATGAGTCCATGAAGTGTAACAGCGCAGCGCTTCTGGGTTGTACGTCAGAACGTAGGCTCACTATTGGCCAGCATCACACACATGACCAGCGTCAGCCAATAGTGAGCCTACGTTCTGACACTTTACACTACGTTACACTGTTACACTACGTGAACTCACTCAGAGAAACACAGAAGAAGAAAATAAAGAGTTGAATAAAGTCATTATTTTAGTTTTTTTGCGCACAAAAAGTATTCTCGTTGCTTGATAAACTGAAGGTTGAGCCACTGTAGTCACTTGGACTATTTTAAACATTGTCTTTACTAACTTTCTGGGATGGCAGATCTCGATTACCCATCAGCCTATGGAGGAGTGAGACAGCTCTCAGATTTCATCAGAAATATCTTAATTTGTGTTCTGAAGATGAACGAAAGTCTTACGGGGTTGGAACAACATGAGGGAGAGTAATTACTGACAGAACTTTCATTTTTGGGTGAACTAACCCTTTAAACATCTATTGAAGAGCATTGCATCTCAATGGCCCATTCGCTTTGATGTGTTTATGTCCTGTTTAATCTTCTCCTAACGGCAGTGATTCGATTAATTTATCAGTCAGCAACTGGCTCTTTCATTTAGAAGGCGGGACTTATTCTGCCATATTGCTTGTTGCACTTTCTCCCATTCATCATAAGTAATATGAGTGCACTGTTTTTGTATCTAAAGTATTTGGTCTAAATGACGCAAAATTTGGCTTACACCCGTGTAACTGATTTTTTTTTTTTTTTTTTTTCGTATAACAGCGGCGAAACACCCTCTGGCTCCGCCTGCTACATTAGCCACGCCCCCAACTCTTGCTATTGGCTGAGCTGGAAAGAGATTGACAGATCTGAGCAGGCCGCTCTCAATGTTTTGAGGCTCAATATTTACAATTTTGGGTGAGATAAACCTATGAATGGGATACTGATAGTAGTCAATGAACAATAAACTGGGCGAAGAGAATGTATTTTAGCAAAGAATCTAAAATATTTGAGATAATATTTCACAACATGTTTTTACTGTATTTTTGAGTCTTGGTCAGCAGATAAGGCTTCTTTAAAAAACTCAAAAAAACCGAACCGACCTTTCACTTGATTCAGTTAAAGTAACCCTGTGGTGAAAATCAAGCTTTTAATGTTGTTTATATGTCTATAAGGCGTTTTTAATATGCTTTAAGACAAACCATGTGTTTCAAAAACACGGTTTGAAATCGCTGGTGTTTCCGACGTCACAAACTACCTTGTAACCAATCAGATCAATGTGTGATCGACAACCAGTGGATCTCTGAGCTGAGTGAGTGAGTGGAGGCGGGGCTCATTTGCATATTCATAGAACCGCACATACTAAATGAGGCAAGGGTGTCGAGTTACATTCAAGATATTTTAAGGCACGACTCATTTTTCAAGGAAATAACATTTAAATATGTCATTTTGGTCATCAAAGGTGAGTTTTAAGGGATAAAATGATTGACAACATGGGGACTTTAACTTCTCACAAAAGCATAAAGCTGTTAAAAGGAAGGTTCACCTCATCCAGTCAGTGTAGTAGAGGTTCTTTCCATCAGTAGTCAATCCGAAGGGATACTGGATTCCCTCCATGAGCTGCGTCCGACTGCCATGCTGCGGATTCATGCACTCCACTTTATGTGTACCTGCATCAAAAACACCAAACATCACCATCAACACGACCGTTTCAACCAAGCAAAGCATTTTATTAGGGGTGTAACAATATATCGTGTCACAATATAATCACAATACAAAAATTTAACAATATGTATCATGGATAGTGACTATGCATTGTGCATAGTTCACCCAAAATAAAAAGTTTTCAGAGTTTTAGTGTCAGTACTACATTAAACTACTATATATAATGTTGTATATATTGTATAATAATGCAATGGGGGAATATTTGTGGGTCCTGATAATGCCAAATGTCTGAAAGCATATTCGTCTAAAATAATTCTGTATTTTCATCTTCAGTATCGTGAATATTGTTATTCTGGTGTCTCTATTGTCCTGTGCTTTGGGTTTCAGCACCAAGTCCAAGACTATTCATTCACACACACAATGTAAAACCAAATTTAGCATTTTAATCAACAGTTCATTTTTTGTTAACCTTTTATCATATGTCTTGGAGTATCGCATTAATATCGTATCGTGAGTTCAGTATCGAATCGTGACATGAGGGAATCGTTACACCCCTACATTTTATGGAGCTTGTGGCTTTAACGGCGCTAAACAAGTGATCAAAATAAGTTGTTTTCCTGCCGAGAGGCTCAAACAGCTGTGACTTTATTGCACTAGTGAATGTGTCTCTGAACTGGAGTCGTACCAGCATCCGCCCAGCACAGCAGAGACGTCCGAGGGTCGTAAGTTAAACCGTTGGGGAGGTTCAAGTCATCCTTGACCAGGACCCTCCGATTTGTGCCGTCCATGTAAGCCATCTCAATTTTAGGGGAGTCCCTGTTCCAGTCGGCCCAGTAGATGTAGCTGATGGAGAAACCGACATTGAAAACACTTCCCAATAACTATTTCACTGCAGAAATCAGCATTATTAATTCATAATGCCAAGAATAAGTATATAAACAAAACGGTGCCACTTTACAATAAAGCCCCGTCAGTTCATGCATTAACTAACATTAACTAGCAATGAGAAATACATTTGTTACACTATTTATTAATCATTGTTAACGTTGACGACTGTTAGTTCATTCCTATTAGCTCTGGTCCATTAAATGATACCAACTTAAATGTATTAGTAAATCTTGGAATTAACATTAACTAAGATTAATACATGCTTTAAACGTATTTTTCATTGTTAGTTCTTGTTAACTAATGTAGTTTACTCATTTTAACAAATGGAAGCTTATCGTAAAACTGACAAAACTAGCATAGGTCAAATGTGTAAATTCACCTGCCATAAATATTTCAGCCATGAAAACATATTTTTTATTATTTTTAATAAAATAATGATATTATTATGCCAAATGTGGCACACAAGCGCTTCAGAGCTGGCATTTTATCCTTCTTACACCGTGTCCTAACTACACGCCATGCGCGATAAAAGGTTATTTTCCATGTTAATCAGAGTGATTAAACGGTTAATCACGGTTTAACGGTTAAGAAACGGTTTCTATTTTTCTGCAACGTCGCGCTGGAACAACAAACACAAAGTGTGGCGATGATAATCTCAGGGACTGTTTATGTGCTTTATTTAATGTTAAAAGCGTGAAATGTGACTTTGAATATCATTTAGTGCTCCAGCTTTGTAGCTGTAAAAGCAACAATGGATAATTCACCTCAGATCTTGAAATTAAACAAATGGGGAAACAAGAACGTTCAAACTGTGAACAAACAAGTGTATTCTTTGACAAAGATTGTTTTAGTAACTCAGTATGTATTCTAAATAATGTTTAAATGGTGTAATATTTGTGAATTTGATTATGTACTTATCCATTTTCTTGCGAGTGTCGTCAAGATTACTCTCTGGTGCCGCGAGACTGATTGGCTGACTCCGCCCACACACTGTTCTGATTGGCTGACTCCACCCTCACACTGTTCTGATTGGCTGACTCCGCCCACACACTGTTCTGATTGACTGACTCCACCCTCACACTGTTCTGATTGGCTGACTCCACCCTCACACTGTTCTGATTGGCTGACTCCGCCCACACACTGTTCTGATTGGCTGACTCCGCCCACACACTGTTCTGATTGGCTGACTCCGCCCACACACTGTTCTGATTGGCTGACTCCGCCCACACACTGTTCTGATTGGCTGACTCCACCCCACACTGTTCTGATTGGCTGACTCCGCCCACACTGTTCTGATTCGCTGACTCTGCCCACACACTGTTCTGATTGGCTGACTCCGCCCACATGCTGTTCTGATTGGCTGTGGGTTCTGATTGATTTTGACGCATTTAGCAGTCGCGTCGCGTCTGGTGTGGACAGGCAAATTGCTTGTTGCTGGAATCTTATCGTATCGCGTCTGGTTAGGACACGGTGTTACAATTTGATTTAACCATGTATTACGTTGCATTTCTATCCGGGAGGAAATTAACATTTTCTTTACTTGCCAAGCCGCTCTTTCCCTCATGTTTGAAGTGTTAGTTTTAGACCCTGTGGCAGAAACTGTGTCGAGACTGTGTCTTAATAAGTAGTCATACTTTTCTGATTCAAATTAGAACAAACTACGTTTTTATGCCCAGTTGACCAGTATAAAGTAAAACATTTAAAAAACGAAGACTACTCCAAGCAATTTGGAGCAACACACCCATTGGTGGGGTCGGTGAGGATGGCTCTCGGGTTAACCAGGTCTGTATTAATCAAGACACGTCTCTGTGATCCATCTAATGAGGAAACTTCAATTCTGTCCTTCATGGAGTCTGTCCAGAACATGTTTCTGCCCAGATGGTCAATAGCGATGCCCTCAGGACTGCCCAGATCTGAAACAAGAGACAGTTTGAGATAGTGGTGTGCGATATGGCCATATTAGATTGGGAATGAGTAAAATGTCTCCACGATCTGCCTTTATAGAGACATGGTCGTATTGTGCTACAGTGCACATTCTATCAGTTCCAGTTCGATCCCAGCTAACAGAAAAATGTAGGGAATATTCCGTTTTATCATTATGGAATGTTTCATAATGTTCAGAGACCATTCAAAAGTTTATTTCATTTGTAACTTCCTTATATTGCATTTGTCCTATTTTTTTGTAATGTGCATTTTTGTTCTTATTTTTAACAACAATGATAAAATAATTAAAGTATAAATAAATAAATAAATAAAGTATAAATAATTAAAGTATAAATAATTAAAGTATAAATAAATAATTAAAGAACTGACAAAATGTAAAATGTGTACCTTGAATACAATGTAAGTCGCTTTGGATAAAAGCGTCTGCCAAATGCATAAATGTAAATGTAAATGTAAATAAACAAATAATTAAAGTATAAATAAATAAATTAAAGTATAAATAACTAAATAATTAATTAAAGTATAAATAAATAAATATAAATGAATGAATAAAGTATAAATAAATAAATAAATAATTAAAGTATGTATAAATAAATAAAGTATAATTAAATAATTAAAGTATAAAAGTATAAATAAATAAATAAATAAATAAATAAATAAATAAATAATATTATATATAAAAGTTTATATCCTGCAATTTGGACATTATAACTTGCAAATGCGAGTTTATTTGCTAGACACAAACTCGCCATTGCAAGAAAAATCTCAGAATTGTGGGATATAAACTTGCCACTGTGAGTTATAAATATCAGAATTGGGAGATAAAAACAAATTTCGGAATAAAAACAAAGCAGAAACAAATTTAACTAGTCTTAAAACCAACATGAAAAAGATTGTGGATTGTGATACTGGCAAAAAAAAGAAAAAAAAGAATATATTTTTGAAATATCGCCCACCTCTATATTGAGATGATTTTAACCAGTGTCCCATGAAATCAAAATTTCCCATGAATCACGCAGGTTTGGGAAGACATTAGGACGAGTCTAAACGAACTCTACCTGATTTAATGAGGTAGGCGGGCTCTCCTCCTTGTAGATTAGCTCTGCTGATGGCAGGTGTGCTGATGTCTGTCCAATACACCATCTTCTCCAAGCAGTCATAAGCAATCCCAATCACCACTTTCTCCTGCAAAAACAATAAAAAGATCTCACAAACATGCATGGAAGTGTTTAAGATGACAACGCGGCACTAAAGTTCTCCTCTGGCATTCAGTCCGTCTGTCTAGACAAAACATGAGTCAAATGACTCTCGGGCCAGCTTTGTTTTTTACGTATGGTTGAATTTCCTCTTGTTTAATAAGATTCACTGATGTTAGTCGTTACAGTAAATGTTAACATGTGAGCAATAAATGAGAGCCAGATGCGAATGAAGATTCATTCAGATTTATGATTTCCTAACAGTGCTGCACACAATAACCCATAAAAATTCATTTTCAGGAGTCAAGAGATGAAAATACAAACCTTGTGCATAAGCCAAATGTCTAAATCAATTAGCAAAATAATCAGGAATAGTGAAAAACCATAATATTTATGAAGACTGTGTATGTTTACACAACTGTTTGGACAGTTTGAAGCACTGTCCTCGAGTGCTGACGTTTCTTATAATGTACTGTATATCAAAGTCCATTTCATGGAAAGTCTGTTCACTCAGCGGACATTTCATTCATGACCAAGCCCTATTTATTTGAAAGGGGGAATCCTGAAATCTCAAAAACAGCTTGCCGAACTCACAATTAAATAACATATTTCAGATCAGCAACATAATCTGACATGACCAGTCCCATAAATGTTGTTTCTTATGCTCAATTAGTGTTAAAAAAGCTTATTTTTCAGGCTGGACCAGCCAATGTGAGCTTCTAACAGCAGCTGCAGTGATGCGATGACTTTATCACTCAGCGATTGGCTCTTTTATTTAGAAGGCGGGACTTATTCTGCCATATTGCACATTGCACTTTCTCCCATTCATAAGTAATATGAGTGCACCGTCTTCCTATATATAAAGTCTTTGGTATAGCTGACAGGTTACCTTTGGGAAGATGATGTAATATATACTAACAGACCCAATATTATCTGAAATGTAAGATGGTTAATATTATTAACCATCAAAATATGTTAAACAGAGCTGAGTGTGCTTCACTATTAGAGCAGAAAGATACAGCAAACTAGCAAAGGTATATAGTAAACATGCAAAAAAGCAAGTGACTTGCATAATTATGAATTAATAGATTAAAAAATAGATTATGTGAGAACATGCACACAGTTTTTAACACATATATACGCTTCTAAAAAACAAGCAGGGACATTGAATATAATAGCATCAGCACAGGTCGATTTCTCAATTTGTTTATACTAATATTTATACTTTAATAATACATTACCATTTAAAAAAAAATGTTTTGAAAGAAATTATTAATTTTATTCAGCTAAGGAAGCATTAAATTGATCGAAAAGTGACATGGTACAGAAAGTATTTTACTGAGAATTGCATTTTGCATTAAGAACTATTAATGTTCTACTAAACTATTAAACTATTAGAGTGATTTGCATCATTTTCTAAGGCATATTTTGTGATTTAAAGGGGAGTGCGAAAGCCGTATGTGTATGCACAATATATAAATAATATCTGATCACCTTATTTTTTGCAAGATACAATACAAAAAACATAAAATATTAAAATATTAATTACAACTAAAGCCTATTTTAGGTTTGGGAGAAACTTTTGATGTATTAAAAACAATGTTCGCATTTTTTCATGCACTTACTTTACGGTGCAATCCTCAATAATTAGATCAAATTGAAGTTGTTACAATACAGGAAATATTTCCATAGACAATTATTCAAAAAATAACTGGTTTGATCATCGTAAATGAGTCAGTGATTGGATGATAGCACTATACTGTAGACAATTGTGGTAATATAATGCAAAAATAAACAAAATAACATTAAAATAAAATTAAATAAGTCAGATTACCGAACAGCTATTTGAAACAGTAATTATATTATATTATATTATATTATATTATATTATATTATATTATATTATATTATATTATATTATATTATATTATATTAAAAATATCTCACAAACCCCACTTTTTTTAACTGTAATGTACATTTTTACACTTACGAGGTACCAGTTCAGTCCAGGGCGTCTGCGGAAAACATGCATGCTAACATCATTTTCTTCTGTAAATTGTCTGGTCTGTTTCTCCTGGAATCTCTCCTCACATTCATACGGCTACATGCCGATGGAGGTTATGTAATCAGGAGAGGCAGCATATGGCTCCGATAAACACAATTTCTCTCATACGGACATTTCCAAGAAAAACAGGAGTTAAGCAATCCTAAAATTCCCCAGCGATCCCCCCAGAAGTTCTCTGGCTCCGTGTTATCAACAATCCAGCCGAGAGAGACAAACTACGAGCAGAACAGAGACCACAGTGACACGTTCACTCTTAAGTTGCTAACATCCCTAAACAGGCTTTGCACTAATGCAAACCAGAGCCTCAAAGCAGCCGGGAATGAATCAGGGGAAATACTTCTGGATGAATCCACGGAGCAAAACAGTTTTGTGAATGATGTTCATTCAGTCTAAACATACTCCACACAAGCACTTCTACATAGTCAAGTCACCTTCATTTATATAGCTAGGGTGACCATATTTTAGTTTTCAGAAAAGAAAACGGGGGCGTGGTTGATGGGTGGGGGCGTGGTTTAGGGAGGTGTGGCTAAGGGGTGGGGGTGTGGTTTAGGGAGGCATGGCTAAGGGGTGGGGGCGTGGTTTAGGGAGGCATGGCTAAGGGGTGGGGGCGTGGTTTAGGGAGGCGTGGCTAAGGGGTGGGGGCGTGGTTGGGGGGTGAATGCATCAAAAAATACTTGACAAATGCATTCACAACCTTGCAACTATGCGCTTATTATAACAAGACGGGGCGAAGCCGAAGCCGGTTTCATATGTTTTGTGTACAAAGGCAAGCGTGTATTTAAAGTACCGGTACACACTTAATGGCCCAATGAAAAATAATGAAAACCAGGACATTTTCATCACTTTATAAAAAACAGCCAGGACGACCAGGACAGGACGTGAAAACAGGACATGTCCTGGGAAAACAGGACGTTTGGTCACCCTAATATAGCGCTTTTAACAATATAGATTGTTTCAAAAGCAGCTTTAAGTGGTAATAGGAAATTAAAGTCACAGAGGTTGTTTTGGCTTTACAGCAGCTCTAGAATAAAGTTGTTGTCCAGCTAAAGTTAGTTTTTGATTGATTCACTTCCATCGCAAAGATCATTAGTTATTAACTTACGGGCCGCTAACACGTCACACGCTTTAACAGAAAACAGAAAACTTTTAATGTGTTCTGGCCGCTCATTTACACGACAACAGTGTTTGGGGCTCGAGAACGCAAACTTTGAAATAGGTGCCAAGGTGCAAGTTTTGAAAAACATTATCATCTCTGTGCAAAATTCAAAAACGTGAATCTGTGAAAACGGTGACGCACATGTGTATTATGTGTTTAGTCTATAGGTATGCATGTTTAAATATATATATGTGCCAGGCGCCTAGTCTTTCTTTACAAATTGACAACGGCAAAATGACTTGTCTGGCCTGCATAATACAGAATTTTTAGTCGTTTTTGCGTATCAAACTCATTTCAAAATGTACCAGACCGCATTTATGACCAACACAAGTACTTGCTGCACTCTAAGGAATTAGTGTAAACTAGTTATAGGCACTTTGGAAACATTGGCTATGTCCGAAATCACCCCTTATACCCTTATAGGGCACTATTTGATTATACAGCCATTTGTAGTGATGTCCGAAATCACAGTGGACGTTATCGAGTGCACTCATTCAATCCCACAATGCACCACAATAACGTGTGTACAACCGATGTACGCTCAACGGCTAGAGAATACCCATAATGCACTGTGAGATTCGCGCGCTGAATGAATTCCCGTGTCTGACCAGAAGATGGCGCTGAATCATCCGTCCATTTTCCAAACCGCTGGTCCAATGTGGGTACAGCGTAATATCATACAGGTTTAAATTCCTTTTAAAATTGATTATTGAATTGTTTATTAAAATATAAATATATTCTTTATTGTTATTAATTATTGTATAATAAAATAGAACTTATTGGCCTGATTAACCAAGCTTTCCATGAATCCAAAAAAAAAAAAAAAAATCTTTTTTTCTCTATATTTTTTTTCTTTTTTTCCTCTTTTATCAAATTTGTTGATTAGATTTAATATAATAGATTATACTTTCAACTTGCAAAAGTTGTTTTTATGCATGTTTTTACACCGTTCTGACCAGCAGGCGTCACCTGGCGTTTTGAGCGCTTTAAAACAGTGAATCATTTTGCAAAGCAATTGATTCAAAGTTTCGAAAAGCTTTGTTTCTCCCATCACTAGTATAAACTCTCTTCTTCCACATTACACTAACAGACACACTGGGTTAAAGCTTTACCGGGAGGTGCAGTGCAGTCTTGGCTTCATTCTTCTTCAGGTCATGACCTTCCAGAGGAACGTACTCAATCTTCCCGCTCTGGGTGAAGAGGACGTGACTGCCGGGAGGCAAAGGAGTAATGTTGGGGTTGGGTGTTGGTCTAATCGGGCCGGGGAAATCACCAGGGCCTGAGGAGGAATATAAAGAGAGGAATATAAAATGACTATGGGAATTCACTACCTCTATGTGCAGAAAATGTGGCAATAAAAACATTAGCTTTGTTCCAAAACCTAAAGAGCTGCTTATGTAGGAATTTTCCCAGTGGTTCTCAACCAAGGAGGCCTTAACACATTTCCAAACGGGACACAAGATGGCTAAAAATTATTTAAAATGACAAACGAGCTTTAAAATAAACAAATGGTTTAAAAATAAAAAGGGTGTTAGCTGAAAAAATTAAGGTGTAAGGGAATTTTAAGTGTGATTTATAGACCATGGAAACGAATAAAATCTTAAGACATGGTTTTTATATTTTATTAATTTCATTATCATTTTTATTGTCAAGCTCTAAAATATTTTAATAATAATTTATTAAGATTTTAATGGAAATTGCTATTTGTGAGTAAAAAAAAAAAACTAATTACAAATGACGAATAATGAAGAGTTAAACTACCAATGAAAATTCATTGGTAGTAAAGTGTAAACCCTGAAGTTATATTAGATATTTTAAAGTATCCATATTTTGGGGTCTACTAGAATACATTTACATGAATTAAGGCCCTGTTTACAGCTGGAGTTAAGATGTGTTTTGGTCGATCGGATCACAAGTAGACGAGGGAGACTCATTCCCGTTTACACCTGGTGTTTTAATCCGCCTCTTTTGTCCACTTTCAAACACTTCTGTCCTGATTTCTTCGAGGGGAGGGTCTATGGGAGGGTAGATGTATGGGCTTTTTCAGATCATTCAATATAATGGACAAAATAAGCTTGTGCAATTTACATATGAACGTGACCGAAGACGACTGAGAAACATACGGAGAGCAGCAGCTTTTATTTCTGCTCTGACAGCCTCAAGACCAGCCGAACACTGTGAGTGTGTGTTAGAAATCAGGAATGGTGAGGGAACATTGTGCTAGGTACGTTTTTCATCTTCAAACCAAACTTTTAAAGTTTAAATCCCGTCTGTCTAGCGCTCTTCCCATAATGTTCCCGCATTAAGTCAGTATTCAGAGAGCAAGCGTCTTTTGTGTCTGTTTGATCACATGAGCGTTTACACTATGAAAGCAATCCGGTTGAATGTGTTTCCAACTGCCTCTGGAAGTGGTTGAAAGTGGACAAGCTCAAAACATTTTGTATTTAGCATCGTCCACTTGTGATCCGATCGACCAAAACACATCTTAATACCAGGTGTAAACAGGACCTATGAGTAAAGCATGTGGAGGACTCACACTCAGGAAAGCGTCCGGGTCCCATGCGAGTGCCAGAGATCTCCTGTCCATCACGATCCACACACCAGCACTGCCTAATGCTGGCGTGACACTGCATGGGCTCGTATTCACCCTGGGCATCACAGGTCGGCACATACTGACCGGGACGAGGACCACGAGGCTCAAACTCAGCGCCCGTAATGCTCTCCCTATGCAGCTCGCAGCGCGTCTTCTCACGGTCTGAACAAAACACACACACTTAACACTATACTTTTTTGAAGGATCATGTGACACTGAAGACTGATGCTGAAAATTCAGCTTTGATCACAGGAATAAATTACATTTTACAATATATTCACATTTGAAAACAGCCGTTTTAACTTGTAATAATATTTCACAGTTTTTACTGTATTTCTGATTAAATAAATGCAGTCTTGGTTGAGCAGAAGAGACTCTTTTAAGACCGACCCCAAACATTTCTGCATAAAAGCTTATTTCTAGGACTGCACTAGTACACAGATGACCTTACAGCTCAGAAACATGGACTAAAAGTCACAAAACTCAACGATATTGATTTCATGGGGTCTTAAAACTCTGAGAACCCAAAGCAACTGGCCAGTTCCCAGCAGACATGCAGCTGCCGAGCTCATATTCATGACGACGGGGTTTAACCTCGAACTCAGAGGTCAAGATGTCAGGTCATGTTGTAATATTTAAAGAGTTGAGGGTCGTCTGTCATTAGAACGACTGATAAGGTTTGTGGTTTGAACTGTGGGTAAAAACAGCTCTCAGCTTCCTTCTCCTTTGCGATACTGTAGTGTTGCTCAAGGCTGGATGCTTAAAGGAGTAGTTCACTTCAGAATTAAAATTTCCTGATAATTTATTCTCCCCCATGTCATCTAAGATATTCATGTCTTGCTTTCTTTCTTCAGTTGAAAAGAAATTAAGGTTTTTGAGGAAAGCATTCCAGGATTTTTCTCCATATAGTGACTTCAATGGGGTCCAAATGTGAGTTTCAGTGCAGCTTCAAAGTCTCGACACGATCCAGCCGACGAATAAGAGTCTTATCTAGACAAACCAGCGGACATTTTATTAAAAAAAATACATTTATATACTTCTTAACCACAAATGCTCTTCTTGCACGTCCACAACTTCACGCATTATGTACCGGTAATCACGTTGGAAAGGTCAGGCGGTGACCTGACGTAGGTGGAAAATGTAGGATAGGGCAAAAATCTCTCCTTCAACTTCAAAATCATCCGACATCGTTGTTTTACCTTTTATTTTTATTGATTTTTTTTGTAAATGGCGTTTGACTTAGTCTTTGCACGTTCGCTTTGTAAACACTAGGGGCCCTATCTTGCACCCAGCGCAACTGACTTTGTACACTGACGCATGTATCATTCCTATTTTGCACCCGCGCAAAGCGCGCTTTTCCCTCCACAGAAGCACGTCGCTAAACTAGGGAATGAACTTGCGCTCCCTGGGCGGTTCAGCGCAAAAAAGGAGGCGTGTTCCGGCGCAAACGTTCCTTCATGCTATTTTGCAGATTTAGAAAACAATTGCGCCACTAACCAGGAAAAAAATAGTTTAAAGTCAGTGGCGCGTTGCGCATGTTATTCATATGCTATTTTAAGGGCGCATGCTTGGCCATAATCAATGTAGCGTGTGCATTCTCATCTACACAGAAGCAGCAGTTTTCATTTTTGCAAATCATACATTATTACGATAGATAGATAGATAGATAGATAGATAGATAGATATATAGATAGATAGATAGACAATTTATTATAAAAGCATACATCTAGCTTACACATTTACCCAAATTAGTACGCCTTTTTAACCGAAGTTAATTTGGGTGGGTTTCTCCATCCCAAACGTCCCTGACAAGAGCGTTGCTCTCCTCGGCTGTGAACCGCTCCTGGCGCGCGTCTGGCAAATCCGCCGTTATAATAGGAATCCGCTTTAGAACAAAGCGCGTCTGCTCTTAAAGGGAATGTGAGATGACGCTCTGATTGGTTTATTTCACGTTACGCCCAAACCACACCTATGAATAATGAAGCTACTTCAGACCAACCCATTTTAGATTTGCGCCTGGCGCAAGAGTCATTTATCCCGCCGGGAAAATAGCAACAGCGCCAAGACCCGCCCACAAAGGTACTTGCGCTTTGCGCTTTGACACTTGCGTTTCAGATCGTTAAAATAGGGCCCTAGGTCTTTACTTCCGCCTACGTCATGCGTGACCTTTCACCGTGACTATGTAATGTGTGGCACCATTTAATGTATAAATGTTTACTTTTTTTTTTTTAATTACTTTGTCTAGATAAGACTCTTATTCCTCGGCTGGATCGTGTCGAGACTTTGAAGCTGCACTGAAACTCACATTTGGACCTTCAACCCGTTGGACCCCATTGAAGTCACTATATGGAGAAAAATCCTGGAATGTTTTCCTCAAAAACCTGAATTTCTTTTCGACTGAAGAAAGAAAGACATGAACATCTTGGATGGGGTGAGTAAATTAGCAGAAATGTTATTTTTCTGAAGTGAACTTATCCTTTAAGCCTGATGTACAAACCACAACATGCAAAAACCTAATGAATTTTCGCTAAATATGCCAAGAATGAAGAACACTTAGGGCCCCATTTTACACCCGGCGCAATGCAGTGCCAAGCGTGGTGCAAGTGTTTTTTGCTAGTTTCAGTCCGACGCAGTTATCATTTTCACGTCCTGCGCCACATTGTTTAAATAGCAAATCCATTTGCGCCCATGGGCATGCTGGTCTGAAAACGAGGAGTGTTCTGGCGCATTGTTGGTGCGTTGCTATTTTGAGGAACTGAAATAGACTTCTCCATTGACCAACTGAAAGCTGGTCTAAAGTCAATGGCGCAATATTTGTTTTTTTGGTTATTTAAAGAACGCGTTATTAATTTGCGCCTATAGACGGGTCCACAACACGCGTACACTCTGCTTATTAATCACACAGGGACGCACAGCAGCACACAAACACCGAATATTTAAAATAAAAGGATTACAATGTAAAAGATTATTATTGTGTACATAAAGATATGGTGGAATCCGGCTTGTCCCGTACATGATCTGCTGGCGCACCTTAACCTCGCGCACGAGCAGATCCGTTTGCGCTCTGGAGACGCGTTCGGTTTTTCCACTATCAAATTCCGCCATGTAAATAGCGAATCTGCCATGGCGCGAGCGCAACTGGCATTTAAAGGGAATGGGAGATGAGACTCTGATTGGTTTAACTCACGTAAATCCCAAAACACACCCATTACTCATTAAGAGAATAGGGACAACCCTTTTAGACCATGCACCGGGAGCGTCGACCATTTTTCCCATCGTTAAACTAGCAAAAGTGGATTCGGACACGCCCTGAGTGAACTTGCACCCTGCGCTTTAGACCATGCGCTTAGATCGTTCAAATAGGGCCCTTTGACTCCATGTGATAAAAACCAAAAGGCAGAACTGATCCTCATTTAAAGCTGGATCTACCTGTAGAGCAGCGGAATCCGTCGCCATAAAAACCAGCGTTACACTGACAGGTGAAAGATCCAGGTGTGTTGAAACAAACGGCATTCTCATGACACTGGCTCACCTGACACTCGTCTATGTCTGAAAGAAAGAAACGCCCATTTTTAGGACCATTAAGATTCATTTGCATGACAGATAAGCACAGTTAAATGTTTAATAAGTAAGGAACAATTTACGGCCCATTGAATTATTAGAAAATAATGCACACCTGAGGTGGTCATGTGGTCATGTGGCCACGTCGTGAAGCGGAGCAGATTATTCCGCTTATACTACGGTTACCACACCTCAAGACATTGTTCAGATGTTGTATTTCAAGACATTTGTCAGGTTTTTGTCTTTAAAATGCTCTGGTGTGAAGGACTAACTTCTTACACATCTCATCCCAAGCCTCCGTTGCTGATTCCAAAACGTCATTTTAGAGATAGTGACGGAGGCTTGAGCCACTGATAGAATACTAATGTAGATATTAATGCAGTTATTAGAGAGAGAGAGAGAGAGAGAGAGAGAGAGAGAGAGAGAGAGAGAGAGAGAGATATTCACACACGCTTAATCTCTCTCCCTCACATTTAGTCTGTGCGTCTCAACAATGTTTGCAGCTGCGTCTCTGATAATAGTGAAACTGTAAGTTCATCTGCTTCAAGAACAGCGCCGTTATTACCTCGCTAGTGAGAAATGTCATGTAGCTTTAAAGTTGCTAAGTTATTTTAGTGATAAAATCGTCAGAGCAGCACTGACAAAAATGTATTCATTTTGCAGACGTTTTTATCCAAAGTGGCTTATACATAATAAAAATTGAAATTTGGCGCAGTGATATGGAGCTGTAATGCGGTCAAGACCTGCTGGAACTACTTTAGCCGTGCGTTTCCCTGAAAATAATGGCACACCTTAGAACAGATTCAAGCATTCAACTGCCCTCTAGTATAAAAAAAACTAATACATAAATAATATATTTATTAATAATATATTTAATACATGAATAATATTTATTGAATTTAAATATAAAATAAATGTATTACATTTAAATTCATTTACATATTAAATAAATGTATTATATTGAAATAATAAACCAAATTAAATGTTGATTGAGTTAAATGTAAAAGGAAAGCAAGTGCAAAAAAGCAGATAAATTAAGAAACAGAAGTTGAGGGCTCTGTCTCTTCCCACTCATGTCTTCCCTCTCAGCTGATAATCACACCGAGGTCAAATGCATTCACATCACGTCAAGTCATTTATACTCAACATAAAGTGCTCAACCATATCTATAATGAACTTATCAGGAGCAAAATACTGATTTATAGAAACTTTTTACATTTCTCTGACAACTAATGAAGATTTGCAGATATTAACGGAATTTTTATAATAGCAAAGTTCTGAAGACAAAATTGCTAAATTCTAACAAATATTAACATCAACAATTTTTAATACAAATATTACAAATATTTAAAACTAGAAATGTACACTATCCATTGATCAGACATGGTTAGGCAGAATAAATCAATGGATCAATCAAACCTGTCTGATCAATCAGGCAAGTTTATCAGCCGAATATCTGCTGAAAAATAGAAACACATTAATTTATCGCTAATTTACAGTTTCATCATGCACCTAAACATGACCACTACTGCACAGATGAATGCAACTGTAAAAATGCATATGAAACTCGTTAGTCAACTAGTACTGTTTCGCATAAAATGGTGTGCATTCTTCTTGTCTTATAAATTAAAGTGTCTCTGGTATGGAGAGGTAGAGACAGCTGGAACAGAGGAGTAGTAACTCACCCTGACAGCTTCGTCCATCTCCCATGAATCCCGGCAAGCAGGAGCAGATGTAGGAGGATGCGCCGGTGTAACTACAGCGAGCGCGTTCAGGGACGTCACAGTCATGAGTGCCGGCGCGGCACGGGTCCACGGGACGGTGCACTTCTACAGGACAACACAATAAAACCAGTTTATTTTAATCTAATTCAGAAAGTTTATTAGGCAGATTTTGAAACGGGAGTGTCTGAATATCTCCACAGAAATCCTACAAGAGATCTCTTAAATATCTCGATCTCGATTCTCCTAGACTGCAGTGAGATTAAATAGAGAGCAAACTAGATGCTTCTTAGATGTTTTAGAGAAGAAGAGCCCAGTAATCTCACATGCATTTTCTTTAGAGATCTCAAAAGTGTCTCAAAGTCTGTATTCAAAAGTCACAGATCTCAATCTTAACCCAAACATTTCTCATCAAAGGATCTGAGCTGCTATTGTATTCACATACATTTTAAAATCAACGAGATATCCATTTTCTTTTTATTTTATATTGCGCACAAAAAGTATTCTCGTCGCTTTATAAACTTAAGATTGAGCCACTGTAGTCACTTGGACTATATTAACGATGTCTTTAATGCATTTTCTGGACCAGCAAGTTATAACATCTTTAGAAGCCTATGGAGGAGTGAGACAGCTCTCAGATTTAATCAGAAATATCTTAATTTGTGTTCTGAAGATGAACGAAGGTCTTACGGGGTTGGAACAACATGAGGGAGAGTAATTACTGACAGAACTTTCATTTTTGGGTGAACTAACCCTTTAAATCCAGTGCCTGACAATCCTGCACTTTGCATTCTTAATTTGTATCCAAAGGACTGTATGTTAAACCGCAAAGAGAGGAAAATTACAGACTTATGTTTAAGTACAAGCTAGACGCTTGATTTCTCTCTGATGGAAAGATGTCAAGAGCCCTTCTGTTGGTCGCTGGCTGAAAGAACTATCAGCATGCCTTATCCTTGAAAAGTTAACATGCACAGTGAAAAAGAAATCAGCCGAATTCAAAGAGATCTGGAACCGCATTCTTGGAGAACTGTGAAGTCGAGGAAACTCTGGAAACTTGAAGGCGATATGTCCCTAACTGTCGATACCTCCTAAGCTGTGTATGATTATATAATGTCGTTATCCAGTTTTTTCTTTTTTTTCCTTTTATAGTTTCTTTTATAGATTCTTTTATAGTTTGACTGTTATATGCTTTGTTAAATGTATCAACATGTATTCTTGTAAACTGTTAAAATTCAATAAATACATGTTTATAAAAAAATATATAAAGCAGCACATTTTATTCATTACTTAACAATAACAATGAATTGTGTTAAAATAAGGTGCTATGTTGTATATTTATTTTTCTTGTCATTACAATCAGGCCAGTAAAGTATTCTAAATTGTCAATTGAAAATTGACATCTACGGTTTACAAGAGCTACAGGCTTCAATAATGAGAGATAATGAGAAATAATGAGAGATAATGAGCTTAAGATGAGCGACATCCTCTAAAGGGAATTTCTTCTGGGGTCTTTTTCTTCTCAGAAACATCAGAAGTAAGAGACTCTGACTTAAATATCCAATTGCTTTCCATTTAATCCCAATCTTGTCTTGGAAAAACAAATGCGATTTGTTTTATTTTCCCCATGAAAATCAAGTCTTATGCCCCCATTTCACAGACGAGGCTTAAATCTAGTCTCAGACTAAAATGCATGTTTGATCAGTTTTAACTGAAAGCAACTTAAAATATATCAGTGCCATTGTTTTATCTCAAGATGCACGGCAGTCATGTTTATTTTTTCTAAGGCACATTTATTAAGAGCACTTAAATGTCCTAATTGAACTAAGGCCTAATCCTGGCTTAATCTAAGCCCTGTCTGTGAAACCAGTCCATGGTTTCTTTAGATTATGTTTGGACCATTACGTTAGATATTTTTACAATGTGGACATTTTATGATGCAAATCGACTGAATGTAGCTTTATAGAGGGGGATTTTGTCAACAAATATAGATGATGATGAACACAAACAGACATAAACATGTACTGACTCACATACCAACACATGTCTGTCCATCACTAGCGAACTGGAAGCCGCTCTGACACTCGCAGCGAAACGTCCCCGGCTGGTTGTTGCAGACGGCGTTCGGCCCACAGATCTGAGGGGTTTCCCTGCATTCATCGATGTCTAATGAGAAAAGGAAAACAAACTAGACTTGCTGAAACGGGCTTTAGTGAGTATTTCCACGACCACTTTAATGCTATTATAAACAACAGACTTCCTCATAGTCACATTCCCACGGATCACTAACGATGATAGCATCGGTTCTCATAATTGCATCTTTTTAAGATAACATCTGTCCTGTTTTTGTGCAATTTCCTCTAAGCATCAAGGGATGGGTCACATCCTTAGAGGTCTGGGGGAATTATTTAGGTAGACAGACACAATTTTGACGTCTGATTAGAAGATTGCTTTGGAAACGACCCCCTTTAGGAAGCCAAGCTCTACTTTCATGAAGAAAATTAGGAGGGAAATCCGTTTTAGAAGGAAAATTAAATAGGAAATGGTTATAATTGAAACAATACACTAAAGATAGATGTAATATCCCACAGCACCGTACCATTGCAAGTCCTTCCGTCTCCAGTAAAGCCCGTGGCACACTCGCATGTGAACTGGTTTCCTTGTCCGGGTCTGCATACGGCGTTAGTATCGCAGCCGTGTCTCCCGGTGAAGCAAGCGTTCTCTTCCGTCTGTCCACCTGTGGATTTAATATAAGAATCAACTATTATGAATATACACTGAATTTAAAGGGATAGTTCACCCAGAAATTAAAATGCTGTCATCGTTTTCTCACCCTCGTGTCGTTTCAAACACGCAAGTATTTCGTTTACTTTCAAAAACACAAATGAAGATGTTTTTAATGAAACCTGAAAGATTTCTGTCCCTCCATTAAAAGTCTTTTCACCCAAAACTCTGACACTTCAAATGTTTAATGTCAAATATTTAAGCTTTGCCAATTTTAATATTCAAGTAGGGCCCTATAATTTCCACGATCACGGAATCGCGGAATTGTCAAATTAACGCGGAATTTCGCGGAATTTTACATATTTGGAATGAAATTCTATTTTTGATTCGGAGAAGAACGTATGTCTGGGGAAAATGCAGACCGGGGGAAGCTAATCTGGGCGACACAACCCCTCCCATCACTGCAGCTCCCCCTCCCCCTTCAAAACAATGAAAGCATGGCGAAGCGGCTCTCCACGGCTCTGCTTTCGTCGCCGAAAAAGTTAAGAAACTCGTCGCTAAGCCCTCAGTAGTAGTCCTACAACTTGAATACTTGTTTAATTAACTTTTGATAAAATGTTTTTGGCTGTTACATGATGACAAAGTCAACTTTAATTTCATAACTCAGGGAGTACTTGCTGTATTTTGCCTTGTTTTTGATGCACTTTAAATGTACTGTATGGAAAAGATGATTCTTATAGGTACTTTATGTATAACTCTGAAATTGAGAGTTTTGTTTTTTGGTCCTATTTTTTTTACTTGAAAGAAAAAGCTAATGGAGCACTTATTTAAACTTAGATAAACTAATATAATTTATTTTACTGGACAGTTTAAAGCTCATAACCATATATATTTTGTTGTTACTTGAAGTACTTAGAGTGCAGTGTTATGTTGCATTAGTGTTATGTTATGTTGCACATTGCAGTAAATGTGATGTTTGTTACCTCAATAAATTTAAGGTCATTCCTATTTTATTTGTGTACATTTTAATCATTAACATTAAAAGCACACTCTTTTTACGACTAAAGCAACAGTAAAGGGTAAAAAAACCTGAATTCCCAAAAATTAAAACGGAAAAAAAGGAATTTGCAAAAATTAAAACGGAAAAAAATGGAATTTGGGAAAAAATAAAACGGATTTTATAGGGCCCTATTCAAGCGCAAGAAGACGCAAAAGGGAGCTCATTTCGTTACTCGCACGCAGCGTGGAAAGTGTTGTGCGCTAACATCTGTCGCGCGCCCAGAAAGCTCGTCTCAGACAGCGTGCGAATACTAAATCAAACTCTCTTTCACGTCTCCTTGCACTTGAGCTGACAAATTCACACAAAATTATGTCAAAAATACCAATTATCCTAATAAACATAGTTGATAGTGTCTTAAGTGAACGTAAACAGTTGAGAAAGTAAACGCATGTGTAACAGTATCAGTCCATTCACTCTTTAAGTGACAGCAGCCTAATATTCCTGCTGTTGTCTGTGTTTTTAATGTTAATCAAAAAACAAAGGACAAATAATATATCACCCACTGCTCTTGACTGAATAACTTTAATAAAGTAGTTAGTGAAGACTATGCAATGTAATTTTACATTTGCTTACTTTATTACATTTCTGTTCCTGAAAACTACTGTCAGACCTACCTGAAAAGCAATGTTTATTTCATTTGTCTCTTTGTTATATTGTATTTATTTGTGCTTTTGCTTGTAATTTGATTATTTGTTCTCATTTTATTACTGACTGTTAACTTTTAATAATGTATTAAATTAATATTTTCAAGAAACGGCTGAAGACGCATCTTTTTCGGCAGCACTTGATCCAGTAATACTAACACTTTCTCTTCTTTTCTATTTATAAATTTTCTATGTTTTTTTTTTTTTACATGTACTGTGTTAGATTAAACTGAGAAGGGTCATAGCACTTGCATATTGTTGTCCTACTGTAAGTTTAACTGCTTCTATTGTTCTCATTTGTAAGTCGCTTTGGATAAAAGCGTCTGCTAAATGAATAAATGTAAATGTAAATATTAGTTAGGCTAGGAATTTTAGTTGTGGCATCGGAATTGGAATAGAGAATTGTGAATTTTCACTGGTATCTAAAATGTTGGTGTCATACATTACTTTATTGTGTGATTTTGTTGACATATTAAAGGTTTCTACATTTTGGATATCTCCTTTTAATCACTCTATAATCAGAAAAAACTGTCAACAGCCATAAAAGGCGAATGTTAAATGAACAACTCGCTCTGTGAAAGATAAATAGATCATTTTCTTTCCGCTAGTCTGAAACAACACTTTAATAAATGCCAAATAGCCTAAAATCTCAGGTGTTTTTGACAGTGGGTAAATATTTTCTCGGATCATCCCTCACCGTTGATGTCTCCGATCTTGTTAGTCATGGCATAACGCAAGAGCTGTTCGTCCACGTCGTACATGACGAACACCTGGTCGACGCTGAGCATCTGTGTGGACGGCGTGGCTCTGGCGGGCTCGTCGTGCTGGCAGCCCTGAAACGTGATGGTTTCTCTGATGCTGTAGCTTCTGCTCTGGGTCGAACCGTCCTGATGACTGATCACATACTCCCGTGTCGATGAAGAGGAGATCACTGACAGGAAGAGACACACATGCATCCATAGGCTTCACAAAAGGACTTGAATAAAGGAAAAATAATAAACACAATTTTTTAATGTTTTAATGTGAGTCTCTTCTGCTCACCAAGGCTGTATTTATTTGATCAAAAACACTGTAGAAAATTATGAAAAATTATTACAATGTAAATCAGCTGTTTTCTATGTGAATATATTATAAAATGTGCTTTATTCCTGTGATCAAAGCTGAATTTTCAGCATCATTACTCCAGTCTTCAGTGTCACATGATCCTTCAGAAATCATTCTAATATGATGATTTGCTGCTCAAGAAACATTTCTGATTATTATCAATGTTGAAAACAGTTCATATTTTTGTGGAAACAGTGATGCATTTTATTTTTCAGGATTATTTGATTATTTGACTTATTTCAAAAGAACAGCATTTATTTGAAATAGAATCTTTTGTAACATTATAAGTGTCTTCACGGTCACGTTTGATCAATCTAATGCATCTTTGCAGAAAAGAAATCTTACTGAACCCAAACTTTTGAACGGTACTGCAGATAGAAATGCATGCATTTCTTTTTCTCTTTTTCTCCTGATGCTTTTAAAGGGTAACTCAACCTCTGGTCAGAGCCTGACTCCACCCCCAGCGGAGACAGAGTATATAAAAAAATATATATAAATATATATAAAAAATATTTTTGTGAGTGAATGCAGCACAATCGCAAACATAACTGAACAACTTTATTGTGATTTTCTCAATGTTTTGATTTTTTTGCACCCTCAGATTCCAGATTTTCAAATAGTTGTATCTCGACCGAATATTGTCCTATCCTAACAAACCATACATGAATTGAAAGCTTATTTATTCAGCTTTCATATGATGTATAAATCACAATTTTTAAAAAAATTGACCCTTGTGACTGGTTTTGTGGTCCAGGGTCACATATTGTAGAATTAAAACACTTTATAGCCAAATGTCAAAACATTTACTCGAGTCAATGAACAGCACAACTACAGCCCCAGTCTTATAGATCATTAACTAAAAAAAGTTGTTTTAGGGTTTAGTTACTCTTTAAGCACTATTGCAAACTGAGGTGCAATGACTCAGTTTTATCTGTATGTTTTCTCATTCTTGTGCTGTGAATGATGGGAAATCATGCATGTTTGACTCACAGTTGCTGCTGTACTGGTAGATCTCGTTGTAGGCGTCGATCTGAACCTTGGCTCCCTGAGGAAGCTCTGGAATCTTTCCTTCGAGTCTGGTGTCGACCATCAGGTGGTCGTGCTCATCGATGCCTTTGAACTCCTGAGAGATGGTCAGCCTCTCTCCGCCCGGCTGGAAGGTCACATCGGCCCGACGCTTGAACTCTCCGCCTGAGAGATGGGAGTGTGAGGCTGGATTCCATCAAACATTTCAACTCAAACCAATGTGTCAAAGCAAAGAGTGTTTACACACTAGAGTTTGCTGAATTGATTTTAAATGGGATGGTGTCGTAAGAAATATTTGCTGTATTCTGGCTTGAACTGAAACTGATCTGGATCTTTCTGCACCCTCTCAATACGCTATATGTTAAATAGAGGATGTTTGCACTAAGTGAAAATAGTTGTTAGATGTTATTTAGACAGTGCAGATATGACAGATACACATTTTCATATGTATATTTCATAATAGAAAATAAGGATTACCTATGAGGAATCTCTATGAAAAAAATACATCTAATTATTTATGTAAATCTGGGGTTTTAAATCTTTTAGATGCCATGGACCCCAAATCTAAAATTTAAAAGGCAGCTATTTATTTATATATATTTATAATATCATTTAGTTCATATTACACAATGTTATGGTTTTTTTCCTACTCACTATAGTATCGTACTGTTAGATGCATTATTTATTTATTTGTTTACTGTAATCATATTTTCAATTATTTACTAATTAATTTACTAAAAATATATTTATTTAATCTTGGGGTTTTTTTCCATGTACCCCCTTAGCACTGAAAAAGCTTGTTTCCGCCGTGAAAAAAAATAAATAAAAAAGGTATTTTCAAGTTTTTATCTTACGATTCTGACTTTATAACTTCCATTTCACACAAGAAAAAAGTCAGAATTGTGAGTGACTTTTTTTTCTTCTCAGAATTGTGAGATATAAACTCGCAATTGCGAGTTATAAAATCCGAATTGTGGTACATTAAAAATGTCAGGACTGCGAGATAAAAAGTCATCATAACCTTTCTGATTTTTTTATTCGGATGGAAACAAGCTTCCATAGAAAACCCCCTGATCTAAATAACATTTAATTTACATTTTCTTTTCATTTGATATAACACTACCATTTAAAGTGAGATGGATTTTATCGACGACTTATAACAACAATAATTTGTCACATTTATATAGCACTTTACATATGGAAGTGGGAATCTCCTCAACCACCACCAAAGACTTCTCACTATATGAAAATCTCACCAATGATGCTGAAGCCATTCTTAAAGCCTGGCTGCTGAAGTGCAAAAGCCCATCCGATGACCCCCCCGACGAACGACAGCGGCTGAAGAGAGAAGCCCACGATCGCTGGGATGGCGCTGATGGCCACATACGCTCTGCCGTCGTTAACCACCACATACGAGTGGAGATCGTTACTGGCGAAGTCCACCGGCACCGGCGAGTTTCCCACGAACACCCTGCCGCTCACTTTACCATTCTTCCTCTGAGGGATCCCTGTGAAAGATGGTTCAGATCTCATTATGACCGAGGCTTTTCTCAGGACTCAACAGTACCAAATCTGTATAAAAGTAACAAAAATGTCCTTTGATACATTTCAAATTTGACATCTACTAATATCACCACAAATGGCATAGACTCAAAAATATGATTAAGATGAGATAGACTGAAGAGGAAAAACAGCAAACGGAAAAAGGAACATGGGGTTAAAGGGATAGTTCGCCCAAAAATGATATTTAAGCCATGATTTACTCACCCTCAAGCCGTTCGAGATGCATATTTCAATCTTTTTTCAGACGAACACATTTTCAGTTATTTTAGAAAATGTCTTAGATCTTTCAGTGGTTATAATGTGAAGCAATGGGGTCCAGCAGATTCAAGTCGCAAAATGTGCATGCATCCTTCACAAAAGTAATCCATCCGGCTCCAGGGGGATAAACGAAGGCCTTCTGAGGGTAATCCGTGCAGTTTTGTCATAAAAATATACATATTTAAAACTTTATAAACGAAAATAACTGGCTTCCGGTGGCGGTCGGTGCGCGTTCATGGAGATGGTTGCTGGCATATGACATAGGACGTAACGCAGGAAGCGTCGTGACGTAGAGCGAACGTGACAGAGAGCAGAGCAAAACAAAACTCTACGTTCGCTCTACGTCACGACGTCATTCATCTCCATGAACGCGCGCCGACCGCCACCGGAAGCCAGTTATTTTCGTTTATAAAGTTTTAAATATGTATATTTTTACGACAAAACTGCACGGATTACCCTCAGAAGGCCTTCGTTTATCCCCCTGGAGCCGGATGGATTATTTTTGTGAAGGATGCATGCACATTTTGCGACTTGAATCTGCTGGACCCCATTGCTTCACATTATAACCACTGAAAGATCTAAGACATTTTCTAAAATAACTGAAAATGTGTTCGTCTGAAAAAAGATTGAAATATGCATCTCGAACGGCTTGAGGGTGAGTAAATCATGGCTTAAATATCATTTTTGGGCGAACTATCCCTTTAATATTGTATTCAAGTAACAGATTCATGTTTTGTCCCAAAATATGACAGACTTTGATGTCAGCAACTACACTGAACAAAATTATTAACGCAATACTTTTGATTTTTGCCCCCATTTTTCATGAGCTGAACTCAAAGATCTAAGACTTTTTCTATGCACACAAAAGGCCTATTTCTCTCAAATATTGTTCACAAATCTGTCTAGATCTGTGTTAGTGAGCACTTCTCCTTTGCCGAGATAATCCATCCACCCCACAGGTGTGGCATATCAAGATGCTGATTAGACAGCATGATTATTGCACAGGTGTGCCTTAGGGCTGGCCACAATAAAAGGCCACTCTAAAATGTGCAGTTTTACTGTATTGGAGGGGTCCGAACACCAGTCAGTATCTGGTGTGACCACCATTTGCCTCACGCAGTGCAACACATCTCCTTCGCATAGAGTTGATCAGGTTGTTGATGTTGGCCTGTGGAATGCTGGTCCCACGATTTTTTTCATATAAAACAATATTTTATCTCAAAGGGATTCAGCTAACAAAACATTTTTTAGAGTCTAATTTATTTTGCTGTCCTAAATCTATATACAGTACTGTATATATTCACAGTTGCACAGGCTGTCAGTGATCATAACCCATCATACGAAAACAATTCTATAATAGAAATGAAAGCAATAATAACTGAACTGAAGTCCATTAGATAGAGACATTACCATCAGGTACGCATTGAATCCCATTGCCGTAGTATCCAGGCTTACACTGGCAGCATCGTCCACTCCGATTACATTCGCCAAACTTGGAGCATCTGTGCCCGCCACATTCCCCGGAGTTGTATGTAAATACTGTACGCAAAGAATAAGAGTCATTCGGGCTCAAGAAAAGAACAAAGCTGTTCATTATTCTAGTAAATAAAGCATTCATGCTGACCATCCACCTCGATGTCCTCATTCTCGATTTCCACGACCTGGGGATCTTGAGGCCTGAACTGAACCGTTTGCACTTGAATGGGAGGAGGGTGTTCTGGACGATGGTAAACTCCATCCAGGTTCTCCTGTTGGATATCGGGATAGACCTGGACTTGCTGGTTGTGTGTTCCTGCGGTCCTGAACGTGTGGGAATCCGGGGGAAAATCTGTCACTTCTCCAGGGGCGACGTTCGTGAAGTGAGGGAACGTACCGATCTCAAAGACCCAAACGCCGCGCTTCCCGGAGTTAGTCTGCCTGGAAAACACATTCAACACCAGTATGGGAAAACGTGCTCA
This sequence comes from Abramis brama, assembly GCF_963993115.1. Lineage (NCBI taxonomy): Eukaryota > Metazoa > Chordata > Actinopteri > Cypriniformes > Leuciscidae > Abramis > Abramis brama. The sequence continues at coordinate 1,930,793 of NC_139981.1, read as the reverse complement.
AAGTACATTGACACATTATTAAATCACCTACAAATTTAAATCCAGTCATTATTTACATTTACATTGAATCATTTAGAAGACGCTTTTATCCAAAGCGACTTACAAATGAGGAGAACTATAAAAGCTGTCAAACTAACAACAGGACAACAACATGCAAGTGCTATGACCCTTCCCAGTTTAGTCTAACTCAGTACATGTAAAAAATAAAACATTTGAATATAGAATTCTATAGAATAGAAAGTGTTAGTATTAACACTGTTATTTATTTTCTGTGGGACATAAATGGAGAAATCTTCATATCGTTCTTTTCTGTCAAGCTCCAAAAAGTGCAAAAACTACCATAAGGCTCAATAAAAGTAACAACTTAAAACTGCAGTGAACCAAAGACAGTCTCAAAAACACGCTTTGAAATCGCTTGTGTTTCTGACGTCACAAACTACCTTGTAACCAATCAGATCAACGTGTGATCGTCAACCAGTGGATCTCTGAGCTGAGTGAGTGAGTGGAGGCGGGGCTCATTTGCATATTCATAGAACCACGTATACTAAATGAGGCAAGGGTGTCGAGTTACATTCAAGGTTTTTTTTTTTTTTCAAGGAAGAAACGTTTAAGGGATAAAATTATTGACTACAGGGGGACTTTAAGCATAAACTCCCTTAATTTTGATACATTTTTCACACACAAAAAAAAAACAAGACTTAATATCTGAAGTTATTTCGCATCTCAAGTAAATGCATCTTGCATATTTGTACTGGAAAACAAGACAAAAAATGCTGATGAAGAAATTCATTTTCTTGCAGTTGATACGACTCAAACTCTAAACTGCACGTCATATAAAGTTTTATGTGAGGAATAGACGTCATTCCTCTCAAATCTCATTCTACACAGATCCGTCACATGGACTACTTTTATGATTAGTTTAAGTCAAGTCAACTTCACTTATAAAGCCCATTATACAATACAGATTGTTTCAAAAACATGGATAAACAGGAAAATAATGATGATCAACAATGCAAATAGAATTCAATTCTAATGTAAAGCAGCTCTAGTCATTATTCAGTTGAAATCAGTTCAGTGTTGATTCAGTTCAGTTCAATAACAGTTTGAAGTTAAGAAGCATTATGGAGTTTCCTGGTCATTTTTGGAGCTGGAGACATGGTCAATATAATCTAATTGTATGGGGAAAAATGGCGTGAAGCTTCGTCAGAATGTCTGGTTTACATTTTCACAGAAGAAAAAGATTTGGGACATCCTTATGAGACCAACACAAACCGCAACCGTACTTACTCAGCTAAGTTCCTGACCGATGCCTCGGTGTCGTCTGTGATGCGATAGTACGGTCCTTGTCTCTTGGAGAAGAGTAAGTATCTCTCCTGTCCTTTACTGAAGCCGGCGTGCATTGTGAAGCCGTTGCCTGTGCTCGTGAACTGCATCGACTCTCTCGGGTACAGGAGTATCGCGTACGACATCGTCTCCACAGAAGCAATGACCAGTTGAAACGTATTTCGCTGTGAGGTTAAACAACATGATTTATTAACGCATTTTTATACTATCAATTGAATCCATGGCGTCAGAAGTCATTCATTTTCAATTAGAGTCAATGATTTGATTAAAAAACTTATTTTATTGTAACCTTTCACATTTTCATTTAGCTTAAGTTGAAGTACTTAAATAAAATTACTAAAAATTAAAAATAACAAAAAACGATACCTACATATAAATATAAATAGATATAAAAATTAAGAAAAATAAAAAACAACAAAAGGATTAAAAATAAAATAAAAATGATATATATATTTCAAAATTTCAAAATTGTTAAAATAAAATAATAAATATATTAAAATGATTATTATTTTAATAATTAATATTAGATTAATTTTAAAAATGCACACTCTTGTGTAGAAAAGGACTAATTTATTCCATTAAACCTTTATATAAAAAGAGTAAATACTCAAATGTGCACTAAATTCAACAGAAACTGAGTTGAAGTTTATGATGGTTTAAAGAATAAAGTCCAAAATTGTATGTTAGATGCGATTAATCGCAATTAAACACTTAATTAATTAACTTAATTACACTAAAGTAACACAGGAGTTTTTCCACTTGTCTTTATATTAAAAAGAAGTGAAAGAGTTCAGCCATTTATATTCAAAATACAATCTACGAGATGAAGCCTTAAAATCGTGCATTTACTGCAACTTAAATTTTTTTATATTTAAACTGTAAAATAAGGAATAGGAATGTGATCTCTGTGTGTGAGCGAGTTTGATACATGCATTGATATTCATAATATGATGTATTATTCTTATGCTCAAAACACACTCTACGCAAGTGTGTGTTATGTAGCCTAACAACAATACAAGATTGATGTATGGTTTGTTAGGATAGGACTATTTGAAAAGCTGGAATCTGAGGGTGCAAAAAAATCAAAACATTGAAAAAATCTCCTTTAAATTTGTCCATTTATGTTCACGATTGTGCAGCATTCACTCACAGAAATAAATGTTTTATATATTTATGGTAGGAAATTTACAAAATTATCTTCATGGAATATGATCTTTACTTAATATCCTAATGATTTTTGGCATAAAAGAAAAAACGGTAATTTTGACCCATACAATGTATTGTTGGCTATTGCCACAAATATACCTGTGCAACTTTTGTGATCCAGGGTCACAATTTAAAAAGTGCATGATAAAATTACTGTAACGTCCCACAAATAAACTGAACCTCACTCTTCCGGTGTGTTCCAGGCCGTCTCCTCTGCTCTCAGCCCTATGATAGGCCACATCCACCCATGTGACCACCAGCGCGTGGATGGGATTCACCGTATCATCCTCGGGAAAGGCTCTGTTGATGTGATCGGCCGCCTGTTGGAGAAGAGCAGGACTCGAGTCCTGCCGGAAGAAGACCTTTCCTACGCCGTCGCTGGTGTCCAGGTCACCTTGAAGAGCAGCGATCATCTTAAAACTGGCCGGCATGTTGCCCAGGTACTCTGACTCTCCTGTCGGCTTCTCCAGGGCAGCAAATCCATTGGTGTTGATCTAGATGTGAGATATAATAGTAATACTAATATTGCATAAGAAGATACTAATGATGGGAATCAATAACCATAACTAAAATACCAGAACACAATGATGTTTTGCTCCGTTAATGTTTTTGAACAAGTGCTGTCAAATCGATTAATCACGATTAATCGCATCTAAAATAAAAGTTTGTAAATTGTAAATATACTTGTTGTTTCAGCTTTTAAAAAAAAGTAAGTTTTCATACTTGACTTAGAAATTTAAGTTTAATTAACTTTAGGTTAGTTAAGTTGGATATTTAAGTTATCTCAACAAATTTTAAGTTGTTATTACTAATTGCAGCAACATTTTTTTACAGTGAAAGTATTATGCAACCATCAAGAGAGTCAAGAACCCCAGTGTTCAATGTATAACCTCATTGAATTGAATAATTTAATCAAAATCTGAAGTCGTCAAACTTATGATCTCTATAGTTGACAGCATCTGTCTGGAAAGAGAAAACAGAAGATGGAAATTAAGTAGAATAAAATAAAACTATTGGACAAAATAGCTAAAAGATATATATATATTTTTTTATTTTTTTAAATCAATAATGAATAATAATAATAAAAATAATAGATTTAAAGGGATGGTTCAATCAACCAAGTAAAAGGGAGTAAAATCAACCTATGACAAAAAGTAATGCATAAGGATGTAGTGTAACGACGAATTATTATTTTTTCCAAAGTGTTAACAAAAATTGTTGCAAACTGGTACTACCAACAAAATATTAGTGCATTCCTGGAACTGGGCGTCGTTACACTACATCCTTATGCATCGCTTTCTGCCAGGACTTTTGACGTCGACGTCCGGGTTAGCGGTAGCATGAGCCGTCAGGCAAGTGTTATTTAAATAAACTCCTGATGTACTTACAAACTTTCCAATGCCTCGTTTTATGAGTACAGAACCTATGTGTACTACTGTAGAAGTTTGGTACCATTCTGGGCATTATTAGTGGGGTAATTTACCAGATACAGCCTTGGATCCATTAGCGCCTGCACTAAACCATCCGGCTGATCTCTCTAAATAAGCTCTAACTTTAATAATGTTCAACCAAGGGAATAAAGGCTTCTGGGGGTGTTTGGCTCGAGGTCATGGTGCAAAGGACCCTCGGTTGATTTTACTCCGAACCATCCCTTTAAGAATGTTTAAAAGAATAATAATAATAGTAGTAATAATAAATAGTACATACATATTTACGTGTGTAGAAAAGGGCTATATAAGTTCCCAATTTTTCTCATGCTACTACAACCTTTAAAACTTCTATCAAAATAAAATAAGTAACCTTTAAAAGAGTAAATACTCAAATGTGCACTAAAATCAACAGAAACTGAGTGTGTGTTTGTGATGGTTTAGGGAATAAAGTCCATTGAACACCCACACACACACAGTGTAAAAACACAGAAACGATTTGTTTTAAACTAAAACAACACTCTGAACATGCAATGTAACACAAATTACAACAAAATGCACATTTTAAACTGATGTGTGACTTTTGTAGATAATAGGATATCAAAGAAGACAAAGTCTCTAGTGTCTCTAAATCCAGACTATAACGTCAAATATTTTGTTACTCTGATAGTAAAATCCTCAAAGCCTGTTCAGCAAAGACAAAGTAAAACCAGACAAATTAAAAGGCCTAATCATGGTCTTATTCTTAACCAGATTCACTGATCCGGTATTATGGCTAAAGCATGTTGTTTCTGTGCCACAACGTCACCCAAGAGAATTACAAAATGATTGTTTTCAAAGAGGTTTCCGGGTGGGTCATCCTGGTATTGTTTCAAGAATACTCTGTACGTCAATATATGTTCACATACTGCAAGTTGCTTTGGATAAAAGTGTGTGCTAAAGGCATAATGCATAATATATAGGGTTACATTCAGGCACAGGGACTGTATTTAAACCTTTTTGGAAATTAAATAGTATCATCTCAGCATATTCATCTGAGAAAAACAAGCGTTTTAAAAAAAGTTTAACATGAGTGCAGATTGTAGTTAAGAATGAATGAAGAAAAGTAAAAATTTTAGCGGTTTAATGAGGAATGCAATGCACGTTTTAATCGTTTGCACAATGACTGTTCAACACCTCACTAAAACAGATGTGCGTGCTTTGACTGCATTTCCAGATGTTGTCAGAATGCTACAAACACATGCACTTTTATTCAGCAGGAGATCCTATAAATCCTGAAGGAAACATCTCATTCCTTCTTGTGACTTTGCCATTCATTCATAATCAGCTCTAAAACACTGGAGTTTTGTCAACTACAAATCAACAGAAATGTTATGTTATGTTATGAAAAGATGCAATGTATTCTGCTCAAATAAAAAGAGTTCATGTTGAGAACCACAACAGCTCAAAAAGAATTGCTTGTCCTGGAAAGGAAATTGGCAAAGGAAACCTGTGGGAAAGGAAGCATTCAAGGGATTGTAATTATGAATGTTATTGTTAGTCAAGTCCTCTGAGAAAATTCTCCATAAAGATGTACGAGTCCTCCAACCACATCTAAAACGGTCCGTGAGTCAATCCACCCGATCAATACACATATGCAGGAATGTGTCTGGAGTATTTTAACTACAGAATCACTCACACTTTTGAGATAAACATTCCTACTCTAATAGTTAATGATTCATCAATGCAATCAATCACTCAATTCTCAGTGAATAAAAGCACATCTTTGTCCTACATTTGTTCTCATTGCATATGTTGCATGCATAAAATAACATCTATTCTGTATAAAATGCCAAAACAATAAATTGCACTCCGCATACTATATTAATAGTGACAGATCAGTCGACTGGATAATAAACCAGCTTTCAGTAAGCAAATCTGAAATAACTCAAGTTGTTTCAAAACCTTGTTAAATGATTTGTTACTCAATTAGCACTGGAACACCACATTTCTATTTTAGGAGGAGGATAATGAGCTGTTTGTGTGTGTTGCCTGTTTCATTGCCAAATCTGCTGCTATTGTACTTGTACTTGCACTGTCAATAAAATCAGATGGCAAGAAAACATGGCAAAAACAAAAAGCAAAGCGTTTGCAATGTGAACCTATAATACTTTTCTCTTTGGAAAACACCCTGACTGATCTGCAAACAGTAGACACATATAATGTTGCCACTGGACAGCTGTGTGTGTGTGTGTGTGTATTATATATTTATGTGTGTGTGTGTGTGTATTTGTGTGTATGCATTTTATATATATATATATATATATATATATATATATATATATATATATATATATATATATATATATATATATATACATATGCGTGTGTGTATGTATGTATATGTATAAATTAAATGTGTGTATGTATGCATGTATGCATTAAATATGTGTGTGTAAAAAATGCTGGGTTGTTTAAACCCAAATGTGGGTCAAACATGGACAAACCAACAGTTAGATTAATTTTTTTAAATAAACATTTAACCCAACGGTTGGGTTTGTCACTTTTTGACCCAAATTTGGATTTAACAACTTTTTTTAGAGCTTTTTTATAGTTTATATACACACGCACCAAGGTAACTTGCATCCTGAAGGGCAATTTTACGAACATAACGCATTAATATAACGCAATTAAATTTTATGTATGTTGTTCTAGGGTCATAATGTATCTGAATCAGATGTATCACAGTACAGTAGAAGCGAATATGATTAATAACTGAAACACTCACGTAAATCTTGTTGAACTGTTCGTCGTAAAACGTGACGGGCTTTTCCAGAGTGATCTCGTGCGTCTCATCGCTCCCTTCATTAAGAGACTGGTCGCCAGCGTTCCTCCCGAATGGAAAAAGTTCCTGTCGTGTTATCCCGCTAACAGACACTGACAATCCGAATAGCAGGATCCACACTGACCATCTCTGCCCCTGCCGACCCATTTCCAGACCCGAACCGAACCTGAAGCTGCCTGAGAGAGACTGACTGGCTGAAGAGTAAGCGCGTGTCCGAGTGAGGCTTGCGCTCCTCCCTTAAAACTGTTACGCTGATGCAGATTATATTGCTTGTGTTACTGTATTAACAAAAGATTAGCAATACTAATATACCACATGTTCAGTACATGTACTAAAGTCCGGGTTTAGCGGTCACACTATATGAGCTCTAACATTTAAAAAGTAGGCCTACTTATTAAAGTTACTGCATAGACACAGATGTTAGTTGACAGTGGGAAACATAACTGAAACAGCCAAGTTAGTGTGTGTGTGTGTGTGTGTGTGTGTGGCAGGGGTGGACTCGAGTCGCATGACTTGACTTAAGCCCCTTTCACACAGCGTGAAATTGCCAGAACGCCTTCTGTGTGAGTAGCGGTTCGCCTCGGTTCGGGAGTAGCTATAGATAAAAGCCCGCCCGCACTTACATTTGATTGGTTGGGTCCTTACATGCGCTTCGTGAGGCACACTAGCACACACACGCAAGGTCTTTCGCTCCCTCTCTCTACACGTTCTTCCCCCGGTAGACGTAAAATCCACAGCTAGATCAATGAGAAGCCCTATTACAACGACCATCATTTGAAGTGTCACACAGTTCTGAAATTATCGTACATTATAGGATTTTTTCCATTATTGATCGTACATCGTTCAGAGGTCAAAATTATCGTACAAATACGATAATTATCGTACATCTGGCAACACTGCCCGGGATTGATGCTGACATCGATACAGGTCGTTCGCCTTTTGAAACGGTACGTAACGTGCAAGTTTATTATCGAATCAGAGAAAAAAAAATGCACAAGCGTGGTTTTTCGAGAGAGAAATCGCAGCTCATAAGCAAACTTAAGACGCTGCTGAGACATTACAAGTCACATCGATGTCACGTGTCTTTACGGATTTTTATGATTTGTCAAGTCCCAAATTTGATGACTTGCGACTCGACTTGACAATCAAATATGACTTGCGACTCGACATAATCAAAGATGACTTGCGACTCGACTTGACAATCAAAGATGACTTGTGACTCGACTTGACAATCAAATATGACTTGCGACTCGACATAATCAAAGATGACTTGTGACTCGACTTGACAATCAAAGATGACTTGCGACTCGACTTGACAATCAAATATGACTTGCGACTCGACATAATCAAAGATGACTTGCGACTCGACTTGACAATCAAAGATGACTTGCGACTCGACATAATCAAAGATGACTTGCGACTCGACTTGACAATCAAAGATGACTTGTGACTCGACTTGACAATCAAATATGACTTGCGACTCGACATAATCAAAGATGACTTGCGACTCGACTTGACAATCAAAGATGACTTGCGACTCGACAATCAAAGATGACTTGCGACTCGACTTGACATAATCAAAGATGACTTGCGACTCGACTTGACATAATCAAAGATGACTTGCGACTCGACAATCAAATATGACTTGCGACTCGACATAATCAAAGATGACTTGTGACTCGACTTGACAATCAAAGATGACTTGCGACTCGACTTGACAATCAAAGATGACTTGCGACTCGACTTGACAATCAAAGATGACTTGCGACTCGACTTGACAATCAAAGATGACTTGCGACTCGACTTGACAATCAAAGATGACTTGCGACTCGACTTGACAATCAAAGATGACTTGCGACTCGACTTGACAATCAAAGATGACTTGCGACTCGACTTGACAATCAAAGATGAATTGCGACTCGACTTGACAATCAAATATGACTTGCAACTGGACTTGACAATCAAATATGACTTGCGACTGGACTTGACAATCAAATGTTACTTGCGACTCGACTTGACATAATCAAAGATGACTTGCGACTCGACAATCAAAGATGACTTGCGACTCGACTTGACAATCAAATATGACTTGCGACTCGACATAATCAAAGATGAATTGCGACTCGACTTGACAATCAAATATGACTTGCGACTCGACAATCAAAGATGACTTGCGACTCGACATAATCAAAGATGAATTGCGACTCGACATGACAATCAAATATGACTTGTGACTCGACTTGACAATCAAATATTACTTGCGACTCGACTTGACAATCAAATATTACTTGTGACTCGACTTGACAATCAAAGATGACTTGCGACTCGACAATCAAATATGACTTGTGACTTGACTTGACAATCAAATATGACTTGCGACTCGACTTGACAATCAAAGATGACTTGCGACTCGACTTGACAATCAAAGATGACTTGCGACTCGACTTGACAATCAAAGATGACTTGCGACTCGACTTGACAATCAAATATTACTTGCGACTCGACAATCAAAGATGACTTGCGACTCGACTTGACAATCAAAGATGACTTGCGACTCGACTTGACAATCAAAGATGACTTGCGACTCGACTTGACAATCAAATATTACTTGCGACTCGACTTGACAATCAAAGATGACTTGCGACTCGACTTGACAATCAAAGATGAATTGCGACTCGACTTGACAATCAAAGATGACTTGCGACTGGACTTGACAATCAAATATGACTTGCGACTGGACTTGACAATCAAATATTACTTGCGACTCGACTTGACATAATCAAAGATGACTTGCGACTCGACTTGACAATCAAAGATGACTTGCGACTCGACTTGACAATCAAATATGACTTGCGACTCGACATAATCAAAGATGAATTGCGACTCGACATAATCAAAGATGACTTGTGACTCGACTTGACAATCAAAGATGACTTGCGACTCGACTTGACAATCAAATATTACTTGCGACTCGACTTGACAATCAAAGATGACTTGCGACTCGACTTGACAATCAAAGATGAATTGCGACTCGACTTGACAATCAAATATGACTTGCAACTGGACTTGACAATCAAATATGACTTGCGACTGGACTTGACAATCAAAGATGACTTGCGACTCGACATAATCAAAGATGAATTGCGACTCGACTTGACAATCAAATATGACTTGCGACTCGACAATCAAATATGACTTGCGACTCGACATAATCAAAGATGAATTGCGACTCGACTTGACAATCAAATATGACTTGTGACTCGACTTGACAATCAAATATTACTTGCGACTCGACTTGACAATCAAATATTACTTGTGACTCGACTTGACAATCAAAGATGACTTGCGACTTGACAATCAAATATTACTTGTGACTCGACTTGACAATCAAAGATGACTTGCGACTCGACTTGACAATCAAAGATGACTTGCGACTCGACTTGACAATCAAATATGACTTGCGACTCGACATAATCAAAGATGAATTGCGACTCGACTTAATCAAATATGACTTGTGACTCGACTTGACAATCAAAGATGACTTGCGACTCGACTTGACAATCAAAGATGACTTGCGACTCGACTTGACAATCAAATATGACTTGCGACTCGACATAATCAAAGATGAATTGCGACTCGACTTAATCAAATATGACTTGTGACTCGCCTTGACAATCAAATATGACTTGCGACTCGACAATCAAAGATGACTTGCGACTCGACAATCAAATATTACTTGTGACGACTTGACAATCAAAGATGACTTGCGACTCGACTTGACAATCAAATATGACTTGCGACTCGACTTGACAATCAAAGATGACTTGCGACTCGACTTGACATAATCAAAGATGACTTGCGACTCGACTTGACAATCAAATATGACTTGCGACTCGACTTAGACAACAATGACTCGGACTTTTGGGCTTATCAGTTGTCATTTATCACACGTTCAGACAGTTTTCAACCAAATAATGTTGTTTTTTTTTCTTTCTTTTTTTTCAGGAATTTAAATACAGAAGTACTAGCGAACAATTTATAGCCTAATTTGAGAAAAAAAACACACTGATGTCAAATTAGTAAGCGGAAATAATAAACCTTTCAAATAATTTTGAGACATGTTTTTTTTTCCCCACAACAAACGCACATTTTAGCCTATAGGGAACTATAAAGTCTTCTCTCTGTTCACCAGCCACTCACTTATATGTCTTTCGGGAGAAATGGATGGATTTACGTTTTGTAAATATGACAGGCACGTAGCCCCCAAAAAAGTGTCACGTGACACACACTTGGCCATGGAAATAGGAATGTTCTACGCGTTAACCAAATAATTTAACCAGGGACTCAATATTTGAAACTTAATGTATAGCAAATCACGATTAATTTTAATTTTGTTAAGTTTTAAAACTAAAGTTATTTTTTTTCTTATTCGGTTTATTTTAGGTTCCAAATAATGGCTTAGATACACTCATAGACACATTCTTTCTCACACACATACAAAAAGTGTAGCAGTTATTTCAATGAAATGATTTTGCCTTTGTTACTCTGTAACCAATAGTTTGTTTGTTTTTCACTGCCTTTTCCTTATTTTGTCACACGTAACTAAGAACAATCCCTAAATTGAACTGAGATAGATGGGTGCCTTTAGTGAAAATTTTATCACAATCATGAAATTTAACTTCTAAGTCATGAACATATTTTAAAAGCCTTCCTGATATAAATTAGTATACATTTCCTTTACTATAGTAATTAACACTGAGACACTAATTTGTACAAAAAGCACTAATGACTTGTTTAAGACTTGAAGCTTAAACTCGAAGACTTGCAACTTGACTTGGACTTGCCTGACTTGACTCGAGACTTGAATGCAAAGACTCAAAACTGACTTGTGACTTGCAAAACAATGACTTGGTCCCACCTCTGGTGTGTAGCCTATACTAACTATTCTGTTTCATATTTATTATAGGCTACTAACTACAATAATATATATGATATCTTTACACACACTGTATGTGTTTTTCTACTGCAACATCGTGTGTGTGTCATGATTGAAATTGAAAATGCTTGGCTCATGGATTTGTAATTTTTTACTATTATTATGACATTATTTTTTGTTATTTTCATGGAGCATCCAGTCACATAACCTAATGAATATTCATGAGAACGCTTATTGTCTCAGCAAATCAGGAAGTCCTACTCATTAACATCATGTTGCATGATTAATGCAGCGACATTAAACATCAGCGATTGATCTTTTGATGATATAATAATTGAGCACCATCCAAAAGACCATCAGAGCAAGGCCTTGTTTTTGGCACAATCACACTCCCTTTGAAACGGCACAATAATTGGCAATAAGTTCACTGTACTGTGTGCAAATGAACAGTGACACAAGAGCATTCCAGATTATCGTTCACTGTCAAGTGATGAATATGAATGGAAACTAATTGATTTGGATGGTTACTTTAGTTAATTGTGGATTGGGGTTAGTATCAAACAACATGAAGGTAAAACAAATAAACTAGGTGCTGTGAAATATTAAATAACAGCGCCATCTACTGGTCAATCATATCTATACAAGCATTTAGTAATAATTATGATTCCTAAATTTAAATGGATAAAATTTGAATGCTGAATTTTAATATGAAATTTGACTTTAAGTACATAATATTAAAATGGAATGAAGTTCAAAGAAATGAATGCAACTGTTGTGTCAGAATGAATTACTTTAATATGCACACAACATTTGTGGGCCATTTCCAGGAATGTTTGAAATTCCACCTTTAGACATCTGTATTTATTTTATAAATATGTTTAACTATATACATACATTTTATAGACCATTATTGAAGAACGCATGCATCAATTTCCATCATCATTTCTCAATGACACCAAAAATTCTTTAAAAAAAGGGGAGCAAAACAACATGAAGTGCGTTTACCAGATGGAAAGCTTGAACAAAACACATACAAATAATCTGAATATTTTAGTTGCTGTGTTGGACTAAGTTATGTAACAAACTGGGCTTGCAATTTAAGTAAACCAGTAGTCACTTAAAAGTTTAGGGCACTCACAATGCATTAATGAATAAGGGGGAAAACTGAATCAACACTTTAAATCAGACAAAGATAGGCATAAGAAGGTTAACCAACAAAGTATATTGATAACTCAATAGTCAAATCAGAAAAAAATAACACTTATCCGAGAGTCCTTGATCAAATAGTCCATGCTTGAGAAGTATTGTCCTTATGTGTGAATCCTTAGCCCCAAAAAATGAATCAAAATGTCCAGGAAAATGGTAATAATCCTCCAAACGTGATGAAATAGCAAAAACACCCCCCAAAAAACAAGTCTTGATGGGTAATTCATCCATAAGGATCACCTCACATGCCTCCTTCCTCTCAACTGGCTTTGCCACCTCTGCTAAAGAAGGCCTTCCTCCTCCAAGGTGTTATCCTGTCAAAATAAAAGTCAATTTTACCAACTAAAAATGTTTCTGCACCAAACATAAAAGTCCCACATAAAAAAGAAATTCAAGTAGGGCCTGAAACCAATTAAATCATACCTATACATATTTTACAGTAGTTTATCTTCCCTCACATTGGTAAAATAAAGTATATTTGTGTATTTCTCTTAGCTCTAATATAGTGTCACAGTTAGTTCCCTCTGTTGTATGATTGTATTTAACATCTTTAATTTTAATTCTTTAGTTTTACACCTTTATGAAGTTTGCCAAGTCCTCAGGTATGTAACGAGGGTCAAATTATTGAATGGTATGTTATAATGGCAGCTGGGTTACTGTTGAATGTTAAATTGGTCCCATTTGCAGGAGGTCTGCTTGACATCTTCACCAACTTCCCACACCATTAGTTCCCAAAAAAACAGGTTACAAATAAATGCCAAACGGGTACATGGGAACCTATTTCTCCTGCTAGACTATCGTATTTATGGTCAGTCATCAAGAACATGTCAACATTAGGTTATATTTCACCTAAAATGAAAAGGAGTTAAATTTTAAGTCTATTTTTACACATCAGATATTCCGCACATTATTATATTATCTGTGTATTATTATTATATTATTATCTGCTATATTGACTTTTATATCAAAATCAAAGTTTAGATCAAAATTCTAATCTGAGACACATATGAAACATAAAGCATGCATTTCATTCCCCATTATAAGTACATCACATGACCTTAATGTGATTATTACTGCACTGTTGATTGATGTACTTGACCTCTGACATCTGGGCCAAGTCGCATGTCACTGCATGAACGAGAACCCACGCTACATCAGCAATAATTCACAAATATAGTCCAAGTCGAGGCGCAGACACAGAGAAGGTTCTCACGGCTTGAGGAGGCTTGTGGTGAAACTTAAAAGTTATATATCAGACCAGAGATTTAATCAGCCCGTACTGAGGTTACAGTAACACACAAGTCTCCAGTCAAAAAACGAGTCCCACGATCCAGTCTGAATATTAATTAGCTTCGCTTGAGTTTGGCAAATTCACAAGAAAGAACTACACAGCATCGTAAATGAAAATAAAGACGTGGGTTAAGCAGAGAGTAAAGGTTTAGAAACAATTTTAGTACAATTTTTAAACAAAAAAGGGCCGACTGTGACACAAACACGTCAGACTTATTCAGTGCTGTTATTGTTAACTAAAACTATTAAAAAAAACATTTACATATTTGAAATTAAGCTGAAATAAAATATTCTATGAAATAAAATATATTTGATTTATTAGATTATAATAAAAAATATATAATATAATAAAATATTAGATGAAAAACTTGAACTTAAACTAATTTAAATAAAATAATTTTAAGATCTACCTAGAACTATAACTGAAATAAAAATAAAAGCTAAATAGAAATATAAAAAGCTAATAAAAAATTATTCAAACTTAAAATTAAATATAAAAAAATAAAAGCTTGCTCAAAATATTAATACATATAATGAATACTAAAATTAAATAATATATAATTAAATAACACTTCACAGAAACATTTTCTCTCTCTCTCTGCCTAAGAAAAATAATTACACTATGATCATTTCACTTTCAATTGTCAACACCAAAAAATATGGTATAAAATGTATGTTTTGTATGCTAATTACTGGCTAACAACTGACAGATTATCACACTGTCGCTGGCAGCTACATTTATGCATTACATTTATACACTTGGCAGATGCTTTTATCCAAAGCAATTCACAAATGTGAAACAAAAGCAATTCGTCAATATTCATAATTTAAAATACATGCTACTGTCCCAGATTTAATTTTGCATGTGAGGTTGGGCCATCTGTATGAATGCACTGAAACAATGAATATTTAAAAATATCTAATGGCAACCAAATTCAAGTTTATTGACACTTCTATATTTTAATAAAAATGATTTACACTAATTCCAATATATAAAATTCTATTCCAATATATTCTAATATTCCAATTCCAATATAAAGCTCCTAATTAAATAATAAATTAAATAATAATTGAATAAGAATGATTAATTAATAGTAATAATTATCATTATTATAATATTAAACAATAATAATGATATTAAATTATTATATAAAATAATTAAATCATAAAAGAAAATGCAAAAAAGAGGTAATTGCCCCATATTTATACTACAATTGCTGACAGGTGTCTCATTATGTAATGAATGCTTTGCTCTAATGAAGCTTCATGTGCAGATACGTGCAATTCTGTAGACAGCCAATCTTTCAGTTTAACTCAAGAATCAAGTTTCTATACTGTTATTACTATACTATATTACTATATTACTTTACTATATTTAGTAAAATAGATGGAGATTTAGGTCCAACTGAAGGAAAATGCAAAAAAAAAAAAAAAAAAGTAGTTGTAGTTGCAATTGGTTGTAGTTGCCCCTGGTTTGTACAGTATAAAGTTGTTTCATTATGTAAATAAAATAACGCTCTAATGAAGCTTGTGCTGAACGTGCAAACCTGTGAACAGTCATACCGGGAAGAGAGAGAAGCACGAGCATCCCGTGGGAAGCGTGAGCACAGGGTTAAAGGTACAGTAAAGCACGTCAACGCAGCGTCACTGTGTCCGTCCTCCCTCGTTCCCTCCCTCCCATCCTCCTGCTTTCACTGTTCGCTGCACAATATTATACGCCCTCCTTCCAGCTGAATGCGGTTCACGCACCAGGAACTGCTGCATGCTTTCTTTTCCTCTTTCATTGTCATTTCCTTCCCCTAAATCCCAGCGCTGTCTCGCACACTCGTTCTGTCGTCTAAACAGGAGAAGGAGGAGCTGAAGAAGCCGGCAGACGAGGAAAAGCCCAGGAGGAAAAGAGACCGATGGAGAACGAGTCTCTCTCTCCTTTGCCGACCTTCAGCCCGGCCGTGCCACCGTTCGTGAAGCTGGGTTTAACAGTGGCGTACACAGTCTTCTACACACTGCTCTTTGCGTTCGTGTACGCGCAGCTGTGGCTGGTGCTGAGATACAGACACAAGCGCTTCAGCTACCAGACAGTGTTTCTGTTCTTGTGTCTGCTGTGGGCGGCTCTGCGTGCGCTTCTCTTCTCGTTTTATTTCAGAAACTGTGTGACCGCAAACACCCTCGGACCCTTCTCTTTCTGGCTGCTCTACTGCTTCCCCGTCTGCCTGCAGTTCTTCACTCTCAGCCTCATGAATCTTTACTTCGCACAGGTGAGTTACACACAAGCGTCCTTTGAACCTGAATGGTAAAATCTGGATTTAAGACTGTAGGTCACATGTAAGTTTATGAGAGCGGATTACACTAAAAAGGATTTTGCACAGCAAAAGTAGATATTCTGTTGCTTACATCATTTTCATACTGTTCCTGATCTGATTATGCATAATTCATTCTAAAGAAAATGATCTGTTGTATTAACTTACACTGAAACGACTTTCCTTTATTGCTTATTTATCCAACCATTATGGTTATTTTAGATCTGTGCAACGATTAATTGCATCCAAAATGAAAGTTTGTTTACATAATATGTGAATATAATTATTTTGTATATATAAATACACACATGCATGTATATATTTAAGAAAAATGTGTTATTTTTTATATAAAATATTTCTATTTATATATAATATAAAATATATATAAATATATATACAGTATTTACATGCAAATATTTCTCAAATGGCCTATATACATGAATGTTGTGTGTATTTATATATACAAAATTAATTATGCACAGAACACACACATATATTATCTAAACACAAACTTTCATTTTGGATGCGATTAATCGCGATTAATCATTGCACAGCCCTACACCCTGTATGTAATGCATTTGTCTGTTTTAATTGATTAATGGAATATGCATTACATTAAAAAGTGCAAGGAAGGTTAAAACACTGCTCAAATGTCCAATTCAGCCTCTTTAAGAGCCTTGTTATATTATTGATACACATCCACACTAGTGCTTATGTCACTTAAAATTCAGTTTTACATTTATTGTATAAACACAATTGATTTTGTTTGAATGATGTTACAGTGTAGAATTATTCTTCCTGTTTTATTGTGATTAAACCTGCATTTGCAAATGAATCATATGTGTGGGAGTGCAGCGTGAGAATAAAAGGGAAGTGAAATCATTCACTGCGGTCTGATGCATTTACACTACACTTTAAAAGACACTACAGTAATAACCTGTGAATCATTTACACCATACCTACCAACTCATTTAGATTTAACGCAACAATACATACTTTAAATGTTCAACAAGCACGTCCACTTACTTATATACGGGTAAGAACAGTTCAGAAAAATACTATCCTGTTGTCACTGGGGTTTTTTTACAGTGCATTTTTGGAATAAAAGAGCTTTTACTCTGTAGAACTGGATTTTTTTAGTTTTAGGCCAAAATTTTTAAGTAAAAAAAAAAAAATCTTATAAATAATTTAATTCACACCAATGTAATTTTTAAGGGTCAGATCAGTTTGGAATAACTCCTTAAGGTAGCAACTGTACATTTTCTCTTTTTACAGTATATAATCACACACTTCAGTCCTTCAAACTGCCTAAATCAGATCTTACATGATAAGAACATGTTGACATGTCAGTGTTTATAATGGAGGCGAGCAGTAAACCTGAAAAGCACTTGCTTAACAATCTTGTTTATGTTAAGATCAAAGTGTGTGGTGACCTGAATGTGTCATTCTTGGCTTAAAAATGCTTTTTGCATGTGATATTTACACTAACTTGTTTTCTGGGACAGGTCATTTTCAAGGCGAAGTCTAAATATTCACCAGAACTTCAGAAATACAGGTGAACATGGATCCATACAATTATCATCTGTAACTTCCGTACTTCTAAAAGTACTGTTGTCTGTCATTTTTAATGATCTATATATCTTGTGTCGTCAGGCTGCCGCTGTACCTGCTCTTCTTGTGCATCAGCATCATCTTCCTGCTGGTGAACTTGACCTGCGCGCTGCTGGTGAAGATGACGAAGACCGACACAGAGACTGTAGTTCTGGTGCGCGTGGCCATCAATGACACTCTGTTTGTCCTCTGTGCCGTCTCACTCTCTCTGTGTCTCTACAAGATCGCCAAGATGTCTTTGGCCAACATCTACCTGGAGTCCAAGGTAATGAAACACAAATACACAAATGACAAAACAAAGCAGATGAAAGCTGCGTTATATGTAAGGGTTAATGTACATCCAGCCGGTTGTTATGTCAGAATAAAGGGTGATCAGGATCAGGGTCTTCATCAGCCTGAAGGGGTTTATTCTGAGATAACAACCGGCTTGGATGTACATTATCCCGCTTATTACGCGGCTACTTGCCACATGAGTAAATAATTAAGACACAAAATATTGATCCGAGTCTAAATATTTGATTAGGTCTATAAATGCAAAGCAGTTGCTAGCACGGGAAGTTCAATATAGACGGACATTTAAGAAATACCGTACGTTTATACCACTTATTACACTGCATTTCGCCACATAAATAATTATGGGGATATTGATTTGAGATGAAACTGTTTTAAAATCGTACTTGTTTGTATCTTATAATCCAACAGTGTACAAAACAATAGTCGCAAGATGGCAGCATCTGCGTTTGTATGAAACGAGAGAGAGCGAGTCCTCGATACTGGATGGCATAACTAAATAACTGTACACAAAATATTGATTTTACAGAGTTTTAATATTTTATTAGCTCACCAAACGCAAAACTTCTATGAAGAAAAAGCGTTCCTAGCAAGTGTATAGCGCTGCTGACTTCAGTGACCCGGATGAGCCTGCGTTATCTGTTTTCAGCGGTTGTTATCGAGGAATAATATACCACTGGATGGCATGATTGACCAATCAGAATCAAGTATTCCACAGAGCCGTGTAATAAAGCAAGAATAAAGTCAACATCATAGTTCGAATTACAGGGGGTACTATACCCCCCAATGAAGACCCAGTACCCCCCAAAGGGACAGAAATATCATTTTTGGGGGGTCAGATAATTTTTCTGATATTGTGAAAAAATATAATTACAGTTACAATACAAGACAACTCCTATTTTCACTGTAGGAACATTTTAATGTAAAGCGATTTCAGACACCCCTATTGTGGACCGTACCATTTTTAACCACCGTGGCTAGAAGCAACGGAGATAGAGAACGACTTCAACTTCTCAAGCAAGTGTCAACGTTGAATGACAAAACGCTAGTTTCATAAAGTATCATTCTTTTCAACATTCCTTGTATATTCAAAAATATTTAAAATAATCTAATTTAATACAGTTATAATTTTTCAATGTAAATTATTTAATTTTATTGGTAACAGCCTAGTGTCTAATTATTTTAATTGAATATATTTATCAAATTTAAGAATTTGAAATGAAAGATGGAGCATACATTTAATAAAATTAGGGGAAAATGCCCTTTATAAAGGTACAAAAAATTATTCTGAGTGTTTTCAAACAGTGATGTAATGAAATATTGACAATTTAAGCTTGAAGGGAGTAAAGCCTCTGTTTAGGCTATTAAGGAAATGTAATTTTGCCAAAAGAAGAACTTTTATTTTAAATAAATGTTCATTTTAAATCAGCCTACTTCAGTGTGATATGTTACCATATTATCATGCTTAACACTAAGAATTTGAGTAATTGTAATGTGATGATCAGATGCAGATATCTAAATCAAAGAATATGGGTGGTTTGCAGGTGGATTATTTATTTTTAATAGTGGATTCGGGGGACTCAAAGTGCACCAGATTAATGAATTTATCTTTAAAATGTACAAAATTTTCTTCCGGGGGGGCTAGCCCCCGGACCCCCCTAGAGGTACCAAGCTCCACCAAAAAAAAAATGTGGGAAACACATTAGGATATATGATATCTACAAAAAAAATAGACATTTAATTATCTTATTATTAAAATACATTATTATGATTTTACCACCTCCGCCTCATTTTGAGCCAGGGAAAACCCTGAAATAGGCACTAGGCTTCTTGTAAAGGCATTACTTTTACTAGTAATTAGAATGGTATTTCAGTGCACTTAACTTCTAACTTTTGGGAGTTGATCAAAACAGTTCTCTTTTGGATATATAATAACAATGAGATATTCTGTAGCCTACTGATTATCAGTTTGTCGCATGTTTAGACCTTGTATGTGTGTTGCACAACACATGTTGCACTTGGCGATCACGGTGGGGATTGATATGGTAGTGGACCATGATGGTCATAGAAGAAGTGAAGGGGCAGTACCCCCCAATTATGGTGGGGTAATTCGCACTCTAATCAACATGAATATACTACAATATATACAGAGGAAGGCAGGTGTGGTTTATAAAAGGCGAGAACTTTACAACATCTTGCTAACATTCTCATTAAGTTATAAAAACGTTTATTTATGAATGTTCTCTGAATGTTTTTTTCTTGGTTATGCGAGTATTAAAGGAACATTCCATTTAGTAAATGTTATGAGAATGTTACTTTTGAAAGTTTTCTGAACATTCTGAAACAAGAAGTAACATTTAAAAAAATGTCTGCTAAAATTCCGAGAACATTCCGTGTTGCAAGTTTTTGAATCCTAGAATCTCAGCACAAACGAATGATCCATTTCAACAGGCAAAGCATTTTAATGGGCTAACCAGAAGGAAACTGTCTCTTAAAAAAAGATAGTATGGAAAAGCATTTACGGTGTATTTTCCATACATTAATTTTCAGTCTTAAAAAGCAGGTTGTCCTTTGAAAATGTGCCAGTCTTCCCAAGACACTATATGTCAGTCTAAAGAAGATGAATTGGACGGTTGGGCAGTTTTTAACCCTCCTTACACTTTTTGATGTGATGCATATTCCATTAATCAGTTAAAACAGACAAACGCATTACATACAGGGTTGCAAACGAACACTGTCAAACATCAAACCAGTTTAAAATGATTCATTTTCAATTTCATTCGCTTTCATTCTCTTCAGTGTCATTGTACAAGTATAACAACATTATTTAAAGGGGTGGTTGATTATGATTTGACTTTTCTAACTTTAGTTAGTGTGTAATGTTGCTGTTTGAGCATAAACAACATTTGCAAAGTTACAACGCTCAAAGTTCAAAGCAAAGGGAGATATTTGCTTTTAAAGAAATTGCTTTTTAAGGACTACAACAAACGGCTGGTAGAGACTACACAACATTCCTCCCGGATTAGTGACATCACTAACCCTAAAATTTACATAAACCCCGACCCAGGAACGTGATTTATAGATTATAACAGAATATGCTAATCAATGACTAGAAGATAGTTAACTCCACATCAGCAACATAAATTTAAACATAAACAAAAAAGTTTTTGAAATTTTCAGGACACAAGCTGTTGTAGCTCCGCCCCCTGTGCCGGGAGCAGTAGCTAATTTGCATTTAAAGGGACAGACACAAAAACGGTGCATTTTTGCTCACCCTTAAAAAGTGACAATTTTAACATGCTATATAAAAATATCTGTGGGTTTTTTTGAGCTAAAAGTTCACATACTCACTCTGGGGACATCAGAGACTTATTTTACATCTTGTGAAAAGAGCATTATACCACATTTATGCATTTGGCAGACGCTTTTATCCAAAGCAACTTACATTGCATTTCAAGGAACACATTTACATTCTTATCAGTTCTTGCTTTCCCTGGGATTCAAACCCATGACCTTGGCGTTACAAGCACCAATGCTCTACTGTTTGAGCTACAGGAAGGTTTAACCACCCCTTTAACATTTTAAACTGAGGTGTTTTTTATTTTTTATTTAAACCCCCATTGAGTGGAACAGATAAAAAAGTAAATGTGAAAAACTGTATATTTTATCCATTGTAAAATTAATTGGATGGTGTTTCGTACCAGAATTGAGTCTGAATGTCACGTCTCATCTCATCTGTCCAGGGATCATCTGTGTGTCAGGTGACTGTAATCGGAGTGACGGTGATCCTCCTGTACTCGTCTCGAGCGTGCTACAACTTAGTGGTGCTGGCACTGACAAAAATCAAGAGCATCAACTCATTCGACTATGACTGGTACAACGTATCAGACCAAGTACGTACCAAATACACATAACAGAAAGGTAAAAAATGTTCCAGGTTCAATACAAATTAAACTCTAGTGACTCTAGACATTTGCATCAACTGTATCACTTTGTATCAAATGCCAATTAGCATTAATTAATTAGCAATAATGCACTTAAAATGGAAGTAAATGAAGCCAACGTTCAAGAGGGTCTTTAGTACTTTTGTTTTCATGATGATATATTAACTCTATACTGTATCATATTTGAGACACAAATTTCTCAAAAGCCCTCTAATTGATCAAAATGATCAAAACTTTGCTGTCGCACACAATCTCCTCCAGTCCTTCTTATGTCTGATTGAAAAACTGTTTTATCAAGTAAAAGTCTTTTAGTATAATTGTAGAAACGTCCTCCTTCAGCTCGAGCTTCACGTGTCTTTCTGCTGTCAAATCTGATTTTTATCAAGTAAACGTAAGAATAACTTTGATATTGTTAGTAATATTTAAACTGTACTGAAGCAGCTTCAGTTTACTTGATTATTCATACATACATCATTTTTTAGAGAAATTATGAGTATTGAATATGTTCATTATTCAAAAATATAATGCAATAATTAAACGTATATGTTCATTATAGGTTTAATTATTGCATTATATATTTTTTTTAAATACAGAGCCTTGATCATGAAACTAAGCATTTATCATCTTACTGAGACGTATTATTGGCAGATATAGTGATGACTGATATTTTTGGCATCCGAGGTGTTTTTTCTTCCATATTCTGATGTAGCCTGATGTATAAAATATGAATACACATATGCAAACTCTTTGTTAGATTTGATCTAAAAGTTCACTAAACTGTTCCATTTAAAATATAAATTTTTCTGACTATTATTTCACATATCAGGCTTTACAGGGTCAATGTGTCTCGATGAATTTGGCAATATTGCTGATTTATATTATTCTACAGGCAGATCTGAAGTCGACATTGGGCGATGCTGGTTATGTGGTTTTTGGGGTGATCCTGTTTGTTTGGGAGCTTCTGCCCACATCCCTGGTGGTCTACTTTTTCAGAGTCCGTAAGCCGACTCAGGATCGGGTACGAGATTTATAATTTTTAAATGGTATAAATGATGTGGCATTGAAGACTGTAAATCATAGGAATAAATGACATTATTGTCTAATCTCTCTGGTTGGTAGAGTGCAGCAGTGATCCCTGGGCACATGTTCTCATCTAGAGCTTATTTCTTTGACAACCCGCGCCGTTATGACAGCGATGATGACCTCGCATGGAGTATCATCCCACAAAACATTCAAGCCAGGTATGCCAGTCAAGATTGCTGTTCAGTCTTTAATGAATAAAATTAACTTTCCAATTGCACATTCCTGGTCTTATTGTAAGTGATTCATCTGTATTAAAAAAACATCTGAAATTACACACTTTGAATTTCAATGGAAAGTTGTGTTTCTCTAATTTATGACAACATCATACATTTAATGAATTAACCCACTGGTGCTCTTCGGTCACTTTTGAACAAAAAAGTAACGTTTTGATTTTTATTTATTTATTGTTACTTCATTGTAATGGTACAAAACTTACTGACTTTTGTGGCACTGGCTATGTAAACCCACTAGAAAATGGCTAAATTGTCTTAAAAAATATTGTGCTCTTAGTGCTCAAAAATGACCACCATTAGATATGAATGGGAAATACAACAACAACAAAAAATAATTTTTGTGGGGTACCATTCACAAATCAGCCATGATGCAGAAGAAAAAAAAATAAATTAATGTCATAAACTTTGAAACTGTGATAAATAATTTCTTAATATTTTTGTAATTTTTTTCTTTTATATTTTGATGTTATGGATTCTCTGTGTTTGACTATAATAATAATGGAAGAACTGACACTATAAAATTCAAAATCTCAAACAAAAAAGTAGTCTAATAATATCTAAATAAATATCCAAATGCAAAACCTAATAAAAGTAAGTAATTATGTCTGAAAACACTGTTCTCCACGGCTTGTGTATACACATAGTGGTTACATCATGGTATTATAGATGATTTCCTTCCACCAGATGACACCAATCTGCCATCATTCATTGGATTTTTAAAGTTTTGTTCTATTTTTGACTTACTGCATAAATTGAAAAAAAAAAAAAAAAGTTCTAATCTTATAAATAAATAGTGCATAATTTAGAGGTGAATATTCTTTAGTACCATGAAATCTCCTAAAAATGCAAATTATTTAAGAATAATATTATTGACTAAAATGTCGCACATTAATTTCATTGAGATTTATTCGGTCGATTTTGGCCGCGAGGAGTATGAGTGTGACCCCTAAATGAGGAGCACCAGAGGGTTCATTTGACCAGAACAGTTTTAATTCTTTGCCCATTGCTCTTCATTCACAGTGTCACGCCGGACAGCTATGATTGGAGCTCCAGGAACAACAGTTTCACCGCAAACGTCGAAGGTGAAGAGTCTCATCTAGTACCAGAGGAGTTAAATCCCTACTAGAACTTTCCCAATGAGGAGTTTGATTATTTTGCACATTCACCATCACTGTGGCATCAGTCATGGGCAATTGTACATACCACAGATTTTTTTTTTTCTACATTTATTAGGGTATCTCAATATAATACCACAGCTGGGATCTGGAAACAAAACAATATTTTTCTCTATAAAGAATTAGATTCTTCTCAATAATGCGCAGTTTTCAAGAGAGTCCTCGTCTGAGTGAAGCCCTGCTTTATGTTTCCATAGAAGTAAATGTGATTTCAAAAGCACTACCCATAATTCTGAGGAGAGATCAATTAGAGAAGTCTCAGTCACAATGGAAACAGTTCCGCCCACTCCCATGATGCATTGCAAATTAATTAATCAAGTCGGCCTCTCTACATTCCACATACTAATACTTATACATATTTAAATATTTGTTTTCTATTAAATATTTGTTTTTAAATATTTAAAATATTTTTATTTAAATATAAATCTAAAATGTCTTATAATTAGTGACTGTAAGTCAATAGTTTTATATTGTACAGTTGCTTCGATTATTTGCAATGCCTTATGGGAAATGTAGTTCATTGCCTCATTAAAGAAATTAAGTAAAATTTCTTATACCTTCGACTTTTCATCCTATAGAGAAACTTAATGGGAAAAATACTTCCATAATCAATGCTGACAAAATATTTAGCATTCATTATTGCGTTCTATTTTACACTGTCAATTATATACAGAAGAATATATGAATTAATATATTATATATGTATACTAGATAAGTATACTTACATTCTGAAACATTTTGTTGCTCTTTTCGTTATTGCTGCTTTATAAACAAAATCAGCATCTTCATTTCAGTTCTATTCAGATCTGGGACACAAACCTGTTTAATAAAACTTGGCCTGAACTGTGAAACTATATTGACACTCTCCCATGGAAAAATTATATTTTTGGAGATACACATTTTTCTATAGACAACCGCATTAACAGAATGATAATTTTATGAAGACAATAAAAAAGTATTTATTTTGAAATGTTCAGGATTAGTGGTTGGATTGTTGTCCATTGTTTTTATAAATACATTTTCAGTGTTTGATTGTACAGTTTGTATCTTTGTTAGCTTTTGCACTCATGTGTCACTTTGTAAGACTTTGTCCGACTTTGTTTTCTACAATAATAAAAGAGAAACTATCAAAATGACTTGTCTAGAGATTTAGTGAACCCTATGGCTGATTGACACAGACTGGATCAGATTACCTGCATTATTTCAGCAAAAAATTAAATAACATTGACTAATTTTATAGGTTATAACATAAACCCTTAAAATATTATCAAGTGAACATATATATTGCTGACTAAACAGAAGCAGCATGTGCTTTCTTGTAAACAATGGAAGTAATGTTGATCTTGCCAATAATATACTCATTCATATCTTTTCCTTTTTTTACAGTCTATGCTTTGTAACTCGTCCATTATAAAAGAGTGTTGTTTTGTCAAATGCCTCCATTCATTCAGACGTACAACAGAGCGCTTGGCCTCATGACGTACTGTAAGAGTTGGCCTGTGTCTCTCTGGACAAAGAAAGCTTCATATATAAACTAAATAAATAGTATACATTCTAGGCCACTAATTTGAATGGATAATCGATGTTGTAATTGATCATTTACTCACCTTTGTTCCTAACCCATGACTTTCTTTCTTCGGTGGGGCATAAACGGACAAAATAATGTTCATGCTGGTCTTTTCTATGAACTGAAAGGACAAAAAAGCATAATAAATGTTCAGTTTGTCTAAGTATTCACATTTTTCCTTTATATTTTAACATGTTTTATGACGTAGGCTATGTCAGAATTGTTAATACACTTGCATAGCATATTTAGCAACTTGCTGCACTTAAAAAGGCTACAAAAATCACATTTGAGGTATGCCAGTCAGTGTGCAATTTATGTTATTATAAAATGCCTTGATTAGGATTGGTTCAGCTGCGCTAGAAGCGGAAGTCGTCATAGTTGGGTAAACCTCTAGCGTGAGAGACTTTTCGTGTGCCCATTTGCTCAAATAGCAAAAGAAAACTCCACAATAGTGTTTCACATCTTTAAAATAAGGAAAACAAATAGAGAGAGATTGATAACGGCAGTCGGACTCGGAAGAGAGAAAGATGTCAACTTTACCGTCACTCCCACAGCCGCAGTCTCACAGCAGCATTAACTAGTTTTGTTGTAATTTGACGCAAAAAAGTTAATATAATACAAAGTATAGTGTTATAAATGTACATAGAATCTTTTTAAAATGAAAATATAAAAAACTTTGCAGGATTTACGATGTTGGTGACCGTTAAAATCCGTGTTAAAAAGGCCTGTAACCGCATTACATTAGTATTACTGCGCCAGAGCGTCATTGGCCGAAGAACTACATTGCTTGGCGGAAGAATACATTTTTTTGTCATAGCATTACATATTTGTGTCTGTGTGTTTATTTTATTTATTTTTTTAAACCTTGACAGGTATGTGGAATAACCGTTTTATAAAAGCATTAAACCCCGTAAAGCCGTGATTTACAATTAATTTAGAACAGAGAAGGGGGTTTTAGGCACTTTCCCGAACGCCCTTAAGATGTTCTCACTGTAAATCACGGCTTAACGGGGCTTATTGCTTTAATAACAAAAATATGAAGATCTCTTCGAGTAAAGTTAAACACAAATCTTATTTTTTCCACATAAATCCAAAACAGCTTGCCTATTCTAAAACGACATAAAATGACTAGCCTACTGTCAAAATATATATATTTTTTAATTTATAATAATTGTACTATCGATCATTTCTTGACCGTAGGCTATAGAAGAGTTGACAAATATGAAGACCAAAACCAAAGAAAAAAATATATAATACTAAACATTTTGACATTGAAGGCAAGTGAGGCAACACCAACAGCAAAGTCAGTTCAGTTCTTGCAGTTGCACTAATTTCGACATGAATGAGTATAATGCAACATTAACATTAATCTCGTGTATATTTATGGAAAAATAACTTCCAAACTTTGTGTAATACAGAAATGCACGCGAGGACAATCAGCGCAGTTACAGCGACACCTAGTGGAAAGAGGCGAGAATTGCCATCCTCCATCATTAATAACAGGGGGAAAAACTATAAAATGATTACCAGTCCAGTCAAAACAATATTGTCAAGAAAATATGTTTAAAAAATATTTCCAAAACATATGGAATTTTTCATATATTTTTATTTTATTTTAGAAGGCACAATGGTAACATTCTTTTAAACTAAAGCAATGAAACAAAATTCAATTGTTGTGCCACCATCATTTTTTTGTTATAAAAAACGAATAAAATTTCTAACAAAATTATCCAATATATTAAGAATTATTATACGTATTGTATTAACAACACATAATTAATGACATATTATATTTTTTCTTTATTTTTTTATGCCACATTTACACACACATACTTAATAACATATTTTTATTTTCGTCAAAAAATAAGTTTGAGCAGAAATATTCCCAGCATGCACAACATGTTTTCACATTATACAATGATGCATTTTGGTTACATTCTGGTTACACTGTAACCAAATCCAATTGCAACTTTGAGAAACATGATACTTTAGTAGCAATTGTATATACATTATAATATATAATATACATTATAATATTGCAGCCTACATTACAGTAATGTTGTGAAATTACGGTCATGGTCGGTTTTGTAAAAAGTAGCCTCACATCATTATTAAAATGCATGATTTGATATTATTTATCACCTTAATGAGAGATCATTAAACAGTTCATTAAATCATGAATGAATCAATAGAATCATCAAAAGTATTCTGCGGTAAAACATTATTTTGAGTTGACT
Organism: Abramis brama; assembly: GCF_963993115.1. Lineage (NCBI taxonomy): Eukaryota > Metazoa > Chordata > Actinopteri > Cypriniformes > Leuciscidae > Abramis > Abramis brama. The sequence continues at coordinate 1,902,122 of NC_139981.1, read as the reverse complement.
CTACCAAACTGTGGCAGTTTTCTCAGATTGTTTTCTGGCTTAACAGATTCTGATCCAGAGAGAAAAACATCTCAAGTTTTTCTTTGATGTCTTTTGCTTGTGGCCTGTCCTCTGGTGTAAAGGACAGCATCTGCTTGATGAATTTATTCTAAAAAAAAAGCATAGCTAAATTATAGGCTAAACTTTATTTAATCAACATTTATTTGAAGGTAAAATCAAGTTTCTTACTTCAGTCGGATAACTGTCACAGAAACCTTCCGGTAACCTTTGATTTCTCAGATCTGGCCACAGCTGCAACGTCCAAAAAAAAACAACAAAAAAAAAAAAACGGATTAAATACTAAAATACTTTTTTTGTGTGTGCAGATATTGGTAATGCATACTGTCATTAAACACAACTGACCTTCGCTCTCTCTCTGCCAGTCGATATTTTCCAGAGCATCTCAAACCATATGAGTCCAAGTGGAAATATGTCTGTTTTTTCGTCATAATTCCTCCCATTTTTCTAAGGTAAACATTCAGTTATTTTAATTTATTAAATTTTTTACAGTCTAAATGTTTCTCTGAGAGACAATAAATGTGTCATCACCTGCTCAGGACTCATATATGGTGGTGTTCCTTTGTTTGACCTCTCTATGGGGTCACCGCTGTCTGTGATCTGATGCACCACCAGCCCAAAGTCTCCGATCTTCACTTGGCCATCGGCGCTGAACAATATGTTATCAGGCTAAAAGGAAAGTACATATGGGTAAAATGCTTCTGTTCAATCACAAGTTTAGTTGCCTCCTTTCAACTAAAAGGAAATACCTTCAAGTCTCTGTGGATGAGATTGTTTGAATGGATGTATTCCACTCCACTGATAATTTCATAAAATATTTGATGGATATCCATTGTGGTTCTCTTAATTTCCGTAAAGTTTCTGTCATTTATCCATGTAGTCAGAGTTCCTCCCTCACAGAACTCCATCTGAATAAACAAATACGTCCTGCTGCTGAAACACAGAGAGAAGGAACAGGCTTGACTTGTAGGTTAATATTTAATAATGTGTGGTATTATCTTAAAGGGGTCATTTCATAATATTTTTTTACATTTTATTTTTCTCCAGTTTGTGCATGTTAGTTAGTGTTAATAATTTTATGCTCATTTTCCCCTCTTTCCATTTTGGCCCTTAAAATGAAACAGGATGTTTTTTTGCTGCTGTGCTTCTGTGAATGTGAAATGAACTTGATGCAACTCAAGCTACACAATTTATCAGTATGTGCATATTCTATCTCTACCAGTTGAGCTAACTCTGTAGTAATAGTTCACTCTTAAAGGACCATCAAGCTAAATTATATTCTTTTACATGTGACATCTCATAAGACGACTACTGGACTTACTCTGCTGTCACCCTCAGACTTTCCATTTCTGATGTGACATCATCACTGACATCGTCATCATCATCATCATCATTCTCTTCACATCCGGATCTCTCAAAGGTCACTACATCTGATGAAGAATGTGATGTGCTGAACATAAAACACATAAACGTCATTATTGAGAAGCACTCAGTGTTTTATGAAAAAACGATGGAGACTTGCTTACTTGGACACTTGGTTTGATGTGCAGTTCTCAGAATCTGACCAACATGTAATGTAGCGCACTATGTTTGGGTGATCTACTCTGGCCAATGCCTTCACCTCGGAATCAGCTTTCCTGTATCAAATAAATGCATGAATAAAATAAATAAATGCATGATACATGAGTGAATGAATGCATCCATGCATGAATAAATAAATAAATAAATGCATGAATGAATGCATGATTAATAAATGCATTAATAAATGTACAAATTAATGCATGAATGAATGCATGATTAATAAATGCATTAATAAATGTACAAATTAATGCATGAATAAATATATAAATGCATGAAATAAATAAATGCATGAATAAATGCATGAATAAATAATAAATGAATCCATGAATAAATTAATTAATTAATGCATGAATAAATAAATGCATTAATAAATTAATGTAAGAATAAATAAATGCATGAATAAAATAAATAAATTCATGATACATGAGTGAATGAATGCATTCATGCATGAATAAATAAATGCATGAATGAATGCTTAATAAATGTATGAATTAATGCATGAAGAAATACATATAAAATACATGAATAAATTAATGTATAAATGAATGTATGAATAAATGCAAGAATAAATAATAAATGAATACATGAATAAATGCATGAATAAATGAATGAATGTATGAATTAATGCATGAATAAATAAATAAATGCATGAATAAATTAATGTAAGAATGAATGTATGAATAAATAAATGCATGAATGAAAAAAATAAATAGATGCATGTATGAATGTATAAATTAATGTATGAATAAATAAATAAATGCATAAACATGAATGAATTTATGCATAAATACATGTCAATTCTGTGATTTTTAATACCACATACTCATGACAACTGTCCTTTCTAAAATTATATATAACTTTGTTGTTACTTGTATAATCTTACCCAGTTAAGACGACTTTCTTTACGGCGTAGATCTTGCCATCAAATTTATGCTTTACTTTATAAACGCATCCAAAGCCTCCTTGACCAAGCTCTGTGATCACATCAAAACTCTGAGACAACCTATAGATGATAGAAACATGTCAGACGGCAGTATACAGCAGCAAATCATTATGCATTATCCTATTAACAGAACATTCATTTAAAACATTTTGTAGAATGTTTTTTTCCTCCTGAATATTATACTGTAAGTTAAACAAGTTACTTTGGTGGACACAAAATATTGCTTACCCTGAATTTGAGCCCAGTCTATGATCACTGGAACTGGAACTATAATCAATAACAAATCATAAAAAATAAAAACATTGGCACACCAAATGCAAAGAGTCATTATAAATAACGATTGTATAAAATAAACACAACACAAACCTCTCTTGGTTGTAACTTTCATTGCTCTCCTCGTCATTCAGTGTCCAGAGGCTGGTTCTCTTACATTGCTGTACTTTACCTTTCTTCTCCATATCGTACAGCTGTTTATTTGTGGTTTTTGTTGGCAGTCCCAGGGATTTGGCGATTTCATAGGCCTTTAAATCTCCTGATTTCAGCAGATCCGTCACATGTTTCTCTTGAATCTCTTCGCATGAGTCTCTTGTCGTCGGGGTCTTTTGCTCTGGTTTGATTGTGTGTTTGATCTCGTTCTTCTTCTTCTCCATTAGATCCCAAACAGATCCGTTAGACCTAAACACCTGTTGTGATCTCTCTAGGTTGTGCAAATGTCTGTTCGCGGTGGATTTGTCTATTCCGAATTCTTTAAAAATGATTAAAACTGTGCTTTTGCCATTTTTTCTCAAGAATTCAACGATCTTCCTCTCCATTTCAGAGTCGGCAGACATTTTGCTTCTGTCCAAATGTTTTAATACAGCTCAGATGCTGTCAGATTCTTGTTCTGCTCCTTCTCCGGTCGGTCTAGACTAGAGTCCAAAACAATAGGTTACTTGCGTAACCCTGGTTCTCTCTGATAGCATTAAGTGAGGTGTCTCACTATGGGATACGCCCCTTCGATCCGTTCCACCTGCACGATCCGTTCCACGCATGCGTAGTAGACACCATAGATATCATATATAAAGGCTAGATGTCTCGTGCGCGCTGCTGGCCAATGGAGGTCGACGTCCGCACGTGGCGGCCATCTTGCGGCAGTGCGCTCGCTCACTCGTTTAATGGTGCAAATACTTTTAAATAACCATAACTTGCCCAATTTTCTACCGATTTTCAAACGGTTTGGTTTGTTATAAACGTCAGAGATGTAGTTATGACACTACATACATACACTGCATACATATGAAAAATTATAACATACATGTTCAAGCATTCGGAATTATAGCCACGTTAATAACGTTTGTAAGAAACCAAACCGTTTGTAAATCCGTCAATATTTCAGCGAGATATGAGGATTTGTGTGCATGCTGATCACTCACCTTAATGCACAGAGCACTGACATAAGATGGCCGAACGGTGATGCCGGAAGTGACTGCGCCATAAGACATCTAGCGTTTATATATGATATCTATGGTAGACACATGCTTCTTTCAAGTCATTTCCATTGTCAGTTTGAAATACTCTATAACGTTTCCCCAGACTTGTTTGTAGTTCTTTCTTCATTTGAGTAATTTTGTATTAGTATGGGTCTATATAGGCTAATATATCTATATAATCCAAATTAGGAAAATAATCCCTTCAGTGTTGTTTACAGAAGACAATAAGGAACATAATATACATTTCTGCCTAGACTATCTGCACTTACATGAAGAAAGAACTACAAACAAGTCTGGGGAAACGTTATAGAGTATTTCAAACTGACAATGGAAATGACTTGAAAGAAGCATGTGTCTATTACGCATGCGTAGAACGGATCATGCAAGTCAAGTCATCTTCATTTATATAGCGCTTTTAACAATGTAGATTGTTTCAAAGCAGCTTTACAGAGATAAGTGTATAATTTAAGGTAACAGAGATTGTTTTGGCTTCATAGCGGTTCTTTAATAAAGTTATTTTCCAGCTAAAGTTAGTTTTGATTGATTTGCTTCCATCGCAACAATCATTTGTTATTAAATTAGGGGCCGCTAAGACGACGCCATTCTCTCTACACAGACTTTAAACGCGAACCTGTGATAAACGTCAGCGTTCACATGCGCATTAAGAATTGGTTCTATAGTTATGTGCGTTTGAATATATGTGCGCAGGTTTGTAATTCCCTACAAACCAAGCCTAAACAAAGTACTGGTCTTTCATTATAAATGCTGATACAGAATTTTAATTTATTTTGTCACTTCGGGGTAGGTACGCGAAACGAATTTTCCTGACAACGCCTTATAGAGTGGTAAAGGGATCCTCCATAGGGAGAGACTAGTTGGCACTTCAGCACTGCGTTGTCATCGGGTCCAGGCGAAGGTCCTTCGTCAGATCTGGATACGGCTTGGATCCGGCAGGCTGCGGGAAAACCTTGGGATAAACAAAGACACTCAAATTAGCGTAGATGCCATTCTTCTTATGATGTAACGAGTACATCAGGATTTATGGGAAGTGTTCCCAGTTCCGGCTGACCTAATCTATGCAGCCTAACATTGAATTATAGAAGTTTATAATGTATAATGTGCAGGTGGAACGGATCGTGTACCGACAGTCCTATTACATTACGCCAGCCCCAATTGGCTGGCAGACATGACGTAGTGTCTGGGAGTGGCTAACCCGAGCAACACTTCGTCATTATGACATTCAAAACAAGCACACTTGCTTCACACAGCAAGGAGGGTGATCTGGTGAGACACCTCACTTAATGCTATCAGAGAACCGGGGTTACGCAATAACCTATTGTTCTCTTTCAAGCATACGTTTCGGTGTCTCACTATGGGATATCCTAACTCCTGTATTACCAGATAGTCTGCCTCGAAGTCTCCTGCCAACCACAGCACCGTCTCTAGGACTGGACGAGTCATGAGTCATGACTCAACTCCAACGCTCAATACTGCATGTGCTAAAGTTTGAGCTGTAACATCCAGTTTATAGAACCTTGCAAATGTATGCGGCGAGGACCAACTCACCGCTTCACAAATATCCTGTATCGTGACTCCTTTAAAGAAAACCCACGAAGTTGACATTCCCCTTGTTGAGTGTGCACGTAAACCAGCTGGGGGCGCATGACCTTACTGGAATATGCCAATGAAATCGCCTCCACTATCCAGTGCGACAAACGCTGCTTAGTAATCGGCCTCCCCATTCTTGGTTTCATCCAAGATACGAACAGCTGATCACTCTCCCTGAAACATCTGGTTATTTCCATGTAAATGCGTAAAGCACAACTCATTTAGTTTTTGCTGTTTTGATGAAGCAAAAGGTGGTGGATAGAAAGCTTTTAGCTCAAAAGGAGTGATAGAATTAACTACTTTATGCATAAATGCAGGATTAGGCTTCAGAACTACCCCTGCATCCCCAGGCATGAACTGCATACATGCTGAATGCACCGAAAGCGCATGAATCTCACTTATGCGCTTCGCCGAAGCCAAGGCTAACAGCAGCGCTGTTTTAAATGACATTATTTTAAAATCAATCCTTTCCAGTGGCTCAAATGGGGACATTGAGAGAGCATCAAGTACCAGTGCTAAATCCCATGAAGGGGAAAGCGGTTTTGAAACTGGCAAAGCGCGACGCGCGCCCTTCATGAACCTGCACACTAAAGGATGCTGCCCAATGGTTTTATTATCAAAACCTATGTAACAAGCAGAAATAGCAGCCAAATATACCAATACGTAAAGTGGATTTCCCCTGGACAGCAGATCCGCACCCTGGTTCATGACAACCCTGTACGTGCTTCGCTCTCAGGGATGAAAGATTGGCATGGCTCCACAAAATCAGTTTGCGTGCCAGCAAGTGATCTGAGGCCTCCCTGTCGATTTATATATGCCACAACTGTAGTGTTGTCCGTTCTCACAAGAACATGATGCCCTTTCAGAAAAGGAAGAAAATGCTTCAACGTTAGAAACACGGCCAGCATTTCCAGATAGTTTATGTGAAGATTGGTCAGATGATGACCCCATCTTCCATTCACTATCCTGCCCTCGTGAATGCCCCCCCAACCAGACAACGACGCGTCCGTCGTTATGACTTTTCTGGTTTGAACCACACCCATGGGTACCCCTTGAACCAAAAAGGATGGGTGTCTCCACTGGCGCAGTGCAAAGACTGTCTCTGACGTCACTCTCACTCTCCTTCAGGAGTGCCTTAATGGGTCCAGCCTCAGAGACGCTACCCAGCGCTGAAATTCCCTCATGAATAGTCTGCCTAAGGGAATAACTATAAGAGCTGAGGCCATCAGTCCCAATAACCTGAGGCATGTGCGGAAAGACACAATTTTTCCCCTCTGAAACTCGGCCAGGCATCGGGTGAATTTTCCCACCCTGTCCTCTGACAGTCGCGCTCTGAATGTCACCGAGTCCAGTGACAGCCCCAGATATGTTATAGACTGTGTGGGAATCAGAACACTCTTTTCGGTGTTTAACTGTAAGCCCAGCTTCTGAATGTCACTGAGTCCAGAAGCATGATTGTGTGATTTCTCACTTCTCGCTCTGACTGAGCTGTCACCAACCAATCGTCTATGTAGCCTAAGTAGCGAGACGAATGCCTTTTTCCCTGAGCGGGGTCAGGGCCGCTTCTGTACATTTTATGAATACTCTCGGGCTGAGAGACATGCCAAATGGTAGAACCAGGTATTCGTATGTCACTCCCAGGAAAGCAAACCTCAGGAATTTCCTGTGGGGTGGGAAAATATGCGTCTTTCAGGTCGATCGATGTAAACCAACAGATTTAGGAGTGTAGCATGAGTGAGCATTCTGAACTTGTACTTCCTTAAGTATTTGTTCAGTGCACGTAGATCTAATATGCCCGTTCATAGCCCTGCCCCTGACAGAGAGCGCGACTGCTTTATAAGCGCGTTCCGTCATGCTCGACTAGAAACGGTCAGCTTTAGATGGCAAGGTCGGATCTGCAGCCGCTGTGCGCTTCGGTTGCAAGTGCACGGCAACTAATGGCTCCATGGGGGGCATTCGGAGAAGGCCTTCCTTTTCCATCCCCTCCACATCGAGAACGGAGCCACCCTGCACTGGCATCTTGCTGGTAAACGGCTTGTCCTTCCACGTAACCGCGACCTCCTCCAGGAGCTCTGGGAAAACAGGAAGGAGCTGTCGTGCTGCCCGTTTTGCACTCGGCAGCCTCTTCCCCTCATAGTGAGACTTTGCAGTCTCTGCTACCACGGTCGGCCACGGAATATTTAGTTTCCCTGCAGCTCGTTTGCACACATCTTGCAGATCAACACTAACAAGCGGGGAGGATGGTGGCCCGCCCGCCTCTTCCGTGGATCCCGCCGCAGCAGGGAGCTGTGCCAGTTGCGCAGGGGGGAGAAATGGAGAGTCCTCGAAGTCTTCCTCTTCATCAGAAAGAAGGAAGTCCGACTGTCCCTCTTCCTCGAAATCAAGCGCGTCCTCTTCCTCGTCCGTGCTGAGCAGACTGGGCAGAGGCATGCACACATCGAGCTGCTCACTCCAGGATAGAGCTACCGTGGTGGGCAGCTGGCGCGGGGCTAGGTGTCATGAAGGGATCCTGGCCCGACAGGCTAGCTTGGCGTGCTAGCCTGCGACGAAGGCTCTTCATGGTGAAGTGTGCGCAGTGTTCACATAAACCAGGGTTTTCATAGCCAATTGAGCATGTTTCAGCCCGAGACATGCAGAGCAGACCTGGTGTGTGTCCTTGCATGAAATTTTGTTCCCGCATGAACAGAGTCGCACAGAATCTCCCTCACTAGCCGGGATAGTCTGCATTGCTGCAGCCATCGTAGTGTCGAACAATCCTTGCAATCGGCTGGAATGCTAATCGAAGGAGCCAGGCGAAAAACGGCGTGGTGGCCAGTAATACATCCAGAAGTTCGTAGAAAAGTTTGTAGGCTTCTGGTGTGAAGCGAGAAGAGGTTTTTGAATGTCGTAATGATGTAGTGCTGCTCCTCTTATACTGAGGGGTGGGGTAGCCACTCCCAGACACTACGTCATGTCTGCCAGCCAATTGGGGCTGGCGTAATGTAATAGGACTTCTGAGGAATCCGTGGAAGGGGCGTATCCCATAGTGAGACACTGAAACGTATGTTTGAAAGAGAACTTACAAACTTTGTGTAGTACAGAAATGCACGTGAGGACAATCAGCGCAGTTACAGCGACACCGAGTGGAAAGAGGCGAGCATTGCCATCCTCCATCATTAATAACGGGAAAAACTATAAAATGATTACCAGTCAAAACAATATTGTCAAGAAAATATGTTTAAAAAATATTTCCAAAACATATGGAATTTTTCATATATATTTTTTTATTTTAGAAGGCACAATGGTAACATTCTTTTAAACTAAAGCAATGAAACAAAATTCAATTGTTGTGCCACTATCATTTTTTGTTATAAAAAACGAATATAATTTATAACAAAATGTGAGTATGATACTTTATCCAATATATTAAGAATTATTATACGTATTGTAAGTATTAACAACACATAATAATGACATATTATATTTTTTCTTTATTTTTTTATGCCACATTTACACACACATACAGCACTTTCGTCAAAAAATAAGCTTGAGCAGAAATATTCATGCACAACATGTTTTCACATTACACAATGATGCATTTTGGTTGCATTCTGGTTACATTGTAACCAAATCCAATTGCAACTTTGAGAAAAATGATACTTTAGTAGCAATTGTAAATACATTTTAATATTGCAGCCAACATTACAGTAATGTTGTGAAATTCCGTTCATGGTCGGTTTTGTAAAAAGTAGCCTCACATCATTATTAAAATGCATTTTTAAAAAGTAAAACAAGATTGAGACTGAACTGTAACTTGTAAAATATATAAAATATACTAGAAGAAATTCTCAACATGTTATGATTTTATATTATTTATCACCTTAATGAGAGATCATTAAACAGTTAATCAATAGAATCATCAAAGTATTCTGCGGTAAAACATTATTTTGAGTTGACTCTACCAAACTGTGGCAGTTTTCTCAGATTGTTTTCTGGCTTAACAGATTCTGATCCAGAGAGAAAAACATCTCAAGTTTTTCTTTGATGTCTTTTGCTTGTGGCCTGTCCTCTGGTGTAAAGGACAGCATCTGCTTGATGAATTTATTCTAAAAAAGAAGCATAGCTAAATTATAGGCTAAACTTTATTTAATCAACATTTAATCAACATTTATTTGAAGGTAAAATCAAGTTTCTTACTTCAGTCGGATAACTGTCACAGAAACCTTCCGGTAACCTTTGATTTCTCAGATCTGGCCACAGCTGCAACGTCAAAAAACAAAACAAAAACGGATTAATTACTAAAATACTTTTTTTGTGTGTGCAGATATTGGTAATGCATACTGTCATTAAACACAACTGACCTTCGCTCTCTCTCTGCCAGTCGATATTTTCCAGAGCATCTCAAACCATATGAGTCCAAGTGGAAATATGTCTGTTTTTTCGTCATAATTCCTCCCATTTTTCTAAGGTAAACATTCTGTTATTTAAATTTATTTAAGTTTTTACAGTCTAAATGTTTCTCTGAGAGACAATAAATGTGTCATCACCTGCTCAGGACTCATATATGGTGGTGTTCCTTTGTTTGACCTCTCTATGGGGTCACCGCTGTCAGTGATCTGATGCACCACCAGCCCAAAGTCTCCGATCTTCACTTGGCCATCGGCGCTGAACAATATGTTATCAGGCTATAAGGAAAGTACATATGGGTAAAATGCTTATCTGTTCAATCACAAGTTTAGTTGCCTCCTTTCAACTAAAAGGAAATACCTTCAAGTCTCTGTGGATGAGATTGTTTGAATGGATGTATTCCACTCCACTGATAATTTCATAAAATATTTGATGGATATCCATTGTGGTTCTCTTAATTTCCCTAAAGTTTCTGTCATTTATCCATGTAGTCAGAGTTCCTCCCTCACAGAACTCCATCTGAATAAACAAATACGTCCTGCTGCTGAAACACAGAGAGAAGGAACAGGCTTGACTTGTAGGTTAATATTTAATAATGTGTGGTATTATCTTAAGGGGGTCATTTCATAATATTTTTTAACATTTTATTTTTCTCCAGTTTGTGCATGTTAAATAATTGGATGTTTTTTTGCTGCTGTGCTTTTGTGAATGTGAAATGAACTTGATGCAACTCAAGTTACACAATTTATCAGTATGTGCATATTCTATCTCTACCAGTTGAGCTAACTCTGTAGTAATAGGAGTAAAAACAAACGAACGAAGAAGACTACTGGACTTACTCTGCTGTCACTCTCAGACTTTCCATTCCTGATGTGACTTCATCACTGACATCGTCATCATCATCATCATCATCATCATCATCATCATCATCATCATTCTCTTCACCTCCGGATCTCTCAAAGGTCACTACATCTGATGAAGAACCTGATGTGCTGAACATAAAACACATAAACGTCATTATTGAGAAGCACTCAGTGTTTTATGAAAAAACGATGGAGACTTGCTTACTTGGACACTTGGTTTGATGTGCAGTTCTCAGAATCTGACCAACATGTAATGTAGCGCACTATGTTTGGGTGATCTACTCTGGCCAATGCCTTCACCTCGGAATCAGCTTTCCTGTATCAAATAAATGCATGAATAAAATAAATAAATGCATGATACATGAGTGAATGAATGCATGCATGCATGAATAAATAAATGCAGGAATGAATGCATGATTAATAAATGCATTAATAAATGTATGAATTAATGCATGAATAAATATATAAATACTTGAATAAATTAATGTATGAATTAATGCATGAAATAAATAAATAAATGCATGATACATGAGTGAATGAATGCATCCATGCATGAATAAATAAATGCATGAATGAATGCATGATTAATAAATGCATTAATAAATGTATGAATTAATGCATGAATAAATATATAAATGCATGAATAAATTAATGTATGAATTAATGCATGAAATAAATAAATAAATGCATGAATAAATAATAAATGAATGCATGAATAAATGAATGTATGAATTAATGCATGAAATAAATAAATGCATTAATAAATTAATGTAAGAATGAATGTAAGAATAAATAAATGCATGAATAAATGAATGTATGTATAAATGTATGAATAAATAATAAATAAAAGCAAGAATAAATAAATGTATGAATTAATGCATGAATGAATAAATAAATAAATGTATGAATAAATAATTAAATGCATAAACAAATGAATGAATGTATGCATAAATACATGTCAATTTTGTGATTTTTTTTAATACCACATACTCATGACAACTGTCCTTTCTAAAATTAGATATAACTTTGTTGTTACTTGTATAATCTTACCCAGTTAAGACGACTTTCTTTACGGCGTAGATCTTGCCATCAAATTTATGCTTTACTTTATAAACGCATCCAAAGCCTCCTTTACCAAGCTCTGTGATCACATCAAAACTCTGAGACAACCTATAGATGATAGAAACATGTCAGACAGCAATATACAGCAGCAAATCATTATGCATTATCCTATTAACAGAACATTAATTTAAAACATTTTGTTTGAATGTTTTTTCCCCCTGAATATTATACTGTAAGTTACTCTGGTGGACACAAAATATTGCTTACCCTGAATTTGAGCCCAGTCTATGATCACTGGAACAGGAACTAATCAATAACAAATCATAAATCAATAAAAAATAATTAAATAAAAATTCAAAGCATTGGCTCACCAAATGCAAAGAGTCATTATAAATCACGATTGTAAGTGTTTTAATAAAATAAACACAACACAAACCTCTCTTGGTTGTAACTTTCATTGCTCTCCTCGTCATTCAGAGTCCACACGTTGCTTTTTCTACATTTCTGTGCTTTACCTTTCTTCTCCAAATCGTACAGTTGTTTGTTAATGGTTTGTCGTGGCAGTTCCAGGGATTTGGCGATTTCATGGGCCTTTAAACCTCCTGATTTCAGCAGATCCCTCACATGTTTCTCTTCGCTTGAGTCTCTTGTCTCTCTTGTCGTCGGGGACTTCTGCTCTGGTTTGATTGTGTGTTTGATCTCGTTCTTCTTCTTCTCCATTAGATCCCAAACAGGAGGATTTTCGTTAGTCCTAAACACCTGTTTTGATCTCTCTAGGCTGTACAAATGTCTGTTCGCGGTGGATCTGTTTAGTCCGAATTCTTTAAAAATGATTAAAACTGTGCTTTTGCCATTTTGTCTCAAGAAGTCAACGATCTTCCTCTCCATTTCAGAGTCGGCAGACATTTTGCTTCTGTCCAAATGTTTTAATACAGCTCAGATGCTGTCAGATTATTGTCCTGCTCCTTCTCCGGTCGGTCTAGAGACCAAAACTCATACAAGAGTCCCGTGTGGGAATTTAAACCAGCCTTCTAGAACTTTCGGTTTCGATTCCTCCTCGCTTTCCTCAGCTGAGCTGTACTTACACGTTATAACCTGCCCATCTCTAAGTTTCGAGTCAGCATTGCAAACGTTTATGTTTATTCTTCAATTGCTTAGTTAAAATATACACAACACACTATTTAGGGAAAAAAATGGAAAATTACTATAGCATAAAAATAAATAAATAATAATAATAATAAAAATGTTTATTCGGGAAAGGTTTATGGGTGATTTGGAAACATATCCGTCTGATATATTACAAAATGTATTCTCTAATTATTTATTTAAATATTCATTCATTAAAGAGCTTACATAAAGGTAAATGGTAACCATAAGTTCGCTGTTCTGACGTATACATGACGAATGATTTCACGTTTTACCACATGCCGTCACTCCCTTTTGATACTGAATATGAAGACTTTTAACACTTTGACCTTTTACTTAAAAACTAAACTTTTTAAATCTACACGTATGTTAAAACTTTAGCTGACACGTTCTGGAATAATCTGATCATATTTTTTGATCAGCTGTCAACCTAATTTTGACATTTTATCTTGACACATATGAAGGAGAATGCATTTATTTGGACCTTTATGCAGTCAATAGGATTCTTATTTACAATGACAGCCAGGCAGTTTTAGTATTTATGTACAGTTAAAGATTTTTATTTTCACAGGAACATGCCAACAGTATCCAATCAGATTCACAAACAGTAAAAGTATAAATATTGCCCCAAATGTACCACTTTTTCGCACAACATATGATTCCATAACCTGTAGACGAGATTAAAAGCTCCATGATTTTAGCTCCAGAATATTATGCAATACAGACACAATAACAAAAGCTGACAGATTCAACTTCTGTTCCAAATGTAATTCATGCAAATAAGAAACAGACTGAATCAGAAATGAGTTTTTAGACATAAATACATGTCAATTTTGTGATTTTTTTTTTATACCACATACTCATGACAACTGTCCTTTCTAAAATTAGATATAACTTTGTTGTTACTTGTATAATCTTACCCAGTTAAGACGACTTTCTTTACAGCGTAGATCTTGCCATCAAATTTATGCTTTACTTTATAAACGCATCCAAAGCCTCCTTTACCAAGCTCTGTGATCACATCAAAACTCATACACATACATAACACATACGGACACAATAACAAAAGCTGACAGATTCAACTTCTGTTCCAAATGTAATTCATGCAAATAAGAAACAGACTGAATCAGAAATGAGTTTTTAGACAATGTAAATTGCACATTTTGTAATTTTTGTAACACAAGTTTTTCTTTCTTTTGTGGAACACACTTTGGTATATGGAAAAAAAAACAGCATGAGGATGAGTAAATGACACAATTTAAATTTTTTTTAAAATGTAGTTGCTTAAGATTGAATTGCACACTCGCCATCTGTTGACTATCAGTCTGAATCTAAAGCACTTTTTGTAAGTTGCTCTATAGAAGCATCTTCTTCACCTGAAATGTTACAGTATAAGCAACTGCTATAATTATAAATGCATAAAGAGAAGAAGAGATCTCATCAGAAGGTCTTAATGTCTTTATCTGTCTTCAGGAGTGTGGAGTATTGATCCAGTTCTCTGATCAGCTCTGTGGCGTCTGGTCTGTCTTCAGGACTGGCGCTCAACATTCGCTCTATGAGCTTGTGCTATTTCATCAGCATCACCCGAGAAAAGAGACAGCATGTTAGATAATGCTCATCTTTGAGTAAGTGATCATAGCAGGCATTCATCATTTCAGCACTTGCACTAAAGAAAAAGCATGCTCAATTTCAACATTTTGATCGTTTTATTTCGTTTATCGATTTATTCATCCAAAGCGACTTACATTGCATTTCAAGGTACACATTTACATTCTTATCAGTTCTTGCTTTCCCTGGGAATCGAACCCATGACCTTGGAGTTGCAAGCGCCAACGCTCTAATGTTTGAGCTACAGGAAAGCTGATTGTGAATTACACTCACCTCAAAGCTAAATTCCTTGGAGAAATTAAGTGGAAAAGTCCTATATCTTCTTATATCATCCCAAATCTAAAAGTCACAACAACAAAAAAAGAAATACTTAATTCCTTATAACATATCAGATATAGTTAAAGATGAATGCATAGATTGTATTATTATTATCTAAAAGATGAAATCAAACCTTTTTCTTTTCATGCGCTGTGATGAGATTATAGACGAGCTCAAAATATATGAGGCCCAGAGCGTATATGTCCACCTTTCTGTCATAGGATGTTTGAGTCGCCTACATTTTCAGTTTGCAACAATAAAAAGCATTTAAACACTGTATGAATCATTATAATTAAGATGAAATCAAAATAGACTCTACTTTCTAAATGCAAATTCCTGTGCATGATTCATCACTGAACACTCCAATAGTTTTTATTTGGATTATGGGTTGTGAACAGCGTTTCATGTTGATCTGAGTGACTCACCTGCTCCGGGCTCATGTAACTCCGGGTTCCTGTTCGTTTAGTCCGTTCCAGCAGAGGCTCATCGTTGTCATTTTCTGCTGCAGTCACGAGGCCGAAGTCTCCAACCTTCACTCCTCCATCACTGCTGAACATGATGTTTAGAGGCTGAAACAAAGAAACAGAGCGATCAAAGCTGAGTCCAAAACAGGGTTAAATTAAACTGTTACTTGAAATAAAAACAAAAATTAACCCTATGACTATATTATAGACATGTTTAAAAAAGAAATAAAAAAATACAAATTCACACAACAAAATGTCTCAAATTTAAAATGAAAACAGAAATTCAAAATATGAATAAAAACTATAATATATATATATATATATATATATATATATATATATATATATATACACACATAATATAGTTAATTAATAATACTAAAATAACACAGATTCAAATTTACCTCCTTAATTTAAATTCCTGTAGCAAACAGAATGTTGTAATTTGAATTGAATTATAATGTGTTTTTTTTTAAATCAATGTAGTTTTTTTTTATTAATACATTTAATTTTTCAGTATATTTTACTGTTGAACATAAACATACATTCCAGAAACATTAGATCATGTTAATAATTAATGTTTGAAATGACACTTATATAGGCATATATTTTTCATTACATTTAATACATTTATTTTCATTTACTAATGAATTTCCTCAGTTGGGTGACTGCATTGACTTATTAAATTCCTCTTGCTGTCATTTCCATTTATATTTCATTTCGTTATGTCGTGGCCAATTCAGTTCAAATTCACACTCAAGGATTAAATGGGAGCCAGTTCTTAATGAGGTCATGAACTGCATTTTTTTATTTTTTATTATGTTCTCAGAGGTCCATTTATATTCTTAGCAAGTTTTTACGACAAAAAACAAAGTAATATTTCTATCCTGCTTTTGACCCTCTCTTTCAAACACTCTGTTCCTATTTTGCCCCCGACGCACAGCAGACTTTTCCCTCCACAGACGCACGTCGGTAAATTAGGGAATGAACTTGCGCTCCCGGGGGCGGCTCAGGGAAAGAGGAGGCGTGTTCCGGCGCAAACGTTCCCTGGTGCTATTTTGCAGTTTCAGAAAACAATTCCACCACAGACCAGGAGAAACCTCGTCTAAAGTCAGTGGCGCGTTATTCAGATGCTATTTTAAGGGCGCATGCTTGGCCATAATGTAGCGTGTGCACAACGCTCATACACTTTGATTCTCTCATCTACACAGACAGTTGACATTTTTCCAAACCATACATAATTACAAGGAAAAATATTCCACATGAGCGAAATTGTTGTGTCCATGAAGATGTGAAAAAATAGGCATAAATCTATCTTACACATTTACCCAGATTATCATACGCCTGTTTAACCGAAGCTAATCTGGGTGTGTTTCTCCGTCCCCAATGTCACTTCTCTGTGTTTTACGGCCCTGGCGAGAACGTCGGTCTCCTCGGCTGTGAACCGCTCCTGGCGTGCGTCTGGCAAATCCGCCGTTATAATAGCAATCCGCCATGGAACAAGCGCGCCTGCTCTTAAAGGGAATGTGAGATGACGCTCTGATTGGTTTATTTCACGTTACGCCCAAACCACACCTATGAGTAATGAAGCGACTTCAGACCAACACATTTTAGATTTGCGTCGAGCGCAAGAGTCATTTATCCCGCCGGTATAATAGCAACAGCGAGAGATCCGCCCACAAAGTTACTTGCGTTTCGCGTTTGATACTTGCTTTTCAGATTGTTAAAATAGGGCCCCTTATGTCAAAAGTTCATTTGATTTCACAGTTCATGAGCTCTTTAATTCTGAGTTGTGTCCGATGCCTGATGTAAGCTCATTTTAGCGAGGTGCTCACCTTCAGGTCTCTGTGGATCAATCCCTTGGAGTGAATGTAGTCCACGGCCGTCAGCACCTCTCTGCTGATCCATGCCGCATCCGTTCTCCTCTCTGGGAAACGTTCCTTTGAAGAGTTTCTTTTATCAATCCAGGCACGCAGCGTGTCTCCCTCACAAAGCTCCATCTGAATGTAGAGGAACTTTGTCCCCTGGCCACTGCCAGAACTAAAGCCAACAGATACATGGATTTTTAGCAGAACAAATGTTTGATGTTTTTTTTTTTTTTTTAAGTCCATGTTAATGTTAATGTTAGTAGAACAATAGGGACTGCATGACTATTGCTATTAATGCGTTGCGTCTGTGTCGAGGAGTCATGCAACACTTTCAGTCAGGCATTGGGTCGGGAATCGGAAATCGATTCCAATTCTGGAATCAAATACTTGAGGTCAGGAGTCGGATACTTGTCATAAAATAATTAAGATTCTCTTATAGATTCCTTTTTTGTGCATTTTAAAGGGTTAGTTCACCCAAAAATTACTCTCCCTCATGTTGTTCAACCCCGTAAGACTTTCGTTCATCTTCAGAACACAAATGAAGATATTTTTGATTAAATCTGAGAGCTGTCTCACTCCTCCATAGGCTTCTATGGGATCGAAACTTGCCGGTCCAGAAAGTTAGTAAAGACAATGTTTAAAATAGTCCAAGTGTCTACAGTGGCTCAACCTTAAGTTTATCAAGCGACGAGAATACTTTTAGTGTGCGCAAAACAAACAAAAATAATGACTTTATTCAACTCTTCATATTCTTCTGTGTTGGCCTCAGAGTCAGCATCACGCATCACACACATGACCAGTGTCGGCCAATAGTGAGCCTCCGCGCTGCGCTGTTACACTACGTGAACTCACTCAGAGAAACACAGAAGAAAATGAAGAGTTGAATAAAGTCTCTTTTTTTGCACACTAAAAGTATTCTGGTCGCTTGATAAACTTAAAGGTCCCATGACATGAAATTTCCACTTTCTGAGGTTTTTTAACATTAATATGAGTTCCCCTAGCCTGTATATATGGTCCCCAAGTTTCTAGAAATTTTATTCGGTGTAAATCAAGCTTTTGCTATTTTTCTCTGCCTTTGAGAAAATGGAAGCTCAACCGGGCTGATCTTGAATCTCCTCCTTATGACGTTATATAAGACGTTATTTATGACGTTTCCTCCCCTTTCTCTGCTTTGCCCGCCCAGAGAATATTTCTTGCTCATGAGAAAATGCGCTAGGAAGTAGGAACGCGCGCGCGCGATTTTAGTTTGTCCACGAGAGATATCATGGCTTTTGAGCGAGCGAAGCATAATAATTGCTCAATAATTGGATGTACAAATGAACATCGAATGGTCAATACAGAGCTGGGCTTGCTGAACGTCGGACAAGTAAGTCAACAAATGATATAAGTGTGTTGCTTTACTGTTTATGGTTACCTAGCTTGTTACACGTAGAATGTGGCTGTCACATTCTATGCAGTTACTTACGCTAATGTAAAGGTAAACAGCATCAAGTTACACACACTGTAACGCGAGTGTTGTACATTTCTTTGTTATTTGGATAACCGTTTTCCTGTTGGTTATATGGCACGCGCGATATCCGTATTTCAAGATCGCAGAGCTTGATGTAATTGTAATAAGATAAATTACAGAAGTTACAGATCTCTCATGAAAAGGCAACAGTAGGTTCGCGTTAGCTACATGATAATAACTGTAAACCATCCGAATAAAGTACCGTATCCAGACATAATATTTTAAACTAACCATTCGGAAATTGAATTGCAACTTCTTCATCCGTTGCTTCTCCATCTGGATCAGATTCTGGGTCAAACTGAAATGCTTGAACGACTGCGTGTCTTCGTGCCATTGCAATATATCCAACATAAACAAACATGGATGGTACCGTTGCGCAAGATGGTCAAGGCCACACCCACCCTCCACCTTGCGCCGCCTTTCTCCTCCTCATTAGTATTTAAAGCTACAGACACCGAAACGGCCCGTCTGAAGGAAGCTCATTCTGGGACTGGCTTGTAGTGGCTATAATTCTGCACCGAGGCTGAATTTTTGGAAAGAGATTTCAGATACAGTACTAAGGACCACTAAGGACTATATTAAAGCCTACAAAAAGTAGCATGTCATGGGACCTTTAAGGTTGAGCCACTGTAGTCACTTGGACTATTTTAACGATGTCTTTACTAACTTTCTGGACCGGCAAGTTTCAATCCCATAGAAGCCTATGGAGGAGTGAGACAGCTCTCAGATTTCATCAAAAATATCTTAATTTGTGTTCTGAAGATGAACGAAAGTCTTACGGGGTTGGAACAACATGAGGGAGAGTGATTACTGACAGAACTTTCATTTTTGGGTGAACTAACCCTTTAATATGACTTTAAACCATTCAAGAGCGAGTCGACTCACGCAGTTTTCTGAGCTGCAGGCATGAGTAACAGTATATACTATATTGTGCAGCTCTTAAAGTGACAGCAGCCTAATATTGCAGCTGCATTCTCTATAAAAACAACACTAATCAAACAAAAGACAAAGAGAAAATTCACTCGTTCTTGACTGAATAACTTTTTTAACTATATTTGTAATGTATATTTTATTTATAAAGTGTTATAAATACATTTATACATACATTCAGTGTTATTTTACATTTGATTAGTTTGTGTACCCGAATACCTGAAATGCTTAAAACACTGTTTATTTCAATCGTGCATTTGTTCAGTTGTATTTATTTGCTGTGATTGATCATTTTTTATTTGTTCTTTTTTAATTACTGAGTGTTTATTTGTCTTTAATAATGCTTGAAATTTATATTAGTTAGGCTAGTTGTTTTTCTATGGTATTTTTAAACCACAGGCAAGCGTTCCTTGTGTGAGTGTTCTTTAGCCTGTTGATTTTTGTTCATGGTATTCAGCTACAATGAATTGTTTTGCAATAAGACTTTAAATGATGTGACTTAAAATGTGAATGATATCTTAGGTTTTTTTTTAACCTTATTGGAATCGAAATTAGGAATCGCTAAGAATCATAATCGTTAAAATCCAAACGATACCCAGTCCTAGTCAGGCAGGCCCTTGTTTGTTTTAGAACGAGTTGTGTTTTGCTGAATTACTCTGAGAGGGTCTCTGAAGACTCGTATCTGTACGCCGTGTCCTCTTCCCAAGCTGTGAAGTAGCGGACGATGTTGGCGTTATTAAAACCAGCCAAAGCACCAACCTCACGAAGAGCTTTACTGTGGAGAAACAGAAGATATCATGACGTTATGTAGATGTAGTACAAAAACAAAAGGTATATTGCTATTGTGCCTTTTCTTGGACATCATAGACATACAAGCAATTAAAAGCCAAATTAAATTACATTAAGATGATAAACTTTTAATTGACTTACTCTCGACTCTTCACGATCTTCACAGCATAATATTTGTTCTCCAGCTTTCGTCTTGCCTTGAAAACTCGTCCGAAGCCACCTTTGCCAATCGGATTTATTGAGTCAAAGTCTTCTAAAAACCTACAAAGATAAACATAACTATTTTCAAAAAGCTATACTGACTGACAAAAACATTTGTAATAAACTGCATAGTTAAAAATTAAAACAATTAGGTTATGATTTGCCTTGATTTTACAGCTTGGATTGAAGGTTGATCTCCAGATGACTTTGCCAGATTGTGTGCATTCATTTTAGGAACATTCTGCGAATGAAAATATAAGAAACAATCAAATAAAAGAAAAAAACTCATTTAAAAGACACTTTTCTTACTTTGGAGATGCATTGAAACTGGATTCATAAACACCAAGTTAGAACTTTGAATTTCCCTTTCCATTGGTCTCATTTTACAGATTTTACAGCCACTACTTTATGGAGGATACTCGTATATAAGAGAGCTGCACGATTCTGGATAAACTGAGAATCACGATTTTTTTTTTTTATGTAGAGATCACATAGACAACTAAACAAAATAACGTCATTTACTAGAGGTTCTGACAAATGTTGATTGCTGCAATCTATTTAAATTTGTTTTATTAATGAATACTTTTTTTTTTTTTTTTTAATGGTTTGAGTGAATGATTCAATGACTCACTCATAAAGACTTCACTTGTTTCATCACTGGATGAATCTGGTTTTTGAATGAGTCTATTGAATGAATGACTCAATGACAAATACATTTTTTAACAGTCACAATGTATCGATACCCTCTTTATTTAAAGCATCAAGTTACATTTAAAAAAATTGATTTACTATATTTTGATACCGTAGACATCAGTATTTATATCCGAACTATAAACTTTTATCCCCTGTGATCATTTGAATGATTGTAAGACAGGAATAATGATACTGTGTGGTTGGAAAGATATTTCATACCTATACTTGACAACTGCTCTCTAAATGTTTGCTGTGATCGTACTTGTCAAAGGTTTAATAGCTGTCATTTAGGAATAAGATCATATGGGTATTTGAATGGAGATTGTAATTTTTTAATGATTAATCGAGCAGCTCTATCATATAATGAAGCACAGCATACACAACCTGAACCTCGCATATGTTATGCTTCCCTAAACACTCCACACTTTTTCATTGTTACAGTAAACTTTCATTGTTATGTTATTAATTATTAACATTGTTATGTTATTGTTAACTTATTAATGTTCCAATACCTCTTTACCCTGGGCCAGGCCGTTAGGTGACAGAAGAAAAGTTGGTGCTAATCTAAAAAGAAAATGTATATTTTTTATTATTGATGATGAAAAAATTATGTAAAATCTAAAATATGACATTTAACAACTGTAAAAGCTTACTTTATTCTCGGCTTCACATCCAGTCTCACAGGCTCCAGGTTCACACACTGTAATACAGTTTGTATTTCATAAGTTCAAATATAAAATGTTAAAAATACAGTATGTTTTATGAAACTAATAGCCTCTCATACGTTATTGCTTGAAGTCAAAAATGCAAATGCTGCCAATAACACAGACTGGACTCACAGGACTTATGGCCATCGGAGAACTGACCGCAGATGCGTCTTTGAAGATGACATTATCACTTGAGCTGGGAGTTTCACACGGGCTGTTTGATGAGAGTCGTGCATCCTCAGATTTACTATAAAACAGATGAACAGTCAACTGCATTGCATCTTTATATCATTACATATGTGACCCTGGACCACAAAACCAGTCACGAGTCGCACGGGTATATCTGTGGCAATAGCCAACTATACATCGTATGGGTCAAAATTATCGATTTTCTTTTATGCCAAAAATCATTAGGATATTAAGTAAAGATCAAGTTCCATGAAGATATTTTGTAAATTTCCTACTGTAAATATATAAAAAAAATATTTTTGTGAGTGAATGCAGCACAATCACGACATAAATGCACAACTTTAAAGGCGATTTTCTCAATGTTTCGATTTTTTTGCACCCTCAGATTCCAGATTTTCAAATAGTTGTATCTCGGCCAAATACTAACAAACCATACATCAATGGAAAGCTTATTTATTCAGCTTCCATGTGATGTATAAATCTCAATTTCAAAAATTTGACCCATGTGACTGGTTTTGTGGTCCTGGGTCACATATTATATGCACAACGTAATGTTGTTTCATTCATTTAAACTCACGCCGTCTCTTGGGTTTGTGAAGAGGTGTCATCTTCCGAACTCTGTTAATTATAAAACATGCATGTGCATTAGTCAACACTAACACAGAGTACACACACAAAGCTGAATTTCTGAAGGGTCATGCCTGTGTGGTCCAGTCAGACTGATCACGGAGTTCAGTCCAAGCGTGCTGAGCAGCGTTTTGCTTCGCCTCTTTTAAGTTTTTTCCTTGTCCTTCAGGATATTCCTTCCCGTCTATGACAACTTTACATACAAACCTGAAGAAGGAAATGTCAGTTTTACTTTCCAAATCGAACACATATGAACTGTGACGGGCTGTGCAAGACTTACTCTGGGTTGTGAGCAGGGCCTCTTTTCTCCAGTAATTTGAAATCATGCACACATTTATTTTTCTGGCAGAAGTCATTGAGATATGCAATGTAGTTGTGGCCAGCCGTGGAGCTTCGGGAATCATCAGCAATACTCAAACTCAGACGGTCCAGGCTAGGACTTAAATCAAGGACAAAATGTCAAAATAAGCAGATCAACATGTGCAAAATATAGTAAAAGAGCCTATTAAATCAGTGGTTCCCAACTGGGAGTTCAAGGACAAAAAGAGTAGATAAATATGTCAGTTAGAAGAAGCTCAGTAAATTACATAAATGCCAACATAAACAGGTTGTGTGATATGCATGTGGACAATATGCATTTTAATGGGTAAATATAGGAGGACTATGTCAAAGTCATTTATATTTGCCACAGTTCCTGCCATGACTATACCTGAATATTGGCATGTAGATGTCGTCAGATCATCAAAAGCATTATCAAACGCACTTGCACTGAGCTTTGTGATGCACTTCCGCTTTGAAATTGTACAACTCATTTATGTCCGGTTATGTTGATTTTCAATGTGCTGTGGTCACATAGTTGACTAAATGATACTTGAAATGAGTGTCAGCAAGAAGTATTAAAAATCTGGACATTTCCAGAGACAAGTTTAGGGCAGATTGGACATTGTATGCTTGAGTTACAACAACGTCCTGTTTCATGGCGAAACATCGAACTTTGTCGGACAAGCACTGTTTTCACAATATACAGGTGAAACTCGAAAAATTAGAATATCGTGTTTGATGATTTTGATGATTATGGCTTATTTTATGATCTTTGATGATTTTGATGATTATGAATATTTTGATGATTATGGCTTACAGAGCTTATGAAAACCCCAAATTCAAAATCTCAGAAATTTTGAAACTTTTCATAAGCTGAAAGCCATAATCATCAAAATTATAACAAATAAAGGCTTGAAATATCTCACTTTGCATGTAATGAGTCTATATAATACATTAGTTTCACCTTTTAAGTTGAATTACTGAAATAAATTAACTTTTGCACGATATTCTAATTTTTCGAGTTACACCTGTAGCATCGCAAACGCCTTTAGATTAGACTAACCAAATATGAAGATGATCCGACTTAATATCTAAATAAAATTCTAAATGCGTGACTTCCTGTTGGGTTTAGGGTTTTGCTCCAAGAGACTTTTTTTGTAAGCATTGGGATGTTACATGTGCTGTCCGGGCACTTTGTTTAAATATTGTAGCTGGTGCAATCGAGCCATTTTGCAACACCGAATTCTGAAACCCATATCAGACATAATTTGCACCACCTCTGCAAAGTTTCAAGAGTTATCGAGCAGATTCAGGCCCTCAAAAATGCTATAAACTTCAGCCCTAACAAGCTATCTAGACTATGGTTTGTATTGAAAAAGGATTCACTTGCAGTGAGGATAGACGTGGCTTGTGTTGAACATAATGTGAATTATTGGCTTAGTAAACATATAAATAAATTTCTATATTTTTTAGCTTCTTTTAAGATGAGCAATTGTCTGTCCTGAAGAAAGAGCAGTTGAGAAGCATTGATAAAAGTCTGACATTATAATCGTTGTTCATTATTTACCTACAAGCTGCGACCTCTGACCCCTGTGCTTTATTGCTGTTCTCGTCAAAGACCTTAAATGCAAAATAGAATGTCAAACACAAATCATAAATTACAGATAATCCAAGTAGACAGATGTTGTGTCACCTCTGTATTTTGTGTTTTGCATAACTCTTCATAAACGCGGGAAGCTGCTGCCTCTTTGGCTTCCTTCTTATTAATTCCATAAGCCTCCGGAAACTCTCTATCACCGCAGATAAACTTACAGACATAAATACACAATCTGCAGCAAAAAAAGACAAGAGAGAAGTCTGGAATCAAGTTGTATTTCTTTCTAAGAGCTGGAATTAATTTGGCAATTTGTGCAAGTTTTCATTTAACAAGTACTTATTTTCTTTTCTCTTCTGGATGAATCCGAAGATCAAGCATATGAGCAAATGTATTGAACACTCACTGAGTAGAGTTTCCTGGATCCATCTTAGTGCTTTCACAGGCCTTGAATAATAACCTGTTCTTCTGTGAATGTTCATTGAGCCAACATGTGTAATTCCGCATGGGTATATTCATGTTGTTGGAAATGTTTTGAACAGATGACGTCGTCTGCAGTTAAAGACAGATACATTCATTCTCAAAAGAATTTCCATATACAATTATACTCTAGAACATAATTATTACAATAAAATTAATATTAAATTTTAAATATAGAATAGCAAATATGTACACAGCTGTGCTAGTGCTAGACTCAAACAACTATTTCATGCTACATATATAACATTTTAATTACAGATTTAATGTTGTGAATGCTCTTTATATATAAATATATATACATTTTTTACATACACACACTAGTAGTCTCTTAATCTCACCAAGGCTGCATTCATTTGATCAAGAATACAGTAAAAACAGTAATACTGTGAAATATTATTACAATTTAAATAACTGGTTTCTGTTGTAATATATTTTAAAGTGTAATTTATTCCTGTGATCAAAGAAGAATTTTCAGCATCATTACTCCAGTCTTCAGTGCCACACATCATCATTCTAATATAATATCTTTTTATTATCAATGTTGAAAGCAATTTTAGCTGCTTTTTCTTTTTTTAAATAAACACGGGATTCAAATGTTTGGTGCAAGTATGAAATGAATACTTAATGGGTAATTAATACTTTTATTTAGCAAATGCATATTAAACTGATAAAAAAATATAGAATAGATATTTATGCAATTAATAAATATTACAAAAAAGTTCTATTTATAATAAATGCTGTTCTTTTGAACTTTCTATTCATTGAAGAATCCTGAAAAATAACGTCTCTCGGTTTCCACAAAAATATTAAGCAGCACATCAGTGTTTAACATTATTAATCATAAATGTTTCTTGAGCATCAAATCATCATATTAGAGTGATTTCTGAAGGATCATGTGACACTGAAGACTGGAGTAATGATGCTGAAAATTCAGCTTTGATCACAGGAATAAATTACACGTTACTATATATTCACATAGAAAACAGCTGTTTTACATTGTAATAATATTTTACATTTTTACTGTATTTTGGATCAAATAAATGTAGCCTTGGTGAGATTAAGAGACTGCTTTCAAAAACATTAAAAAAAAAAACTTAATGTTTCCAAACTTTTGACCGAAATAAAACAGAAATCATACAGAATGATTAGGTTGTTTAGGACATACAGTGTGTGCAGAATTATTAGGCACGTTGATTTTCTGATCATATTTTATTTCCAGGAACATTTTGCCAATTCCAAACCATATTAATCTTAATAACTACTATTAATTTTGTATTTAATCATATATAAGTGATATATAATTGTTCATGAAGGCTGGAAATGAAATGTTTTTTTATAGGCTTTATAGACAGACAGATTGAGAGTGACTCTTGAAGGCCCAGCACCACATCCTCTTCTACCACTATTTGAAGAATTCATCTTCCAGAATACGTTTTAATAAGTTTTGTGAGTTAATTTTTAGTCCATCTCTGCAAAACGGACTTCAGGGTAGGAGATGGACTAAAAATAAACTCACAAAACTTATTAAAACGTATTCTGGAAGATGAATTCTTCAAATAGTGGTAGAAGAGGATGTGGTGCTGGTCCTTCAAGAGTCACTCTCAATCTGTCTGTCTATAAAGCCTATAAAAAAACAGTCTTCATGTATTTTATTACACTTCAGCTTGTGACTCTTATTAAGTGGGGGTCATTTTTTAGGATTCTTTGTCTAACCTAAGTCTCTGAGACCCTGACACCTTGCTCTTCTGGAGACTCCAGGTAGGTTGCAGTTCTGGAAAATGGTGGCGCTGGAGACTAAAGGGTTCCTGATGGTTTCACACTTAATTCTTCACCTTAATTCTTAATTCTTTTGCAGTTAACATGTGTTTTTTCTTCTCCACATGTTTTTGTCTGACCCAGCTGACCCAATGAGGATTTCACTGTCCAATGGTCATGCCTTAACTGCAATCTCTAGTATTGCATTAGTATTGCATTCTTCTCATGGGGATTTAATAATTTTTGACTTTTCAGCCTTAGTTAAATCTCTTTTTTGGCTTATTTTATCTGAAAAAGAAAACTTGCCTAATAATTCTGCACACCTAAAAATAAGGCATTTTTCATTTCCAGCCTTCATGAACAATTATATATCACTTATAAATGATTAAATACAAAATTAATAGTAGTTATTAAGATTAATATGGTTTGGAATTGGCAAAATGTTCCTGGGAATAAAATATGATCAGAAAATCAACGTGCCTAATAATTCTGCACGGCCTGTAGATTATACAGTTTGTACTGCTAAAAATCAGATCTATGGAAAGTGCCCATGAAACCCTAACGTGTGTGTTACTTTTATAAGTTATTATATATAAGTAACACGCGCGCGCGTTAATATTTTTAATAATTGTTAATAACATATATCTACTCACAGACTCGGGATTGGGAGAGCTCTTGAGGCCATCAAGGGCGTTCTTGGCCGCACTTTGCTTTGCCTCCTTCTTAGTTTTCCCAGTGCCATCAGGAAACCGCTGACCATTAACAATAGCCCTCATGGTGAATCTTAGATTAAAGATTAAAACATTTGATCACGAAACAGTTTATAGTTGTCAGTTACAATAATGTTACAATCATCGACTTTGTATCATTTGCACAGACACTGATCCTCAGCAGACTTCACTCAGTTCGACTGTATTGTATATGTGTATTTTGATTGAATGAATCATATTTGCATACGTTTTGTTGTGGCTCGGTCCCTCATTGGATCCCTCCTCATACTTCACTGTGCATGGTGTCTTCTGCTGGTACTCATTCAGCAGAGAAATATAATTCCTTGACAGAGACTCCATACTGCACTGTTAAAAATAACTACATAGAGAGACAGCGACACAAGTTCACTGAGTGTTTACCTTGATCAGCTCGTGAATGTCATTTCTTCACCGGACGAACACAAAAACACTCGTTACCGTGATTTCATATCAGGTTTACACGGTACTAATAGTGTCAGTTCACACTGACATCCATCACAGCTTACAAATATACGTAACTTTCATTTCTTTATATCATTTAGTTCCATTAAGTTTCGATTTCCGGGAATTCAACGTCATCGCTACAGAGTGGATTAACCAATCGAAAGCCCCGCATGTTGATAGGTCACGCCTACCTGACAAATAACGTTCTTTTAAAGTACAATTATATAAATGTATATTCTCTTACGTACAGAGAAATAAATTACCAGGCATAATACTAAAAATACGTGTTGCAACATGTTAAAAAAAAAAAAAAAAAAATCGAAACGTTTTATGAATTGTTTCTCTTTTTTACATTGGGTTTCATAAAATATTATAAAATGTTTCTGAGTATGAAATTTGGCAAGTAACAGAAAAGATAAATTAATAAACCTTATTCATTAAATCTAAACGCACAACCACATGAAAATGTTTGGTAATATTCTAGGAGAAAACTGCAGTACTTTAAATTATGCTTAACTTATTTTATGTTATATAATTTTAGGAAAGCTATTAATTATTGTTCATGTGTAAATATCACAGTATAGTCACAGTCCATCCCACAATGCACTGAACATTAGGAAGTAATTAAATGAATAAATATGGAAGCACAAATGTTTGTGATTGGTAATAAAGAGATCAGTAATTATACAAAACTGGACACACAATTATAATCAAAACATAAATGCAACATTTAATAAATGAACAGTAAACATAAATATTAAACACAGCTTTGCAAATAAAAGGAAGTGTTCTGGATCGTTGGTCTAGTCGTCATGATCCGCTGCCGTGTCGCCGGGACAGTTTGAGCTCAAATCCTCCTCATCTGTTGGACGAGAACACTTCAGTGTTTTAATCATAATTTATGTATCAGCTCAAACAGCCATTATACTGTAACTCTTCTTACCGTTATACGCCGTCCCGCACCATATGCAGTAAAAATGGACTCCTCGCAAATACGAGGTGAGAAACTGCAGCTTGTCTAAAGGCTGGAAAAAAAGTCAAAAGCATGATAACGCTTCAAAATAATAACATTTTGTGTCAAATTACTTTTTAAAATAATGTTTTTAGATCTTATTATCTAAATATATTACAAATTAATCACATACGATACATACATGCATATACACACACACACACACACACATAATACATATATATGAGCTGCCAAATCAATTAATCACATCTAACACAAGTGTGTGTATATATATATATATATATATATATATATATATATATTTTTTTTTTTTTATTATTTTTTTTTATGTATATATTATATTATATATTTACAAACTTATGTTAGATGCAATTAATCGATTTTTACAAGACTAAGAAATATTAAAATAATATTGAATATTAGCTAGTTTAATCATAATTCTGTTCATATAAATACACACATATATATATATATATATATATATATATATATATATATATATATATATATATATACACACACACGCATATATATATACATACACATTCATACATACATGCGTATACACACATGTATGTATGCATGTATGTGTATGTATATATGTAAATAAAAGGCATGTAAATAAAAGGACAGCATGACAGACAAAATAATAATCTCATTCAGTTTTCTCAATATCTCCTTCATCAAGCTCAAACATTCAAGCCTGTTATCAAAGTTATTGTAAGACAAATTATAAAAAATGTCCCCCCAAACTAGCTTATTAGCAGTGAAAGTGCCATAAACACAGGTTTGAGGTGCAACTCACCGTTAGCTCCTCCTCCTCCTCCTCATCATCACTTCCCTCAGGTTTCGTTTCCTCTTCCTCCAGAAGCTCTTCCTCCTCGTCTTTCACTACTTCAGGCCAGTACCAGCTGTCTCTGGGAGCAGTGATGCCCTAGAAGAAGAATGGCAGCAGCAGACGAGTCAATCACGAGTCTGAAACCCAGAGAAGCCTCAGTTCCTCAGTTCCTCAAGATCGAGTCTTTACTTGACTGACCTTCTGGCTGTCCAGCTGCTCGCAGGCCCGCTGGCTCTTCCACAGGTCGCCCTGTGTTTGACGCTCTTCTCTTTCGGTTCTCATACGCACTCTGTAATAAAGATGAGCAATACTGTCTGATACTCAACCTCAAAGAAGATTAAAGCCTGACAGAGCCAGACAAATCTATTGTATTGAACACTTTCTTTCTTTTTTAAAGAAAATCTCACATAAAAGTTTCCATGTGTGCTTTTTGTTGAGTGTCATATTTGGTACATCAGACTTTTATGCTAATATAGTCTGATATAGTGAGAATATGGAGGAAAAACACCTTGGTTTTATTCAGAGGCTCAAACTGAGCAGAAATGTATTATTTGTGGCAGATGCTGATATTTATATGGACAAAAAGAAAGATGAAATTCTGATGCTTGTGAGGTAAATCAATGAGATTTTTGTAATAGCATTGCAAAACTTACATAAAATGCATATAAATATCAATATCTGCCAATTAACCTCTGGTGTCACAGACTAGGCTTAAGTCTAGACTCAGACTAAAATGCATGTTTGATCTGTTTTAACTTAAAGCAACTTCGTATCACATCTTAAAATATATCAGTGCCATTGTTTTGTCTCAAGATTCACACTAGAAATGTTTTTTTTTCTAAGGCACGTTAATAAAAGCTACTTAAATGTCCTAATGGTGCCCTAATCCTGGCTTAATCTAAGCCCTGTCTGTGAAACCAGGCCACTATATCTTAGTAAGATTATATTTAAATGATTATATTTATGATCAAAGGTTTGTATTTTAAAACATAAAATGCAATGCAATACAGTGATGATTGAGAGATGAAGTAATAAACCTTCCTCAAAAGCCTGAAGATCATATTTGATACTCATGATTTTTCTAAAAATGATCAAGTAAACTGAAACTGCTTCAGTCCAGTAAGTGAAATATTACCAAGTTATTGCATTCACTTCATAAAATCAGTAAAAATTCCCAAACAAAAAGATTTGATATCATCTGCAGGTTTATACCTAAAATCCTCCAGTGATTTCTTTTCCATGTGTTGTTTCATCTGCACTTTTCTCCGGTAATTCTGAAGCTCCTCGTCTGCTTTCCTCTTCTTGAGTTCCTCCATTCCAATGCCACCTCTGTCTGGAAACAGTGTGCAAACATCAGGGTTCCTGAACAATGTCTTAATGCATAATCAACGATACAAAAGCAGAAAACACCCTTCTACCTGTCTTGATGTTGAGAGGAACCGGCTCAACCCGTCCAGCACCTGCAGCACGAGAACACGTTGTTATGTACACAAAACTATATTATGTTTTGGGTAATTTTGGGTAAGTCCCAATCAATCACTGACCCTGTTTTCCCAGGCCTTGTCCTTCTTTATATCCCATCTTCTGCAGTAACGCAAAGCCTTTATTTTGACTGCTTATGGAGCTTTGCAGCGCGGCCTCGCGACTCTCTCGCTCCTGCTCTCTGAAGCTCTTCTGCCGGTTCTGTGTGTTCTTCTCTTTCTGCACTGCCTCCTTTCTCAAGGCGTCCTTCATTCGCTTCACCATCGGCACGCCAGGCCGAACATCTGAGCTGTACATGTGCAAGAGCAAAACAACACGTATGACACAATGAGGAGCTATTTGTGGAATGAGGAGGACGTGGGAATAATAGATGAATTCTAAACAAACATCTGTATTTATTTTCTGTATTGGCATATTTTACTGGTGTAATATGGGGTTTACACTAATTTCATGTTTAAAAAAATGAATATGTTATGTACATTCTTCAAAGTTATGTCATTTCACTATTCTTCAAAGAATACGTCAAATAACAAACAACTGAACACCAGCTTTTACCATGTATTACCATTTTTATGTTTTAAATAGCAACGCTTCACCATCATTCATGGCTATTTTAAGTGTTTACACAGCAGATTTTCATGGAATAATGATCTAAGAAACTTACATTACATTTAGACTGGCATGTGAACTGTTGATTGCGCGTGAATACAAACGTTACTCTGTGTTTGTTTATATCTAACGCGTTAGCAAACATAAAACTCACTCTGGCAGTAACAGGGTATCATTTCAAAAACACGTGTTTTAAACTCACATTTTGTTCAGGAAAGCGTCAGACATGTAATCATCTTCGCCATCAGCCATTTGTGCGATTAATCAGCGATTGAAAGCAAATTATAACTGAAATAGAGATGAAATTCCGTGGATCACTGTTGTTCCGTACAGTAAATGAGTCCGACTGGAACGCAGCAGAAAGTGTATTAGGTTCCTATTTACACTGAGAACACCGGGGGAAAAAAACTAATCATTTACCAATATTTTAATATAAATATATACATGTATTTTTATTTTAAAGAAATATATCAAAGAAAATAAAGCAAGTTGGGATTTATTCACTGTTATGTTGACAGGAAGACTCTTAATATGAAATCCAATGTAATCCAATAATATCCAGTAACAATGTAATTCAATGTAATCCAA